>NC_058133.1:217204560-217284054 GCF_016433145.1 Gracilinanus agilis
CTCTCTCTCTCTCTCTCTCTCTCTCTCTCTCTCTCTCTCTCTCTCTCTGTCTTTGTCTCTGTCTCTGTTCTGTCTGTTTCTGTCTCTGTCTCTCTGTCATTTTTATTTCCACCAACAATTCTTGCACAGTCACATTTTATATCAACCTTAGTCAATTGGCCTGAAACCAATATACTTTGATAGTATCATCCTTTTGTAAATTTGTCTCTCTGAATATTTTGGAGGTACTGTTGAAGAAGGTAGTCTCTACTTTCAGATGCTTTTTTGGGAAAAAATTTCTGCAATTTTGACTGACTTATAATACTGTCATATAAAGGGTATTTGTTTCTTAAGGATATTTACGTGTATTTTATCCTGAGATTCATTTCATAAATTGTGACCCATTGAACCAATATCAAAAATTCCTAGGAAGAAGTGGCCAATATAGACAAGATCATAGGATCATAGAGTTAGGGCTGGTAAGTACTAGAGGTCATAAAGTCCAAATCCTTTATTTTATAGATAAGGAAATTGAAACAAACTCTAGAGGTTAAATTGAGTTGCCAAGGGTTATGTAAGTATCGGAAGATTTGAATCCTGGTCTTCTTGACTCCAGGTCCAGTGAACTATCCATTACATACCCTTCTAGCCTTGATTTCTATTTATTTCTAATGATTCTTTTATGTAACCCTTCAACTTTAAAGATTTTAGGGCAAATTGACAAGTGATCTTCAGCCCTAAATGTTGCTAACTAGAAGAGAGTATCCATTTAAATCTTTGGAAGCATAACACAATTTTCAAATAAGTGGATCTTTTCTTGTTTTTTTTTTTACATTTAGTTTGCTTTTTACTCTGAGATAGGGTATGTGCTAGTTACTCTGCATTTATAGTATTTAGGTTGAATCAACCAAGAAGAAGGGAACTGGCAAATCTTTACTTCTAGAGTATAATGGTAATAAATGAGTTAAAGTCCATTTGACTAAAATGACTATTAATTTCCCAGGGACACCAGTAGTCACTTCAACCATGGCAACCACTATTGATAGTCTTTGAACCATGGTATTCAGAATTTCCTAAAGCATCACAAGTGATTCTTGGAAGAAACCCAAGGGATCAGGGATGCCATGATTTTCTCTTTAAATCTAAAAAATTTACTGGCAATGCTATAATTTTCTCATAGAATTTGAATACTTTACTGTTTGAAAATAAGTCCCAGGCTGGAATACCAGATGAAACAGGACAGAAATACTGCCTGGATCTTTCTTCTGTATTTATTCATACCAAAGAGATCTTTTAGAGAATTCCCTCTTTCATATTCTTAAAAAATAATTTCATGCATGTAATATTCTATTAGTTTCTTTCAAAGAATCTCACTTGGCTGTGGGTTGTACAGTGTATAAATTGATGCAAAAATACATTATTTAAAAGGGAGTATGTGAAAGGTGCATTTAAATTAACAAATATTCAGCAAGGTGGGTAGGAAAATGAGCCCTTTCATAGAATTGTTAAAATCCTTATTTATCATGGCTTCATGGGATAATAATTTTAGAACTAGAAGAAACATTTGAGATAGTCTGGTTTAACCTGCCCATGCTTTTGAGATGAGGAAACTGAGGGTTGGGAAAGGATTTGCCAAACGTCACATCGATTATATAAATGAATGAACCAGGATTTGAACCCAGGTCCTCTGATCCCAAATGCAACATTCTTTCCTCAATAGCCCTCAGCTTCCTTTAGTCCTTTTCTTATCCTCCATCATAAATCCTTTTCTTCCTTCAAAAGACAAAATTAAAAAAAAAACATTTTCCAATGAACAGTACCAAGAGACTCAGTACTTTTAAAAAATGAAGTAATTCAAGTTTATCTTTGACAACCTCTCTCCAGCCACACCTATACCTTTCATTAATCATGCAGTGCATTTTGTTTTGCATCCATTGCCTAAAATCCTACACAGCCAGCTTCAGGTCTTCACAGGTCTGCTGTCTTTGAAAGTAATTTATATTCTAAGTCCTTCTCACTCTACTCCAAACTCAGTTCATCAGAAATTACCTCTACCATCTAACTCTTTCCTGTCTTGTTTTCTGCTTTGTCAATTGACATTCAGTCTATATGATTAACTAATTTATCTAATTTTTAAAAGACTCAAATATTTTCCTTGGATACTGCCAACTATGATTTTCTTTCCTTTCCAGAGGACTATTTTGTCAGTGGCTTTGAAGGCAATGATAGCTTAAAAGATTGATTCTATTAGTGGGGACAAGCCACCATGACAAGTTGATGGAAAAAAACCATTTTGGCTTGACAAGAGACTCATGGCTTCTCTCAAATCTCACTAAGTAGGAAACTGTCTTATATACATTTATAGGACTGGGTCATCATATTGGAATAATTAATGTTTTGGAGACATGAATAAAGGCCAAGTGGAAAATACCTAGATTGATAAAAAAAGCAATACTATTAGAAATATCCAATTTGACACATAGTAGACACTTCATAACTGTGTATTGACTATCATTTAATCTATGTGCTCATTCAGGGTGGTTCTGACTTTGGGATACTGGGTTATAGTTATATTAACCTCAAGGTTGTTATCATAGCCAGTGCACACAGTGGGGAATGGATATATTCTTGTAGAATATATCTTATTCTGTGTATAATACTTTTGTAGAAATATCCAAGGAATATTTGAAAATACATGACCCCAGCTCGACTTTCTACTTTTCTCTTGAGCTTGATCCATTTTTACCAGGAAGCATTTAAATATAGGGGACAAAAAGTGTGATATTGGATGACAGAAGAGCTGGTTTCTAATCAAGGCACCAATACTCTTGTGCAGTATAGACTTAGGCAAGCCAATTCTCTTTGATCCTTCATTTTTTCAGCTATATAACATGAAGATATTAAGCTAAATGAGTTTTATAGAAAAAAGGAACAAGGAAACAGAGAAAACAATGGTTTTGTCTATGTCTCATTGTCTTTTTAAAATATCTGACTGCCCAAAAATGACATTTTGACAAACATGTTCATTAGCCTTCGGGGATGATTTATTCCTCGCCTGGTATCCCCTCTCTGATGACTCCTGGAAAGAATCTTTGGTAGTTGGAACAGGATGGATGAACCAAATCTAACAAGACATTGTAGCTCAAGTTGCTGCAAGACCTATGGCAAACATAGAAGAATGAGTCAACATAGGATTAAAACAAAGAATGTAATTCATGGGAAACTCTAGAAGATACATGTTGGGATGTGCTGAGGAGCCATTGTGAATGAATTTTTAATAGCATGACAGCATCATTTACATGAGCATTAACTAAAGTCCAGAAAATAAATATAACTTGCAGATTTTCCATTTTGAAAGTTTTAAAGGGTCACATCATTGAGATGTATTTGCTAAAAGGCATTTCTCTCCTCCTATTATTGAATATGGAAGAAATATCAACAATGTATTTAGACACTACAAAGATGAATGGGAATGAGCACTATCCTTAGATGGTGCATCCTTAATGAGCCAACCATACCTCTGTGAGAAAAACTAGCATCACATTGAGAAAGAAAAGCAGTGATGTGAACTCCATACAGCATGCACAGGTCAGGAAAGTGTGGAGAATATTGAGTCTATGAGGAGCTAGTGAACCAGAGGCTTAGCAGAATTCTCACTGATCTCTCTCTAATACAGACTTTCTCCTGTGGTAATGGGGGCATAGAGGAGCAGCATCAATTTTGATCAATATTTTTTTAATCTCTCATTTTAAGTAAATTAACTTCACTGCATTTTATGGACCATAAATATTTCCTTATACTCAAATCCAAGACTGAATCTCAGTAGACTGGCCTGAGCTAGGTTTCATCTGGAACACATAGTCAGACTTTTAGGAAAATTACTTTGACAGATATGTGGAGATTGGTTTGTAAACAGGAAAGACTTGAGACAAAGAAACCTTGTAAGAAACTATTGCAATTCTTAAGGGAAAAGATATTAAAAACTTGACTTGAGTAGAGTATAAACAAGTATAAACAAGAAAGAAGGAAATGTATGTAAAGTGATGATATGGATATAGAAATTGAGACTAAGCAAGTCACCAAATACTTGAGGGACAGTAGGTAATTAAGAATCACTTCAAGGGTACAAACCTGGGTAAATTATTGACTAAATGGCATTATCTCTAATAAAGAGAAATAAGTTTAAAAAAGATGGCTTCGAGAAAGAAAGATGGGGAATTGTGCTTTGGACTCACATAAGTGGATATAATGTAATAAAACAGAAATGAAATATTCCCATAGAGTCAAAGAATTTTGGTTTTTCTAGTTCAAAATTCCTCATTCTATAGAATGAGGCTAACCGAGGCCCCAAGTAATTATTTAACTTTCTCAAGATCAGATCAATGACAGAAATTAGAAAAATCAGAAGTTAAGTTTTATAGATTGCCTAACTATTATTCAGTTCAGGATACAATAAGCAGTAGTCCTTAACAACTCAAAAGCACAACTCCAATTAGTCTTTCTTTTTCTTTCTTGGTGATTGCAATGAAATAGGTTTATCTGATTCTTTCTTTATCTCTACCAATGTGCTATAGTAGTAATAATGTAATTAAAAATAAAGGTGCGAAAAAAATAGTTAAAACCCTCAGTCTTTTAATGTCTTAGACTAGGATATTGAGAGCTTGTCTATGCCATATCTTTGCCTTAGGGTAGGTGAATTTCTAAACCATCCAGATGATTGTTCTTTTCTTTAAAATCTCTAGAGACAATTCCCAGCCTGTTTTTGATGGCCTATCCCAGTGAATTGGAATCACATATTATAATTTATGACTTTACCTCAATGTGACATGGCAGACAAAAAAAGTTATTGCAATCTTATGTATGTTAAAACAGAAAAGGGGGCTAAAACTAGGGAAGTGATGGTCCAAATATATTCTGTTCTGGTGATAGTACATTTGAATGTTGTTTTTACTTTAGAAAATCATGTAAAACATTTTTTCCATATTAATCCTTTTATAGAAAGAAACAGAAAAAAATTAAGAAAGTGAAAAAAGTGTGCTTTGTTCTGGATACAGATTCAGTTCTTTTTCTCTGGAAATAGATGGCATTTTTTATCATGAGTCCTTTAGAATAGTTTTGTATCGTTTTTTTCCAGAGAATACCTGTTATTCATAGTTGTTCACTGTAAAATATTCCTGGTACTGTAAAATGTTCTACAGGTTCTGCCTATTTCAATTTGCTTCTCCTGGCTTGTCATTTCATTACAATCATATACTATAACTTACTTAGCCATTCCCCAATTGATGGCTATCTCACTTTCCAAATCTTTGTGGCCCCAAAAGAGCTGCTTTAACTATTTTTGGGAATATAAGTCCTCCCCTTGCCCCTTTTTTGGTGAATTTAAGAAAAAAAAAGTCTGTTCACCAAAGTGGGAGAATGACTACAATGAGACAATATACCAAAATTTATGGGATTCACTCAAAGGAGTACTTAGGGGAAATTTTATATCTCTAAACATGACAACAGTAAATTTATATCTAAATACTACAGCAAAACTACAAAAAAAAAATAGAGAAAGAACAGGTAAGTGAATTGAGTATGCAACTAAAAAACTAGAAAATGAGCAAATTAAAAGTCCTATTTAAACACCTACTGGAAATTCTGAAAATCAGATGATAAATGAATGAAATATAAAGCAAAAAAACTACTCAACTAATGAATTAAATTATGAAGCAAAACATTTATTAATTTGATTTTACAAAACAAACAAAAAAAGATGGCCAAATTAATAGTATCTGAAATAGAAAGATTTAATTCACCACCAATGAAGAGGAAATTAAAACAATCATTAGGAGCTATTTTGAATAATTATCTGACAATAAATATAACAATATAATTGAAATAGGTGACTACTTAATAAAATATAAATTGCTCAGGTTAACAGAAGAAGAAATAGAATACTTAAATAATGCTATCTTAGTAAAAGAAATAGAACAAGTCATGAATAAACTCCCTAAGAAAAAAAGTCACCAGGACAAAATGGATTCACAAGTGAATGCTACCACATTAAAAAAAATCATTCCAATACTCTATAAATTGTTTGGGAAAATAAGCAAGGAAGAAATCCTACCAAGTTTCTTTTATAGCACAAAAATGGTTTTGATACATAAATAAGGATGACCTAAAAAGAGGGAAAAATATAGACCAGTTTTTCTAATGAATATTGAGTCAAGCATTTAAAATATAAAGTAGTAGCAAGGATATTATAGAAATACATCACAATGACTCTATTCTATATTCAAATGAGATTTATGCCAGAAATATAGAACTGGTTCAATTTTAGGAAAACTATCAGCATAATTGATTAATAACAATAATTTAGTTTAAATTATTATTTAATTATTATTTTTAATTAAATTATTTAAACTGTTATTATTAAAAAACAATAACAAACCAACAAAAACCATATGATTATCTCCCTGGAATCAGAAAAAACCCGATACTTATTAAAAACCCTAGGAAATAGAAGAGTAAATTGAGTTTTTCATAAAAATGACAAGGTAGTATCTATCTAAGTCCATCAGCAAGCATTACTCTATAATGGGGAAAGCTAGAATCCTTCTCAATAAGGTCAGGTGTGAAGCAAGAATCCTCATTTATCACCTCTATTACTCAATAGAAATGCTAGTTATAGCTGTAAGAAAAGAAAAAGAAGGATTAGAATAGGCAATGAGTAAACAAAACTTTGCAAATGATAGTATGGTATAGAGAGAGAATCTAGAGAATCTAGAAACTAGTTGATAAAATTAACAATTTCAATAAAGTTTCAGGATAAATTGTTAGCCTCTCTATTTCCAAAAGAAAAAAAGCCCTCAGGAAGAGATAGAAAGAGAAATTCATTTAAAGTAACTGCAGACAACATATAATACTTGAAAGTCTACCTACCAAGACAAACCCATAAACTCTATGAACACAATTACAGAATGCTTTTTACACAAATAAAGTCATATCTACAAAAACAGAAAATATTAGTTGTTCATGAATAGGATGAGCTGATATAAAAAATAACAATTCTACTTAAAATAATTTGTTTATTCAGTGCCATACCAATAAAATTACTTAATTTTTTCATAGAATTAGAAGAAAATAGTAACAAAATTAATCTAGAAAAACAGAAGTTCAAGAATATCAAGGAAATAAATGAAAAAAAATGAAGGAAGGTAGCCTAGCAGTACCAGATCTCAAACTGTGTTATAAATTGGTAATCATCAAAATAATCTTGTATAGGCTATGAAATAGAGTGGTGGATCAATGGCATAGATTAGGCATACAGTGTGCTTTAGCAAATGAATATAGTATTCTTATATTTTGAAAAGCACAAAGATCCACACTTTTGGGACAAGAACTTACTATTTGGCAAAATTTCTATGAAAACTTGAAAGCACTTTGGCAGAATCTAGGTATAGAATGACTTCCAGGAATTGATGAAGAGTGAAAGGAGCAGATCCAGGAGAACATTGTACACAGAGACTGATACACTGTGGTACAATAGAACATAATGGACTTCTCTACTAGCAGCAATGCAAGAATTCAGAGCAAGGCTGAGGGACTTATGAGAAAGAAAACTAGCCACATACAGAAGAAGAACTGTGGGAGGAGAAACACAGAAGAAAAACATCTGCTTGAACACATGGGCTGATAGGGATATTATTTGGGATGTAGACACTAAACGATAACTTTGGTCTAATTATCAATTATATGGAATTAGGTCTTGATCAATGATACATGTAAAACCCAGTGGAATTGTGTGTCAGCTAAGGAGGGTTAGAGGGGGTTGGGGAAATGGAAAGAACATGAAACATATAACTATGGGAAAATATTCAAAATAAAAATGAAAAAATGGAAAAAAAGAATCTATGTATAGATCAATATCTCATATCATATACCACAATAAAGTCAAAATGGGTACATAATTTAGACATAAAGGGTGATAATGTAAGGAAATGAGAGGAGCATTGAATATTTTACTTGTCACTTTTATGGAAAATGGAAGATTTATGACCAAATGATAGATAGAGAAAATCATTGATGTAAAATATTTAATTTTGATTATATAAAGATTTTTTGAAAAAATAAAATCAATTCAGCCAAAATTAGAAGGAAAACAGAATGACAAAAATGGAAAATTATAAATGCAGAATATATTTGGGAAAATTGGAACAGGTATATATTACTGGTGGATAAAACCATTCTGGAGAGCAATCTGGAACCATGCTCAAAGGGCCATCAAACTGTTAATACCCTTTGACCTAGCAATATTACTACTAGCATACCAAAGATATTAAAGATAGGGAAAAAGAACTTCCCTCTACAAAAATATTTATATCTTTTTATGGTGGCAAAAGACTGGAAACTAAAGGGATGTCCATCAATCTGGAAATGGATGAACAAATTATGGTATAGGCTTTGTAATAAAAAGAAATGACAAACAAGAAAAGCCTAGACTTACTTGAAGTGATACAAAGTGAAATAAGCAGAATCAGAAGAATGTTGTACACAATAACAACAATAAAATTTGATGACCAACTATGAATTGCAACTATTATCAACAAGGCAAAGACCCAGAACATCTCCAAGATACTCATGACTCTATAGAAGAAAATTAGTCTGAATGAAATTGAAACATAACATTCTTCATTTTATTTCCTCCACGACTTTTTCTCTAGTGCAATCCCCAGAGATATTTTATATTTGATGAGGTTTTAAGTATTTATCCTCCCAGGAAAGTATAATAATAACTGTTGTCATTTGGGTAATTTTATTCCTGCCAAGTGTAAATCTGTGCATCTTTGTGTTAAGCATCTTTTTGTGTCTGACTCATATTGTATGTTGAATACTTTTAACCTCCATTTTGAGACATACCTATGAATTAATCATATAATATTTTACACAAACATATGTGATATGTATATCTATAAATTCTTCTGTATTAAAATTATATAATTCTTTTCTACAAATTTCCCATAGCACTTTTCAAGATCTTTCTGCCAGCACATTCTAATTGGTATTAAATTTATTTAATAATAGTTAACATTTACATAATAATGTAAGGTTTGCAAAACACTTTTCAGATATTATTTCCTTTTATCTTCCCAACAACCCTGGGAGGTAGATACTGTATTATCCTCATTTTATAGATGACGAAACTGAGTCTCTTAGACTCTAGAATATATATATATATATATATATCTTCAATCTGATACTTTTCCTCTTCAGTATTTTGACAAAAGCAATACTTAATCCTAACACAGTGTTAGGGTCAAAGTACATGAATGGTAATGGAAGAAATGTTAGGTATTTATTTGACTTAGAATAACTGAAAACCTCATTAAGGGGTTGAGCAGGAGGTGAGTTTCTGTCTTGAAGAAATCTATAAATACTGGGATAGTCATTTTCTGAAGACTTTATCATACTATGTCTTCAGGATGATCTAGCACTTGCCACATGTTATTGCAGTTGTCTTCTAATATGACTTCTCATAGGGCAGAGGCACCTAGCAGTTGTTATTTAAAATAGTATCCTTAAAGTTTTACAGATCAATATAATGCTTAGGCAGTTGTAGAAACTAATTCTTTTTGTACTAATTCTCTGGTTCTAAAATAGTAACTTGTTGAAATTTTAGGAATATTTGTGACTTTGTATTTGTAATTTGGGAACTCGTTCTCAGTTTAGAAAGGAGAGTATTCCTTGATAGCATAAGACAAAGAAAGAAATTGAAGGAATTAGAGTACTCAATGAGGAAACAAATTTATCATTCTTTGGAGATGATACCTTGGCAAACTTGGAGAAACCCAGAGAATCAACTAAAATATTAGTTGAAACAACAACTTCAACAACATTGTAGGATATAAAATAAACACACATAAATCATCAGCATTTCTGTATACTAACAACAAAGTCCAGCAGGAAGATATAGAAAGAAAAATTATTCTTAAAAGAACTCCAGACAATATAAAATATTTGGGAGTTTACCTGCCAAGACAAACTCATGTACTATATAACCACAATTACAAAATAATTTTCACATGAATAAAGCCAGATTAAACAATTAGAGAAATCAATTGCTCAGAGGGAAGCTGAGCCAACATAATAAAAAAGACAATTCTATCTAAATTAAGTTACTCATTTAATGTCCTACCAATCATATTACTAAAATTGTTTTATAGAGCTAGAAAAATAGTAGCAAGATTAACCTAGAAGAACAAAAAGTCAAGCATATCCAAGGAATCAGTGGGAAAAAAAGTGAGTGTAGGCAGGTTACCAGTACCAGACCTCAAATTATCTTACAAAGTAGTAATCACCAAAGTAATCTGATACTGTCTATGAAATACAATGGATAGCCAGTGGAATAGATTAAGTACACAATACCAAATAGTAAATGATCATAGTTATCTAGTGTTTGGTGAATCCAAAGATCTAAGATTTGGATCCAAGCAGTTTGGTAGAAATAAGGTATAGGCTAATATGTCACACCTTATACCAGGATAAGGTCAAAATGGGCACATGATTTAGAAATAAAGTATGATCTAAGAAACAAATTATTTTTCAGTCATTTGGGTAATATCTGACTCTTCAGGACTGGAGTTTTCTTGGCAGAATATTGGAACAATTTGCTATTTTCATCTCTTGCTCATTTTACAGATGAAAACATTGAGGCAAATATGGTTAAGTGACTTGCTATGGGTCACATGGCTAAGGAGTGTCTGAGACTAGATTTGAACTCAGTTCTTCCAGAATCCAGGCCTGGCACTTTATCCACTGTGGCACCTACCTGAATAGAATATTTTCCCTGTCAGATTTGTGGATAATGAAAGAATTTTTAACTAAACCAGAGATAGAGAACCAGCTATGTGACCCTGGGCAAATCACTTAACCCTGTTTACCTAGATTTCCTCATCATAAAAAGAACCGGAGAAGAAAATGGCAAACCACTCCAGTATCTTTTTCCAAGAAAAGCCCAAATATGGTCATGAAGAACTGGATACAACTGAAAACAACCGAAAAACAATGAGAGAGAGAGAGAGAGAGAGAGAGAGAGAGAGAGAGAGAGAAGAAGAAGAAGAAGAAGAAGAAGAAGAAGAAGAAGAAGAAGAGGAGAGAAAAAGAGAGAGAGATTAGAGATGTAAAATATATAATTTTGATTACATAAAATTTGAAGCTTTTGCACAGATAAAAATAGCATAGCCAAAATTAGAAAGAAAGCAGAGAATGAACAAAATAATAAAAGCTAGTTTCTCTGATAAAGACCTCATTTCTCAACTTCATAGAAATCTGAATCAAATTTTTAAGAATACAGTTCATTCTCTAATTGATAAATAATCAAAGGATAGAAATAGGCAGTTTTTGGAAGATGAAATCAAAGGTATCTATAGTTGTATAAAATACTCTAAATCTCTAGTGATTAAAGAAATATAAATTAAAACAACTCTGAAATACCACCTCACAACTATCAAATTAGCTAAAGTGACAGAAAAGGAAAATGACAAATGCTGGAAATCATGTGGAAAAATATGAACACTAATGCACTGCTGGTGGAGTTGTGAACTGATCCAACCATTCTGAAACTATAAGCAAAGGACAATGAAACTGTGTATATCTTTTAACCTTGTACTACTACTACTAGGTTGGTACTCCAAGGAGATCAAAGAAAAGGGAAAAGGATCAATTTGTACAAAAATATTTATATTAGGTTTTTTTTTTTGAAATGGCAAAGAATTGGAAACTGAATGTATGTCCATTAATTAGGAAATGATGGAACAAATTTTGATACATGATTGTAATGGAATACTATAGTATAAGGAGAAATGACAAGCAGTATGCTTTTAGAAAAACCTGGGAAAACTTATATGAACTGATGCAGAGGGAAGTAAGCAGAACCAGAAGAATACAGTCATAGCACCTACCTCATAGCATTGTTGGAAGACTCAAATGAGATAATATTTGTAAAAGTTTTTAGCACAATATCTGACACATAGCAGATGCAATATAAATGCTTATTTATTTCCTTCCTTTTTTCCCAGAAATTCAATTAAATTTACTTTAAAGTACCACTTAATGAATATATATTAATAATGATATTATTTCACTATCTCTGCTGCCTTTAAAAATAATGTTATTTCTTTGGTTATCTCTTTAATCATATTTATTTTTACTAATTCCTGGTTTGAGATAATTGTTGCTTACTCATGCTTTTTTTTTGCATTTTCCTATACAATATTAAATTTATCTTTAACCTCTTACTTCAACTCTGTGTAAATCTTTATGTTTCAGGTGTATTTCTTTTAAGCAACATAATATTAGATTGCTTTCTAATACATTCTGCTACATACTTTTTATAGGTAAATTCATTCCATTAATATTCAGTTATGATTGTTATTTGTCTATTTCTTTCTATCATATTCTTTTGATTTTTTCCATCTTCTCTCAACCCATCTTCATATATTTTCAAATAGGAATGCATCAAAAGGGAAGGAGTGTGTTCAATAGTAGTTGAGAGATGTGTATTAACTTTACTGACTCTTTTCTTGTCATCCAAATCCTGATCACTGATTCTTTCCTTTATTTCCTTTAGATTCAATCTCTTGTTTATGATCTGCCTTCCAAAGTTAAAACTGTTTTGCTTTTAATTCTTCCCTCCACAACTTTATTTTTTTTTACTTATCCCTCTCTCTCTTTTCCTTGTTATTATTTTCTAAATGTGTACAATGTGTTTTGTAGTATACAGAATTGGGGTCATATAGTTTTTTCTAGCTTTGACTGAGTTCCAAAAGCTGTTAGAGGTTTAGAATCTTGAGGAAAAGCAGTTGACTGGATCTTCCATGGAGGGAGGTTGTGAATCAGCCGAGCTGCTTTGATTATCTAACTTTAATATTGAAATTTAGCCTAGCTTTGACATATTTAATTAAGAAATTATTATTTAGATAAATCCTTTATATCTTCCTTTCCCATTACCATCCCTGCCTTTTCCCTCCCTTACCTATATGTTTGTGAAGTTAATAAGGAGAGTAATAGAGAGGAGTTAAATCTGTGAAGAGTTACCTGATTGACAGCATTAGTTATAGTTAGTCAGTCATCATTTATTCCCTTTAGATAGTAATAGCACTTAGTAAAGCTGAGTTTAAAGGCAGGTCCTTACTCAGACTCCATCTTTACTTCCCTTCCCCCACCTGAGATTCCTGAGACAACTGATAGGGCTTTCTTTTGATCCACCTTCCTAACAAACCATCCTTCAAACAAAATAAACCCTTTTTGTGTTTCAACAACCCTAATTAGTATAATTTGTCTGTTAGTTATCAAGAGGGAAGAAGAGGGAAAGAGACAACATACTCTGGGTTAGAGGAAGCTGGGGCATCCATCTTGAAGGAAGGTGTTACTTCAAAACAAGTCCCTTCCTGTGAAATTAACTAAAGCCTGTTTGTTAATTTCAGTCTAGTTTATTTCCCTCAGCTTGTGTTTGAGTCTAAGTCCCAGTCTGTAAGCCTGCTGTATTTGTCTGTTTAGTTTAATTTCTCTTCTCCCTGAAGATCTCTGTTTCCCTTCTGTGTTATACTCCTGACTTCAGTCCTATTATACCCTGAATCTCCTTTAGTCCCAGCCTACTTGTAACCGAGATTACCCACTTAGCAAGTCTCCAACATCCTCCTTTCAAACTCCCTTATCCCAAACACCTTTCCTCAAAATTTCCACATAACAGTTTCTATATTATAATGCATGAAACTCTGTATGTCTGTACCCGATACCAACACTATTTTGTTTAACCCTCTTCTGTCTGGCTCATATAAGAATGAGAGCAATGTGATTCCTGCCGCCCCTGCCTCTTCTTCCTTGTTTGTATTTCCTTCCTACAAAACCCAGTCATGAGAATGTGCTCATTAGGAGCATGTTATTGGAATAAAATATTTGTAATTTTTGTTCTTTCCATATTTTTGCAGTAACTATCCCTTTGTAAAAGCTAATTGATGTTGGTTGGCTAAATCGAACTAGTGTGCTCATGACTAGTGTCTAATAATAGGGAGAAACACACTACAATGAGGGCTTGAGTCAACAGTAGTAGAATTTCACTTCTGACTCTTCAAGAGTAAGAATAAATATGAGGTTCTGTAGTCAACCTCACTTTAAAAGAGTTAATGCAGAGTCTCTTTACTTAAGTTAATCAAAGGGTGTATGTGTGCATGTGTGTGTGTATATGTGTGTGTGTGGGTGTGTGTCTTTGTGTAATGGAGGAGGTTCTGAAATCTTTCCTCTAGGGAACTAGAATTTAACTGTTTGCATTAATATCATTAAGGTACAATAACTTCTATTTTTTATATCACATGGAGCCTCCAAAGAAGCCATAAATTCTTTGGAGGTTCTGTATAATCCTTTTCTTTTTCATGTATGTGGGTCATTGAATCTATAAAATCTCTTTGGATAAACTAATTTTGTTTGAATGAAATTTGTTTTAACAAGATTTCAGCTATATACCTTTATACACAGTACTGCTGGCTGATCTAGTTATTAAAAGGAATGGTTTGAGGACATTCCTTTATTTTGTTTTCCACTGGACACAAAGATCTTTCTATAGAACACATACCCTTAAAATATTCAATTTCCTATTTTGGATTCCTCTAAAGCTTAGTGTTTCTATTCTGTAAGGACAAGTTTGACTGGATACTTGAGTGTTATGACATGTCAGGTTATTAATAGGATTGAACATGAACCTCCAATGCTGTAACATTCTGGATCTTTAGGCTACCAGTTCTTAAAATGCAAAAAGAACCTTAGGTATTTTATTCATTTAAAAATTAGATTTGCCTACTATCAGAATATTGCTAACATGCATAAAAGTGGGATGTCAAACCCATAGTAGCATGGTTTTAGAAAAAACAAGATCTTGAAAATCAAGTGACCAAACAAAGAAAACATACTTCTGTCCATAAAAGCCCACAGGAAAGGGATTCAGAATAAAATTCCTGTCTATCAGGTTCCCCTGGTGTATTTGTATTTCCACATGAAAATTAATACTGCATAGCTCTTACACCTCATAGAAATCACCATAAAGAATTTTTAGAGTCAATATAGAATCATTATAAGATCATTGATTCAGATTTAGAAGGAACCTTGGAGATAATCTAGTTTGGGGTTTCTTAAACTTGTGTGTGTGTGTGTGTGTGTGGTATGTGTGTGCGCTCAAACGTGTGCCATGGACCTTTTTCAGAATATGTATTTAAAATATCCATAGACTCTAGGTTAAGAACTTCTCATCTAATCCACTCCCCCCTCTACTTTACAAATGAGGAAAGTGAGTCCTAGAGAAAGGAATTAACTTTCCCAGTTTCATATAGCTATTTAGTGACAGAACCAGTATATAGACCCAAGTCGTCCTCTGATACCAAATCAAGCTTTTATTTTGCTGCATGATCCATCTCTCACATCATGTTGTCATGCTGGTCTCTGATCCATCATTCATTCTGTCAGTAAATACTAAGAAGGAGTAAATTATTATTTTGGCCAAACGATCTTAACCCATAAGCTAATTTAAGGGAATGATGAGATACTCCATTGATTAAATGAGGGCAACATAAATTGAAAGATTTTATTTCAGGAACAAAGTTACATTATTTTGTGTCTCTTCCCCACTTTTACCACTCCCACTTCTTTAATTTATAGAGAGATATTTAACTTACAGAACAAAAATACTTTGTGAGCTTTCTTTTCTAATTGATTTTTGGAATATCTATCTGTCCCTTTATTTTCTTACAGAATGACTGTAAACTCATAGAAAGTTTTAGAGCAATTAGTACTTAAAGATAGGACAATTTCAACAGTTCACAATGAACCCAAGTGGCTAGATGTATAGTAATTTATTTGAATCTAAATACTCCCCACTAAACTTTCAGGAATAAGCCAAAATGAGATTAGAAAGGTGGGTCTGAATAACAGAATTCAATGATCAAATAGCAGCAATAATTCACATTTATATAGTGCTTGGAAGTTTACAAAGTACTTTTTTTTACAACAGCCCTGGGAGCAACTATTCAAATTGAGTAGCACCTCAGGGCCCAAAGTAAGAGGGCTAAGAAAATCTCAAGTTTATAGATTGAATTATGGAGGTGTCTAAGTGTTAGTAGGCAGTGGGGGTTGGAGGGAAGGGTACTGGCTTGGAATCAGAAAACCCTGCTTCCAATTCTTCCAATAACACCACCTGAATGACACTGGCAAGTCATTTTGTCTCATTTGTCTTCTATTTTCTCATCTGAAAAAGGAGGGGGGTTGGATTAGACAGCCTCTGAGGTCTCTTCTAGATAGATTTACATCAATTATCCCATGAGACTGAAAGCTCTAGGCAGAGGCAAAAGCACACACATACTTTTTAAAAGAGAAATTTATAATTTAATACATGGCTTTTTAGATAATTTCCTCTACCAACACCTCTTTTTTATTGTCATTCTTCAATAAAGTTGCTTAGATGAAATTAAAGATTTTACAGACATTGCTGCTTCTGCTGGTTTCTATGACAACCTTTGGGAGATCTTATTTGGCTGCCAACAGGACTGAATGTTGCCAAGAGGTGCTTGCTGAAACTTTCAACCACACTAGGACAGAGGAGGAAAGGACAGAGGCTGAACAAGGCAATAAGGCTTTGCTGACCATGCAGACACCCAGCAGTGCTTGACCAAAGCAGAGAAAACACCTGGCATCTATGATATACTTTGTCCTGCTCCCAGATCTTTTTTTCTTTCAGAGGTAATGTTTGTCATCTGATATCTCTGTTGCCAAGGGCTAAAGGGCTGACAGAGTGTTGCCTTTGGGATGTGTACATGCCTGCCTAAAATAAAAACAGATGCTTTGTTTGTAAACAGCATGTTTTAACAAGTCTGCCTCTGGTTCTAGGAGTCTTCAGGAGGTAGTAGACCCGGTCTCCAATAGAGGAAGTGAAGAGTTCAGGTGATCCTGGACAAGTCACTTATCTTCTCAGGGATCCCAGCAACTTTCTAAAGCTATGAATTGCTGAGCAGGTGTTTGAGCTGCTTTGGAAGAGGGAATTTCCTCACCTTGGGGTAACCCATAGCAACAAAATCACAGACCCAATCCCTATGAGTCATTCCTATACCAAGCTTCACAACCTGATATTTTGCGTTAATGTGAATAGTGAATTTTGTCATTGATCCTTGATTATGTCAGCACATTCCCCACAGGGCACACTTTTATTTTAATGTTCTCAGGGTCAAATAGGGGACCTTTCTAAATATATCCTAATCTGTGGAAGTGATTAGAAAATATTCCACCCAGAATCAGAAGACCTGGGTCCAAGTTCTACCTCTGACACATACTTGTGAACCTCAGGGCAGATCATTCAGTCTTCCTCTTAAGAGGGAGTGGCAATTTGTGGGGTCACTGTACATATTAATAGAAGAACAAAGGGTCAGACAGAAGGTAATATTTTTGACAATGAGTTATGAGTTTCAATCCTATAATTATTAGCATCACAAATTAGGATTAGATTTATCTCATTAGTTGCAGATTCAAACATGAAATCTTCTGTTTGATTTTCAAAGCCTGTCACAATGGAACCCCTGCCTACCTCTCCAGTCTTCTTAAACCTTATTCCCCTCAAAATATTCAGTCATCCAGTGACACTGGCTTCCTCACTGTTCCTTCCACAGGACCCTCTGTTTCTGGACTCTGAGCATTTGTACAAACTTTCCCTCTTGCCTTGAACACTATCCCTGTTCCTCTGAGCCTACTCGCTTCCCTGGCTTCCTTCTCAGCAAATTTCCCTCCTTATGTTTCCTGATCTTTTTTAATCCTTGTGTCTTCCCTCTGAAATCCCATCTCCACCCCCACTCCCATTTCTCCTGTCTGTGAGATGCTAATACAGTACATAATTGTTTCCATGTGATTTTTCCCTGTTTGACTAGAATCTCCATGAGAGCAGGAACTGTTTTTTGTTTTGTTTGGTTTTGTGGACTTTTCTCCTTAACTTCGTTTCTGAAGAATTTAGCAAAATGTCTAGTGTTTAAGAAACCCTTTTAATTTTTTTTTAATTTTATTTTTAACATTCTGTCTTAGAATCAATGCTGACATCAGTTCCAAAGCAGAAGAGTGTGAAGAATAAGGTAATTGGGGTTAAGAGACCCAGGGTCACACAATTAGAAAGTGTTTGAGGTAATATTTGAACCTTTCATCTCCAGACCTGGCTTTCTAACCAATGAGTCACCTAGTTGCCCCTGTAGTAAGTTCTTTTTTTTAAACCCTTACCTTCTGTCTTGGAGCCAGTACTGTGTATTGGCTGCAAGGCAGAAGAATGGTAAGAGTAGGCAATGGTGGTCAAGTGAATTTACCAGTGTCACACAGCTGGGAAGTGTCTGAGGTCAAATTTGAACCTAGGACCTCTCATCTCTAGGCCTGGCTCTCAATCCACTGAGCTACCCAGCTGCCCCCTGAAATAGGTTCTTAATAAATGTTAGTGGACTGGTTGACAGAAGTCTAAATGCCATTCTCACTGTAAATGTGTTTTGGTTTATGTGGTCTTAAAAATCAAGTGACCAGACAAGGAAAAATCAAGGAAAAACAGACTTCTTTTCCTTTATAGCCATGTGGAAGATAAAAAGCATTTTATGCTTAGAAATAGAGAATGAGCTGATCCACTTACCCACCTCCATGCTTGAAACACTTTTGCACCTCATCTCTGACTCCTGACTACCCTGGCTTCTTTCAAGATTCAGCTCAAATCCCATCCTTTAGAGAACAGGTTTTTTGTTTGTTTGTTTGTTTGTTTGTTTTTTAGTGAAATAACTTTCTTATAAGTCATAGAACCAGTATGTATCAGAGGAAGAACTTGATCTCATGTTTCCTTGGCTCTGAGATCAGTTCTCTGTCCACTACAATCATGCTTCCCTCAAAATAGAATACTTAGAAAGGGGGGAGGAAATACCTAGCTGTAAAAGCTTCCCAAATCCTTCCAACTTCTTCTCAGCCTTGTATGCAAAACAACAAATTCCTGTCCACATAACCTGAGCAAAGTTCTTTGGATTAATTCTTTTGGCACTAGACTATGAGGAAGGTAAAGACTTCCTTTTACATTAGATTAGCCTAATTTGCTATTGCACTGCACCTGCCCTTTAGTAAAATTTCAATTCCTCCATTCATGGTAAGCCTCAGGGATTTGTCCCATTATGTGGGACATTTTGCATTGTGTCCTAGCTATTGTTCATTCATTAGTGGTGCACTTTTTAAAGGAAGTACTTAAATCCTTAAGACAAGATTTTTTTAATATTTTGGATTTTTTATTTAGAAATAATAAAATAAGACATAATATATAAAAATATGTACAATCCATGATTTGTGCAGTACAATAGGAAGACTTTGATACAAAAAAAAGATGGCAAACAGGAACATAGTAATGTACAATGATTGTCAAATGCCTAGATTGTTCATCTTGCCAGAGCTGAAAACCAGTTAGAGGAAAACAGATCTAGTTGGTAAAGGAATGGTGGGCATTGTGTAACACTCTTTGTCTTTAATAAGAGAATAACCAACCAGTCTGAAAGATTCTACAATATAGAATTTGTTTTTTACCTTATAATTCCAACATGAAAACCAGAACTTAATCCAATAAGATTCAGTAGTGGTCCTTAGGACCTCCACTCAGTAAGTGTCCTTAGTGGTGGTGGGGAGTGGGGAGTAAGGGAGGAGAGAATTGGGTGATAATGGAATCAATTTGATAAATTGTGGAGGTGAATAGATCAAATTAAGCAAAACAAGCACTCAGTACTTTCTAATCAGATGAAGAGTAGGAGGAGGAAATGGTGATAGTGGTAGAGAAAAAATGAAGGATGAGTTAAGGGAAAAAAACAACAACTTCAGAATTTGGAAATGGGTGCAGTGTTATTTTATGACATCGTTAGAATGTCTCATTCAAGTATTCTCTTTGAAGGATAGAAAACGTCTTGTCCCACTTAGCAAAATATAGTCATTATGTCTGAGTCTTCTCTTCCTCCATTAACAAAAATATAAATATATATTAAGAAACCCAGGGAAAAAAATTCCCATCCATGTCTGAACCATACTATTTTTGAAAGGGGTTAAAGCAGTATCAGGAGGAACAATTCTAAGTAAGGCCAATGGTAGTTGTGCTTGCAAATAGAGAAGCCACACTTGAGGATGGGGGAAGGCTCTAAGATTTATATATGTCACTTTCAAGTGGCTCCCACCTGCACCCAAGTGTCATATTTGCAAGTTCTTGTAAGGAAACATCTAAAATCCAGTCAGCAAGTACAAAGGTTTCAAAGCAAAGGAAAAAAGAAAGAAAACAAACAAATCCAGCAAGGAGAGCAGTGCATTGTCTAAGTTTCCATTGTTGACAAATTAGCCATCAGAAAGATTGTTTAAAATGTCTGTAACTAGAAAAAAATTTTCAAATTAAAAGTCCATGCTTAAATAAATAACAGAAGCCCATAGCATTAAGAGCCCTATAAGATTTCTGAATATTTGCTAAAACCATGCTAACCAGTAGCATACAGGTACTAGCTAAGAAAATTTGTTGCACTGAAATTTATACTTCCTATGGCATTTTTTCTTTACAGACATCTATTTACATTTGGCTTTAAATATGAAAATATCTGATAAACTGTATAAAATGTACACTTTAAAAATGTATTTTCTGCAAAAAAATTTTTTGTGAAAAAAAAAGAAACCCCAAACCCGTGCAGCAGAAAGTTTAGATATTTTTTCCTTTAGAAAATAAACTTGAGTATGCCACTCTCAGGCTTTCCTTACCCCTCCCACCCCTACCTCTTTCTCCTATCTCAAATCTCATACATGGCAGCTCTGTATATATGGAGGGGAAGGGGAGAATAACCTCCACTGAGTCTACCCACTTGTCAATGGTGTCTTCCCTTGTTTTACATGTCACTGAATACTCTTTGGTTTAGTTTCTGTCATACTTTGCAAGGACATTTCCACATAGGCGCACTTAAAGCAGTCTTTGCCTTCCTTGTCAAGGACCATCCATTTGTCTGCTCTTTCCTTGATCCTTCATTTCCTAAGCCCTATTCACAGCCTTCTCCTTTTAAAAGTCTCTCCTCCCCACACGGTCCTCTACAGTACCTTCCACCCTCTTTCTTATCAAGATTTACTCTCCCAATGTAACTGTTTTCCTGATTTCAGAACCATGGAGGTGGCAGATACCAAAAGGCTGCTGCAGGCATTTCCTTCAGGCAGGGATGTTCAGCAACCAGAGGTCATCAAGGATGTCCATTTACAAAAACTATGACATCAGAACAAGCTATTTTTTAATGGCATACAGTGATCTAATACCATAAGAGCTGACTTGGAGACTTAGATTTAGATGGGTGGTAGGGAGGTAGGAAGAGTCCATAACCCCAGGACTCAGCTGAGGGATGTCTAAGCAACATCTAAGTCTCTTTATGGAGCTAGCATGGCAAGAGGTTTTAAAGCAAGTAAGGCAGAAGAATAGCCTTCAGAGAAACCAGCATATTAATTAAAAATATATGTATATATGCTTTAGGGCTCCACGGGAGACAATGACCAACACTGAGTGTGCACTCAACTGAGTATGCAAAAATGAAGGAGAAAACAACTCTTTTATAGAATTATCTCCCTCACTCCTTATTTTGCTTATTATTTAAATGTTTTTTTTTCTTTTGACCCTAGAAAATGATTACATTTGTCACTCTTCCCTTGGCCAAAAATAATAATAACAATAATAATAATAATAATAATAAATAAAGCAGCCTTTTCCTCCGTCTGCCTGTGCTGCATCAGAGTGGTACATCCACACCTTCCTCTGGTTTACCCTCCTGTCATTTACAGTCCTGTGTAACATGTACAGTCCTTCCCAGATGCCCTTAGGAAGAGATAGTGACCCTTAGGGTGCAGTTCAATGCCTTGTCTGAGCCTGGTTTGAATGGAACTGGAACTGGAATGACAGTCAAGGGGGTTCAGTCATGGCCTCTTCTTCCTGCTGGATGGCTCAGTTTTCAGAATGCAGACTCAGCTAGACCAGGACACTACCTCCTAAAAGCAGTTTTGGAATGTGCAAAATAACCCCAACCTAAACCAAAACAACCCACTTGACCTTCTGAAGCAGCCTTGCTTGATGTTACCTAGCAGGCAGAGAACAGATGTCGGTTCGTGTCATTTTTTTTCTCCTCTGTGTATCTTTTGAAATTTCACTTCCTTTTCCCTTCTCCCTTAAAAATAACGGAGTTGCGTGAAGTAGGGGAAATGTTGCACTTTCCTAGGCTCTATGTCTCATGCTCTGTCTTCTGAATAAGGTGCAAAGCAATGGGGAAGTTCCAGTCTACCAAGGCTCAAAATATTAAGTTCCTGTTTTGTTTTGTTTCCTAAGCAGCCTGTTTTTTGTGTTTTTTTTTTGTTGTTGTTGACTTTTAGTTTTCTTTTTGAAAGTAAGCTCAACTGTGCAAAATTATGCATTATCTTTGGTATTCTTTTTAGGTAGTTTAACTTACAATTTGAGATAACTCATTAAAATCATGGAGAAGAGATCCTTGGAAGCTACTGTTTGGCTTGCGTTACATAATGCCCCTTATGTAACCAGAGAGAGAAAAATCCATTCTAGAGAAAAAAAAAAAACTACTGGCCTCAAAAGTTCCGGCTCTTGGTTTGGCATCTGCTAGCCAAGTATTTGCCACTTTGAAGAGTATCGTGAGCTTTCACCAAAGTTCCAACACTGATTTTTAAATTATACAAAATAAAAACTATACTACAACAAAAATATAATTTTTGTTCATGTAGTTAGTAGCAGCTTTTTTTTTCCAAAAAATTAAGGCAGTCTTGCCTTTGTTATGCCATTAAAAACATTCTTGTTCCCTAGAGAAGAATCCTGGAAAAGTTGCAAACCCTACCAACACTTGCCTGCAAGTTCAAGTTTTGTCTCAAAAATAATAATTTATTCTACAACATATATGTGCCATCTGATCATGTGTAGACATGTTAGTGCTTTATATTAATGCTCCAACTCTGCAATCTTCCCTTTGAAACCCTTACACCAGCCTCTGAACCCTGCGGCAGCTTGCCTTGATATATCTCTTCACCAGTACCGTCATCTGCAAACTGTTTGGGCCAAGTTTCAGCCTAATGTGCCTTTGACCAACAACAAACTGTGTTTGAAAGTCACATCCTGCAAAGAGAAGCCAGTTAGTCATATCTCTGATTCTCGCCTTAGAGGTCTGGGCTCTAGGGGCACCCCAGCCTGGTTGTGATGGTCTATGTCAGGCGGGGTGTCTGTGCTAGTGCTCTCAGGCAGACCATTCTCGCTGTCATCTTCCTCTTTGCTTGTGAGAGCAACCTCATTCTCATAGCAAAAGGAATTAGCATTGGAGAGGATGTATTTCTTTTCTGCTAAGTCTCTGGCACTACAAAGGGGTGTGTTGGGCACTTCATATGTTTTGTGAAATCTTGAATAGTCCACTTTGTAGTAGTGTTTTTCTTCAAAGAGGACAGGCTCATAACGGTGGCCCCAAAGTATTTCATTTGCCAAATAAGAGCTACGACACTGTGTCGTCATAGCAGTGGCTTCTACCATCCCTTCTAGTATTACAACAATTTCAAAGTCTGCATTGTCCATGTCTTGTTTATTCAAGTCATATAAAGGACTATCTTCATCTATTTCATGGACTATTGTAATCGGAGAGACCAGAAATATACGGTCTATTCCACTGTCAAATCCCACATTGATGTCTATTTGATCGAGGGGGATGTATTCTCCTTCAGATGTAATTCTGGATTTGAGGAGCTGTGCTCGCACATGGGCCTCCACTAAGTGGCTTTTCCGGAGGTTCCCCACGCGCCACATCAAGCACAGTTTTCCATCCCTCATGGCGACCACAGCATTGTGGCTGAAGACTAGAGTCTCATTCCTCTTTTTTGGCTTTGCCATCTTAGCCATGACTGCACCAATGATAAAGGCGTCAATGATACAACCCACGATGGACTGAAACACCACCATGAAAACTGCGATAGGACATTCATCGGTGACACACCTGAAGCCATAGCCTATTGTTGTCTGAGTTTCAATGGAGAAAAGGAAGGCAGCAGTAAAACTGCTGACCTGAGATACACATGCTTTGTTGTCATCAGGTGCATCCAAGTCCCCGTGAAGTAGTGCTATCAACCAAAACACACAGCCAAAGAACAGCCAGGAGAGAACAAAAGCCAGGCAGAAGATGACCAGCATCCACCTCCAACGTATGTCCACACAGGTGGTAAAGATGTCTGCCAGGTACCTCTGTCCTTTCTCACCCACATTGATGAACTGGACATTGCAGTGACCATCTTTCTTGACAAAACGACTCCGACACTGCTGTCGAGTATGAACCTTACTCTTCCCATTCCCAAAGCCATTTGCAACCGCCATTGTGGCCAATTTCATGCCATCTTCTTCTGAAGAGACAATGCTATAGCGATTGGTTCGTACACTGCCCATCGCTTCTGCTGTGGACTGAAGTGATTCTGCTTTAGAAAACAGTCTGAGTTTCTGAAGAACCCTTTGGAGAAACAGTTTTGAATGCTAAGGAAGAACACACACACACAAAAAATGGTAGAGATGGGAGTCTCCAGTTGCCTTGGGTCTACCAAGGATAGTCTACTAACATGCAGATGTTACCTTAGTAACTTATCTGGCATCTGGAGAAGACACCCTGCAAAAAAAAAGAGAGAGGGAGAGGGAGAGAGAGAGAGAAATTGTGAATTAGAAAATAGAAATTTATACATATTCTTGTAAAGCATAGCTACTGTAAAAAAGTCAATTATTCTTACATTTTCTAAAAAGTTTTAATAGTAAAAAAATGAAGTAACCTTAAGATATAATTCAAATTTGTCATATCCTTCCCTTGCTAATATTTGGCCCCTCTGATTATGTCTTAGATGTCTTATTACATTCAATATGTGAATTATCAGCATGGAATATTGATTAGTTACAAGCTCTTTCAATTAGAAATTTAGACTCCTGGCATTATCAATGATAGTGAGTAAACAATTTCTCATTGTTTTGCCTCACTTTACCCTTTTTGCACCTTCTCTTGGTGCAATATTCTAAATTTACTCTACTTGACAAACTGGGAAGGTTGTTGTGTGGCTAAAAGTAAAAAAAAACAACCTAAAATATTTATATAACATCATATTGCTAATAAAAATAACTGCTGTTTACATAGTTCTTTAAAAATAAATTGCTTTAAATACATTAAACACATTTTGGTCTCATAATGATTCTGCAAGACCAATAATGAGGCAGTTATTATAATCTTCCCCTTAGTGAAAAAATTGAGGTTAAGCAACTTTCACAGAGTGACACAACCGGATGTATTCTTAGCAGGAAGTAAACCCAAGTCTCCCTAGCTCTAAGCTGAGAACTCTCTCCATTCACTAGACTTCACAGTCCAGACCAGTGACAGGCAAACTATTGCCCATGGGCCAGATGCGGCTCCCTGAAATGTTCTATCCAGCCCCATGACATTATTCCTAATCCGACGAATACAATGAGTAGGATGCAATACAGTGAAACTTTGAAAGAGTTGCCTTAAAAACAGCTGACTTTCCTTTGGCCCCTCTTTAAAAAGTTTGCCCATCACTGGTCTAGAGTAATAACAGAATTGTTACATGGTTCCAACATGACAGTAAAAAAAAGCTATTGCATATAATTGAACTTAAAAACCAGAGTACATTTTGTGTAAATAAGCCAACAAAAACGATGATAGTGATAGGGGCTCACTATGTGATTTCATTTATTTAAGGAGCTTTCCAGAAGAGAAAACACCCCCTACCAATGCAGGTTGGCACCTTAACAGAGAGAGCTCCTAAAGGCATTAAAAGGCATTAAGTAATTTGCCCAGGGCCACAGAGCCATTAAGGTGGACATATATGATTGCCTTTTAAGCTAGCTCTCTAGGCACTCCATCCCACTAGATTCCAATTTTTCAAAAGGAGTTTGGGTTCACTAGATCACTCAATAACCAGCCACCATGCAGAAAAGCCAGATAAGATCTCTATGGTACAACTGATTCTAACTAGAAGGCAATTTTCTCTAGGGGATAAGGAGTGATTCTGTTGCCTAGCAAAAGGAGTTTTGAGTTTCTCCTGAGATGGGGCTGCCATTTGCAACAAATAGCTTGGAGTTCAACACTATGGTGCTGGAGCATGAATTGATAGCTAAACTCATTTTGTGTTGCTCCAACTTAGTGCTCTCCCACACAGAAAAAAGTTAGCCATGGTAGATCATTAATAGTTCTTTCTCCTAAAGTGCTTTTGTTTTCTATTTGTTCCTATGGAGAAACCACTGAACTTTATTTAATATTACAATCAAATAGCTTCTACCTTTTATGTTATTATCCCCTAGATAAAAGTAATTTACTTCAATGTTACATCTCAACTACAGTCACCTATTTCTCCTTGATTAATTACCTGAAACCTGATAATCAAAGATATTTTCCTTCTTGGAACTATTTGAACAATCATATTAACTTGATTTAGTGTCAGAAATGTATTCTTTGGGATTTATTTTTTTGTTTGTTTTTATAGTTAAATTAGTCTTTTATACTTAAGTCAGTCTGGTGCATGGAAATCAAATGACATAGAGTGCATAAAGCATTTTGCAAACTTTAAACTACTAACGTAAATGTCCACTGTCATGAACAAAAATGCTTCAGTCTTCTGATGAGGGGGACCAGATTTTTTTTTTTAAATCTCCAAACTACATACAATACTCCTAGTAATATCTAGTATACTACGTTAACTGCTTGGATTGCAACTCATTCAAGTTAGTCCTTGTTATTATTTTATTTGTATTTATTTTTAAAACAAAGGCAAAGTTATCTTTCCCCTAAATACACACATATATGCCTTATTATACTTTTCTCTCTCTCCTGTTCCTTCTCCCAAATTATTATGCAAGAATGTGCCCTAACACATATTTCCTGAGATTAGTCATCTGTGAAAATTCCGATGCGTGTTACATTTTTTGGCAGCTTTTGACACCTAAATGATGCCCAATTTGAGTGGGGCTTCAAGTTACTTTATGAAAAGGATTTGCATTTGTGCTACTAGCCTTCCACCTGCTTCAATATTTTGTCTACTTCAGGGTGAAGTTTCACTTTGGACTAAAGAAAACATTCCCCCATTCCTGAGGGTATAGAATCCTTTACAGCAGGGGAATGCTTTTCCATAGTCATTTCCAAGTTACGTGGCTGGCTCAAAAGTGCATCAAGAGAGACATGCGGAACTTCAGAAAGAGAAATATGTAACATGACCAGATAGCCTTCTTAGTTTATTTCCTTGCTCCTATTCTATTTCCAGGTTAACTCTTCCCATACACCCTCTCCACCCCTTTCCCAGCCAGTTATAAGAAATCCATTGGCTCTGACATGGGACTCTCCAGAAAGCTTAACCCTGGGACATTTGTTTGAATTCCTCAAAGCACACAATACCCGCTTCCTATGAATAGCTTTCTGTATTTAGACCCTTGAAGAGCTTGAACTGAGTGACTATTATTGTTCTATTTCCACTGGTAGAATGTGTTCCATATGCAAAGCATCCATTAAAAACGTTACAACTTCAGATGTTTGAAACTTAGCAGTAAAATGTAAAACAAAACAAATATATCCAGTTTGGCAAATTATATCCTTCAACACTGAAGGAAGATGATGCTAAGCTTCAGTCATGTACATAGACATAGATGGCTTCTTGAATTTGATTATATAATGATACTCTAGGATATATCAGAATTTGATATAATAACTGTTTTCTTATTTCACTGTAGAGACTGACATGCTTGTCAGGGTGCCTGGGTGTTTGGAGTGACCAGAATACCCTAAGCAAGGTATAACAAAAAAGATGTAACTGATGAAAACTTTCATGAAGTGAGAGATATCTTAATGACTATGAACAATAAGGCACAAATTTAAATGAACTTTGGGGAAAAGAAAGGTGAGGTGAGAACACTAAAAGCCCATGGATCCCCTGAATCTCTAGACCTCAATGGTATCATTACTCTTTTTAATGAACATTCAAAATAAAATCTCTTTCCTGTCAAAAAGGTTTGTGGGATTCTAGCATCAGTCCATCATTTTATCCCAGTCCAAGCAAAACAGAAAACTTGTCCCAGGACACTGAGAGACTACATGTGGCATTTTTCATGTCAAATCTATTTATAGATGAGACAAAATTGAGTGTAAGGAATAGGAAAAAAATTATTATGCTTTAAATTTTGGTAGCTGTGGAGATGAAACATGTGAGGTTTGTGGAGGGTGAGGGAGGAGACAAGAGGCAAATAACAGAATTTTAAAATTATTCCTCCATAGCAAGAATTGGTGGTGGGAGTGTATTAGTTTATCAATACTGAAAAAGACATTTCAGAGAAACCACTGATTTTCATCATACGATAATGATTCACAGTGAAAAATGTCAAAAATACAGTGTGCAAGAATTTCTAATTTATAGAAGGGACAGATAAGTCTACTGGGCTGTGGGGAAAGAGCTGCTAATGAGCGTTTAGAGCAGTTATTCCCCAGCTGACGCCATATAGACCAGCCCTGAGTATGCTCTGGGCACATGTTGCTATGTGAGCACAAGTGCTAGCAAGGCAACCTCTTTACAGCTCTGTAAACAGGGGAAAAGGAGGAGAAGAAGAGGAAAATGAGGAAAGCCTGGGTAGGCATCTCTCAATTTGAAAATGATCTGAACAATTCTGACATACTAAGATGTGTCTGCATCCATCAGGAAGCCCAAAACAGAGTGAACACTAAAACATACACTGTTAAAATATTTAAAACATTAAATAATCTGCTCAGGTAAAGGTGTGGTGGCTTTCAGCCAGTCTTATTGTTCCAAAGTGTTCATCAGCTCTGTGTATGACCTGTCTTTCTCTTATCTAGACAATCTGAAGGATGTAGACAAGCTTAAAGCTTTTTCAAAACAAAAATCCAATCTAATGAATGTTCAGAATAGACTCTCTTGATGGACACCAACTTGGACAAAAAAGAAAAAAGAAAGAAAAAAGCTAATGAGGTATGGGAAAATAAAACGAAGCAAAGGAAAATGCATCTTCTCCTTCCACTCCTACTCCTTAACACCCACGAAAACTCTTAGCCCTGGTATGTCTTGCTTCTTTGAAGCATTAATTTTTCAGGATCATAGTAAAATAAGTTAAATACTCATGGGAATTAGGGATGATTTTGAAGTGTTAGCAGTTAAAATGGAAAAGCAAACAAGTGTAAAGGTAAGGTAGAGAATGCATTGCACAATTGTTAACTAGAGGAAGCCTGACAGCCTGTTGATTAGAGATGTGGAAGAAAAAATAATAAAAGATGCAAGAGACATACATCCTTTGCATAAGCAAAAAAAGGTTTTCAGATAACACTCAGCTTGGCTATGTCATTTACACAACAGGTAAACTGGCTTTTTTGGAAATCTGTGTAAATTTGCAGCCAGAGATAGGCTGGTTAACATGCTACTGAAATGTGCAACCATAAAAAGTTTGCTATTTCCTATCTCTAGTGTGTTTTTTTAATTGTCATGATAAACCAGTGTTATGATGCAATCTTTCCTCAGAACAGTCATTCCACCACAGTGTCCTTCCCTTATATTACACTGCTGCCAAAAGATGCATTATCAATATTAATAAGAATAGTTTGAATTGCATAGGAGAATGAAAGGCAATTTATGAAAGGGAAAAGTTTAATGGGGCTTTTAAAAAAAAAAAACGTTGAAGTACAATGAAAGCTAGGTTCCTACTTACCTACCCATCCACCAAGCAACTTTGGAAAGCTTACTCTACCCAGAGATTTCTCTAAGCTATGCTAGAAACGACAGGAAAATAAATTACACGGAAGGGACTGAAAGATAGTAAGATTTGGGATCAATTCCCTGTCTCCTCTCTTCCTTAGATAGGACACACACGCGCGCGCGAAAACACACACACACACCCTGCTCCCAATTCGGTATCTCTCTACAGCTGGTGCAGTGGAAGTTATGAGCACAAACAGATGCTGCAGAGAAATCTGTTTTTATTGCTCAACTGTTCCAAGCATGTCTGTATTTTTAGCTCTGGGGATGTTCCTGGGCACACACAAACTACAGGCATTACAGGCATGATATGGGATTCCGGCGCGTGGGGGAGCACCACACCGGAATGACAGTTGCAGACTTCTGTAGCAGAGGGGCTGGGAAAGGAAGGTAGGGGGACTGCTCAGAGAAGCTCACCCCCAGGAGAGAGATACTGCAAGAGGGAAGAAAGAAGAAAATACACAGTAGCCCTTACCTGTTGCTGGCTCAGGAGCATGGGGACATAGAGTGGAAGTGGGGAAAGGAGAGGCATGTAAGATCCAGTGGTTTTTTTTTTAAAAAGCGAGTGAGCAAAATGCAATCCCAAATTCTCAAAGGCACAGTCTGCAAGCGGAGGTGAAGGCTGCTGCTACACTGGCCCGGGGTTCTTTGCACTCTGCAATATACTCAGCTCTTTTGAGGCTTTCCATGTGATACCGGCCTGGTCTGGCCCCGCCCCATCAAGTTTATGCCCACCAATAACAGCAAAGAGCTGCAGGAGCCGGCCCTAGGAGGATGAAGGGGAGGGGGATGGTCAGAGAGAGGGAGGAGAATTGAGGGGAGGAATAGGGAGGGGGAGGATGCTCCAGGACACAGCTGCTTCTGCAACTACCCAAGAACCTGCTGCTTCTGTGGTTGCAGTGACAGACTGGCCCTGGCGTTGCCTGGGGCTCTTCCTGCCCGGGCCCCTGGAGCTGGACGGGAGAAGTGGAGCTGGAGCAAAGTCCGGAGGCTCTAAGGGAAGGAAGTGGCTTGGAAGCTGTTAGAGCCCAGCCAGGGAGGGACTGCAGCAGGTGGGGGGGAAAAAGCAAGCATACTGTTAAAGCTTGCCTTGGCTCCAGCTGGCTTGGGGGTCAAGCTTTCCATTCCTTCCCAGCGCCCACATTTTCCTTTTCCTCCCAGGACTATGGCTCTCTCCGCGATCCTTGATCAAGCCAGCCAAGGGCTAGCTTCTCTGGGGGAAGATTTCAATCCGGGGTCCTTTTCTTCTTTCCCTTGTGTCCGGTACCCCAACAACAACTTCATCATAAGAAAAGGGTAGGTAGCGGAAGGGGAAAGAAAATAGAAAGAAAAGAAGGGACTTGAGAAAGAGGAACTCATTTGAGGAATACAATTGTACCCGTACCTAACATAACTTTGAATGCCAGAGCTCACTTGCAGATAATTTATTCGTTTCTATTTTATTTGCAAAGAATCTTGATTTAGAGACCTCCACATGGTTAACTACTTGTCACCGTGTCAGTTTGTCTTTACCTCTGTCTTTCCTTCCTCTCACCTTGTTTTCGATCCGTTTTTCCTCCCCCCATCCTGAGTTGTTGCCAAAATGGAATTATCATGATATTTTCCTGAATCTGGGGTCTACACAAAAGCTCAGAACTCCCTCCTCTGAGTCATTATTCCCAAGTCTCTTTTCCCTGTGTCAGACAAAAGACAGCGTGGATAGATTCTTTCAGTGAATAGTTTTTCTTTCAGTGACAGTTGTTCTTCCCCGTGTGACACCCTTTGTACCCAAGACTTTCCATGTGTACCTGGATTTTGGTACCTTTGTGACCAAAAGACTCAAAGAAGAAGGAAGGAAGGATTTAGGATTTTTTACTTGCCTTTTAGGGTGAATATTGTATTTTCCTCAGCGATCAGTCACCCTTGGGGTGACTGATCCAAGCAAGGACCCACCCTGAATGGTGTAGCTAGCGTATCTGTGTAGTGTGGGAAAGGAAACAGTTAGATTCAAAGGAAAAGAACTCAGTGCCTGTAACTTAGCTAGACTAATCCACCCCCTGTCCTCTTTCTGTTCTTCACACCCTCATACCCTTACACAGCCTTCAGAAGGTGCTGATGGCATCTGTAGATTTTTTCATAGACATAGGTCTTACTTTGTCCTTTCTGCCCTCCTTTCTAACCTTGGGCTAGATATATGAATCATAACTACATGATATAGCTACAGGGAACACTGTTTAATATTCTGATAACAAGGCTTTTTTCCTCCTTCCTTTTGCTTAGATTATGTATTCAAGGAACCCACTCAAAGCTCTGTTAACAGTCAGTTACTCTACTGGTGTTGCATAAGAAAGCATTAATGGCTACCATATATGAATGATACTACATGCAAGGACTATTCTGGACCCAGCTTAGTTGAGGCCAGTTCAGGGATAAAGGCTGGAAACTGAAAAATGCAACACTGGCAGACCTCAAATGCAATAACAACTTTACTTAGAAAAAGGTGAAAAGGGATATAATTGCTAGTTGATAAAATGCTATAATTTGCCCACATTCACCATAGAAATGACAATGTCAAGTCATAAAGGTATTCCTCATAGGGTAGTGGAAATTCTGTTACAGAACTTTTTATATCCCTTGTCCTCCAGACCAACAAAATCCAAAGGATGTCCTCTTTGCAGTCATAAAGGAAACCACCCCCAGCCAATATAAAAGAAAGAGGAAAAAAAGTTCTTACCACATCCCACCTCTTAGTGGCAAGGTCCCAAAAAATCCTCCAGGGAAACTTCCACCACTAAACTGGCCTTTAAGTGACTGATCTCAAAAAGAAAAATGTCCTATAAAAAAAGTAGAGTCTCAGCAGTGATATCAGTTGCAGTTTGCAGGTTGGCCCAATGGAAGGATTTTCTAGGACTTGATATCTTAGGAAAAATTTCTGGACTAAGTTTACTGGATTAAAAACGATTAAAGTCCAGTTGTAGACCCTTCCCTAATAGCAGGTAGAACCATCTATGAAGCAGGCAAAACTATATTCCTCCATACTTAAATCCTTTTAGTAAGATCTTTGAACAGTGAAACTTTGGCTTTTTGAATTTGAGTTTGACTTTTTTTTTAATTTGACTCCAGGAAAACTTAAGGGATTCAGGCAAACATGATCTTGAATACTCAATTTCTTCTTAACAATGAAAACTACGCTGCTCATCTTGTAAGAGGGAATATTTTGCATTATTCATCTTATAATGAACAAATCATGGCAAAAGGTGATGGTATAACCTTGTGTTAAATAGGGCCTAGTAACAGGTCAGTAACTGCTTTTAAAAACTGATATGTGTGACTACCTCAAAGATTCTCTAGCTCTAGTAGCGTAGTAGCTGCCAAATGCTCCACCCTACCTTATCCTCATGACAGAGACATTCTGAAACATAGGTCCCCTGAATCATAAGGACCCAAAGGTCTCCAGATCCAAAGCTTGATCAACTGCTTTAGATCTCCAAGGGATAGAGTTCTTTCTAGGTCCAAATTAAAAAAAAAAGGCAAATTTGTGAGTGATTCAATAAATGGGATCAATAAAAATGTGAATAAAGATTCTCTAAAACTGTAAAAATTCAATAAGCTTCCTATTTAGACTGAGGGAAAGCAAGTGTCTATTTATAGCCTATTGTTGACAAAATCTAGAATCATCTGCATTCTTTCTATCTAGCATATTCCAAAATTTTAACTGAGAAGATTAAAACCTGAATTATGATAATTATTCTACACTTTGCCTATCCTATAAGTCTCATCACCTGCTCTCAGCTATTGTGTCCCTGTTTAGAGCAGTCATATTACAGGGATAGAGTGGTAGACACTGATGCCTTCAGGCAATAAGGCCGATGTCATTCTCTTAGGGTTTGGTATACCTAATGTGCAACACTGACAAGGTTAAGAATTGCTGAAGCAATCTGTATTCATAATTTTGTTAAGTTCCTAATAATATACTGTAAACCATCTAGTATCCCCTGCCTTCTTTATCAGTTACACAAGGTTTCTATAAGGGAATTTTTTTTTAGGTTCTCCAGCTTTCATTGAGAAATTGTATGAGGTAGTAGAAAGCTGGCCTGGGCTTTTTCTTCTCAAGTGCTATTCAAGTCACTAACCATCACTCTGCCTTTAAGGCTTAACTTTTAAAAAATACATATATTTTTATGAATATACACACACATACATTCAAATGCTGATTGTACAAAGATTTTTTTTTCTTGTACTGGAAATCCAGTTTTTCTAAAACTTGTTAGCAAGAGCCTTGGGATATATTTTCACTCTCCCAATCAAGCTACTAAAATATTCACCAGGTTAATCCTACATGGACAGTGGAGACCCTCTTCTTTTCCCATTGAGAATAATCCGACATTTATGTCTGACAATGCTGCAGTAAGTGGATACCTAGGTCCTATATCTCACATTCAAATACTCAAAGCTTTTTGTTTTTCTGCATTACCCCTTCTCCAACTTCAACAACAAAATGAACCACTAATTCATTGTCATCCACTGACACTTGATGCTAAATATCCTAGGTTAGGCCTATCTCAGGCTAGAATAGTAATTCAGATTCAAAATTAGAATGTAATATAATATTTGTATACTATAAAATGTAATAATTAATTCAATAGAGCACTTTACTAAAGTTAAAAAAATACAATTCTGAATGGATAAAATAAAATGCTACTTCTTTCTGCATTCTTCAAAGCAATAGTGATACTAAGTCAAAAGAATTTCCCACAGGACAGTGGAAATTCTAATAAAAATACAGATCATTGACTCCATTTACCTGGAATTTCTTATATTCTTAGTCTATCAGACTGATTCTCAAGGACATCTGCCTTACCTCCTTGAAGAGAAATGATCTAGTCTTTATAAAATAAATACTCTTCCCACTCTAAGAAGATACTTCTTTAACATTTATTGTTATATATTAATTATAAACTGCACAAATACATTCTGTAAAATACATGGAGTTATATAAAACCAAGTCCCTGCCAATTGGCATAAGTAGCAGGAAGGCAGAAAAGGAACTAAGATCTAACCTGTGAGCAAAGAACATATAAAAGGTAGAAGCTTATCCTGGCTTAGTGTCATTCTGAGGAAAGGTATTTCCTTATGGAGCACTTCTAAGAAACAGAGAGGTGAGAGATTCTCATTAATTTCTATTAAGTCTTATCTGAAACAGGAAATTAATCAAATTAAAATATAATCTCACTTCCTCCAATTTTTATTATGATTAAGTCAGGGTCTCTGCTTTTTTCCAAAGTACATTTCTTAATACTGATATTTTTTAAAAGCATTTACTCTAAAAAATACTATGAGAAGTAGACTGAAATTTCTTTGATGAATAATTAAAGAACATACTATAGGCAAAAAAAGTTCACATCATCTTTACTTATACCTGGTTTTAGAAATGTTTAAAAAGTAATAATACTATAGTTAGTTTTGTTTGTTTTGTTTTTATGAGAATTTAGTAAAAGGCAAAAAGACATTTGATCTTCCCTCTTTCTGCCTAATCCTATTCACATTATTGCTGGATCATTGCATAGTTCTTTCATATGATTCATACCTATAGTCTAATCCACACAATTTACACAGGGCTTTTAAAAAATAGTTTTACCCAAGATACTCAAGATTTACACAATATTTTTTTCCTATTCACTTTGCAGCATAAATAAGGATCATAGATCAAGATTGGGAAATGACTTCTGGTATCATCTAGAACAATTTGCCCATTTTACAAATGAAGAAACTAAAGTTTTTGATTAAATGATGTGCTCATGTTCCATAAGTACTGTCAGAGGTGGGATTTAAACCCAGGTTATAGGATCCTTTATCTAGAGTCATAAGGATCTTCAGTCATCTTGATTCAATCATCTCAATTTGCAAATGAGGAAACAGAGACTTTTGGAGGTTATGAGATATTTTTCAAAGTCATACAGGTACTGTCACCCAGGTTTTTGGACTCTAAAATCAACGACACATAATCCAAGTCTTGTTGTTGCCATTTTACAATTAGGGAAACTGAAACTTCGAAGGATTTATATCAAGTAAACTGTTATTCATACCCATCTTAGGATAATAAATTTGGAAATTACACTATTAATTTTATTTGTATAGCCAATCAATCTGTTGATTCAAGAACTTTCTTTTCAATAATCAATATAATTGACTCAAAACCAGAATTCTACTGGGTTTGCTACTGAAGTTCTTGTTGTTTTTCTCTCTCAATTATGCAGATAATCAAAACTGTGTAGACTTGTATAAAACTGAGTAACAGCAGGGCTAGATTTTGCAAACTAGACTAATTAGCAAATGGTTTCTCATCACATCTAAATTCAATTTAATTCAGGAACTATTTATTAAATGCCTCCTGAATTTCAACAGAATTCCAGAAAAAATTGGTCCTTAGATTAATTTGGCCCTTAAAGGTATGGCACAAACAGTTCCAACATATTGAGTCAGCTTCTCTGTTTAGCCAACTCAGCTCATATAGAGCAAAGATGATTAACAGATTAATGAGTTCCAATATAATTGGTTGTTCACATCTATCTAAGGACTGGATTTTCTAAGGAAATGCCAGTTTTTCTGTGATTTATCCTCTCTAGCTAAACACCTATGAGAAGTGAGTAAAATATTATTCATGATTCATATTAGGTTCATATTATGCATTTGGAATTTGTTCTATTAGATATGAGCCTTTCCTTTGTGTTCAACATGCTGAAGCTCATAAAAATCAGTAATGACCACCATTTTTCAGATCTCCATTTAATCAGATATATGATATAATTTTTGAACCATATGACACTGAAAAATCCTGCCCTTACTTAATGTAGGTATTTAACCTGCTCATTCATTTTTAATGGGCCTATTTGTCTTTATTATTCAATTACATTTTTTAAAAATCTGATTGATTTGAAAGGGAGATTAGGTGAAGATGGAATCTTCTGTCCTAAAGGAAAATCCGTATCTTAGTCTATCGTCTTAAAGAGAAGGGAAAGGAATAAGCATTTATTAAGTGGCTATCATAGACCAGGCACTCTTTTAAGCACATCAGAAATATCTCATTTGATCTTCACAATTCTGGGAGGGGAGTACTATTAATATCCTCATTTTACAGTTCAAGGAACATAGAAAGAGAGAGGTTAAGTTACTTGTCTAGGTTCACAGGACTGGTATCTGAGGCTGAAGAACTCAGATTGTCCTGACTCCAGACCCAGTGCTTTATCCACTATCCCTACCTAGCATCCTCTAGGTAGTGTCTCATTGTTTGTGAATGAGTCTTGATTTAGGAAATTAGCACCAGAGCTTCAGCACATTGGATAAAATGATCATTGGCATTATTGAATGAATAAATCAATTAACAAGTATTTATTCAGTACAGCTAGATGAGGCAGCTACATGGACAAATAAATACTCTAGAAGCCCATTGCTGTTGTGGTCAGCCATTTTTAGGTGTGTCTAATTCTTTGAAACCTCCTTAGAGATTTTCTTGGCAAAGATACTGTAGTGGTACACTGTCCTTCTCCAGGTCTTTTTACAGGTGAGCAAACTGAGACAAGTAGGGTTAAGTGACTTGCCCAGGATCACATAATTAGTAAGTGCCTGGGGTCAGATTTCAGCTTAGAAAATGTCTTCCTGACTCCAGGTCCAGAATGCTATTCACTGTGTCACCTAGCTGTCTGTGCTTGAACCAAATTTGCCCCTTTATTCACTACCCATACTTCCTTTTTTGTATTGCACACAGTAGGAATTCAATAAGTGATCATTAAATTGGATTGAATCTATCCAGAACTATTGAAGAAGATGGTGTATTATATTAGGGAATTATCCACAATAGGGATACATTAACATTAAGCTTTTTAACCACTTTGAATGGAAACCTTTCTAAAATGTATTGCATAAAAAAAGAAAAAAAAAAGAGAATGGGAGAAGCTTGATGGCTAAGTGGATAGAGAGCCAGGCCAGGAGTCTGGAGGTTCTGGGTTCAAATTTAGCCTCAATACTTCCTCTCTGTGTGACTTACCCCCAATTGCCCAGCCTTTACCACTATTCTGTCTTGAAACCAATACTTAATATCTATTCCAAGACAGAAGATAATATTTTTTGCTATGATTTTTTAAATAAATAAAATGTATTGCATACTTTCTTGTTTTCCTAAGAATAATATATTTGAACACAAATTAAGCTATTCTTTATGACTCAGGGTCATCACTATACATATTAGAAATTATATAGTACTATATAATCTAATCCAGAGATCCCCAAAGGGTCTATAAAGATGTATAGGGCAGTTTTCCTCTATACTAGATGATCCTAGGTTTATAAAAATCTTTTTTTGCCATGACCAGACCACATCTGAGATATTTTGTTTAATTCTGGATGGCATATTTTAGGAATGATATAGATGGCACCACCCTTTCCTTCTCCTTTCTCTGAAATGGTTAATAAATTCATTCAGCACCCAGAGGGGCTGCCCATAGTGATGAGAAATTGAAAACCATATCTTGATAAAAGTAGATAGAAGGAACTGGGGATATTTAGCCCCTAGGAAAGAAGACTTGACAGCTGTCTTCCCATATTTCAAGGATTGGAATCAGACTAGGGGTTAGAATTGTATTGCTTGGCCTCAGAGGAGCAATGGGGAGGGGTGGCAAATTAGCAGATTTCTGTAAATTATGAGGAAAATAAGAGCTGCCCCAGCAGGTTGTGTCGTTCCCTATTGTGGGAGGAAGACTATCTAGCAGAAGCTGCATAAACACTAGCCAGAGATAAAAAGGTGATTCCTTATTAAGAATGAACTGGACTTCAGTTCCCTTCAGTTCCTTCTAACTTATGTCCTATGATTCTAGAATACAAAACTTAAAGCTTTTTAGTGTTTTTTTTTTCATTTTCTCCCATACTCTCGTTCTTTATTTTAACTCCTTAGTCTTATGAGTCTGTCTGGCAGTACCTATTGGAAAAACCATTGAATTCAGAAATCAAAAGAAAAAAGTTGATATACTCTCAAATTCCCTGTGAGACCTTGGAAAATCATTCAACTTCTTTCTATCTTCTGGCTTCTTCATCAGGAAATTGAAGGAGTTAGACTAGATGATTTTTAGATGATTTTGTATCTGATTATATATATATATATATATATATATATATATATATATATATATATATATATAATTCTATGCTTCTGAGTTCCTTTGGATTACTAATTTGCTGCTTGGAGTTGAAGAACCAGAGAACAACACTTATTGAAATTCTATATAAAACAGTTGTAAATAAGCACCAAGTGAAGATATGAGGAGAATCTCCTGTGATTAAAGAAGAAAAGTTTTATTTTATTCATGGAATTTATCACATAAGTATGCCAGCTCAGGGAATTTTCATGCCTTTAAATTTTTTTCTTGAGTTGATTCTCAATAATTGAAGTTTGACAACTCTTTGCATTGCTGACTGTATACACACTAGTAAATATATTCCATTATAATTACTTAGGATAAAAATATAAAAGTTTTAAACTATTGAAATTGCTTCTAAATGAAAAGCCAGCTAATAATGTGGCTTCAGCATATAGTAATGGTAATTCACAAGTATTTACTGAAATATTTCTAGTATATTAGACATTAATATGATATTTATTTTCCATTATATGTATATGTTATTAAAACAATTAAGGTCTTTAGTAAATTCATGCTTTTAGAGTAGTAAACATGGTGTATATGTCAGGGGTTCTTAATATGTGTGTGTATAAATGTATGTCTACATGTGATAGATCCCTTGGCAATCTCATAAAGCCTATGGACCCTTTCTTAGAAAGATGTTCTTAAATGCATAAAATAAAGTACATGGGATAAATATATATGTATATTTATTTTTATACCAAAATCAAAATATTATCAACTAAAATACTTATCAAAATATTTAAACAAGTAGTTAATCAACCCCATGTTATTCATCTCTGAAGACCAAAAAGGTTAAGTGGCTTCCCTAAAATCATAAGATAAGTCATTAGAAGAGCTCTGGGCTTCAGTTAACTCATTTACGAAATGAAGGCATTGGATCATTACCAAGATATACAAGGAATTAGTTCAAATTTGCAAGATTCAGAGCTATTCTCAAGTAGATAAATGGTAAAAGTATATAAAATTTTTCTAAGGCAGAAATCCAAGATATCAAGAGCTATATAAAAACAGCTCTGAATTTCAAATAATTAAAAATATAGAAATTAAAGACACTAAGGTTTTGCTTCATATCCATTTTACTAGTAAGATGACATGTAGAAAAATGACAAATATTTAAGGGAATGCTATTAAAAGAAGCATATTCATGAACCATTGGTAGATCTCTGAATTGGTATAGCCATTCTGGAAATTTGGAGTTTATACTTAAAAATATTTAAATGGTTCTCACCTCTAGATTCAGAAAAACCACTACTAAGTATATACCTCAAAAAGATAAATAAAAAGAAGAAAATGAACCATTTATACAAAAAAAAATTTATAAAAAATTTTAGTAGTAGCAAAAATCTGGAATGTTAAGGAGATGCCCTGATACTGGTAAGTTGCTATATAAATAATGGTATCTAGGTCAATTTACAGTACCATAAAGAATGATGAAATAGACATTTTCAGAGAAAACTGGAAAGACCTCTTATAAGCAATGCGGAGTGAATTTAGCAGTACTAAGAGAACAGCTTATATAATACAATTTTAATGGAAAATTAATGGAACAATTTTGAAAGACTTTTAACTCTTAAAAATGCAAGGACAGCTGGGTATCTCAGTGGATTGAGAGCCAGGCCTAGAGATGGGAGGTTCTAGGTTCAATTCCGGCCTCAGACACTTCCCAGCTGTGTGACCCTGGGCAAGTCACTTGACCCCCATTGCCTACCCTTACCACTCTTCCACCTATAAGTCAATACACAGAAGTTAAGGGTTTAAAATAAAATTTAAAAAAAATGCAAGGACAAAGGATGCAAAGATTCCTTGATTTCAACAGATCAAAGATGAAACTCACTACCCATCTCCTTGTAGATGGATGATGACCTTTCCATTTCTGGATCCTGATGACCACCAGTCCTTTTTTGTTTTGTTTTGTTTTTCATTCATGCAAGGGTTAAAGCTGCTAAACCTGTTCTTTTTCTTGGCAAAATGAAATCAAACATCATATTGTCCTCAGGACCAATTCTAGACTCTCTTATTTCACTATTCCGTTTCCCATATCTATTGCTTTAACTTCCAAATGAAATATTGCTAATTAGGCTTCTAAATTCACCACTGGAAAAACACTACTTTACTTACATAATCTACCATTAGTGTGTTAGTTATCTGGTTCTCATTTAGGAAATGCAGCATGTTTATACACACACACACACACACACACACACACACACACACACAAACATGGAGAGCTAGGCACAATATTTAAGGAGGCTTCGGATTCTGGGATCCACCACCACCACCACCAGAACAATGAGATGCTTCACAACATCTTTGACCTGGGGTCACTGCTGGTGCGCATGGCTGTTGCCATGAAGGCCAAAAAAGATTTCCCTCTTTGATTCTATAATTCAGTTGATTTAAAAGCCCAGATGAAAGCTTACATTCATGTGCAGGATAAGCAAGCAGGCTTACTGTGTGCACAAGGCCTTCCCCGGTCCTGGGGCTGGGTGAAGAGACTGCTCTCTTCCCTTTTTTTATGTAAAAGAATAACGCCACAACATTGCATCATGTGACCAGGCTCCCTTTGGGCTTGTGGTTTATTTATTTTTAATGACAAAACCAATAAAAGTGTCAGTAGGCTAGCAGGATCAGGCCTGCCCTGGTTTCCTCTCAATCTCGATTTGCCTTTTCTCCAGCCCTCTTCCTTCAATACCCTCTCTCTTTCTATCCCTCCTTTGCTTCTCTCTCCCGCTGATTCAGAGTTTAATTTGGACCATGGGAAGGTTGCCTTCTCTGCCTGTCTCTAAGAGGTGAGCTACTATTGTCACAATGATGTCAAGGAAGGAGAGAATTCAGAAAACTTCCAGGCTGAGGAACGAATGGGTGAGAAACCTTCTCTCCTTTTCTGGCTGCTTTTCCTCCTTGGATTGACCAATCACTCTGTCTCCCTCTTAGAGAGAGGTGGATGACATAACTGGAGGGGGGCCTAACCTGGGGTGACCATATCCTTGTGATGCTCCTCTTCCTCCAGTCCATAACACATACTTAGTACAGTTTCCACCTTCCTACATCTTAGCTTCAGTATTATGTATGGGTTGATTTTATAACATTAATATTAGATATAATTAAATTGAACCATAAAAATGAACCTAAATACAAAAGCCAACACATGAGCAATCAAGGGATCTTCCTTCAAGCTTGACACATGCTTCTTTTTTGTGTGTGTGGAAAAAAAATTCATTTAATTAATTGATTTAAAATATTTTTCCATGGTTACATGATTCATGTTCTTTCCATCCTCTCTTCCCACCTCCCTCCCATAGCCAACTCTCAATTCCACTGGGTTTTACATGTGTCATTGATCAGGACCTATTTCCATATTATTCATATTTGCATTAGGGTGATTGCTTAGAGTCTGCATCCTCAGTCATGTCCCCATCGACTCATGTTGACACATGCTTCTTACTGGAACTACCTAGGCAAATATAGAGTGAGGGAAATTGTGCTAAACTAGATCAGTTTTCTCTCTTTGCTGGATATCCTTTAATGCTTTACTAGGTAAGTTTCCTTTTATTAAGTACTAAAACATCCACAAGTGGCTCATTTTTTTCCAGTTCTACATTTGAACCAGCAGAATGGATTGAATCAGTCCTAATCTAGAATTTTGGCTATATTAGATGGGAAGTTTGTATTAGAATGACCTCATGATCGAAGTGGGCGTAGAGCAACAAAGAGGAAGTTGAAACTGACTCCTGACAATAATAGTATGTACCTTACAGGATTGTTTTGAGAATAAAATGAGATAATGATAAATTACAGCCCCATACCTGGCACATTGTGTTATATATAAAAGTTAGTTATTATCATTGTTGTTGTTGCCTTCTCCCCTCCCTATAGAACTCCCATAGTAGAGTGTTTCCAGTTTTCTTGGCCTGGGAATACTGAGAGACTGATGATACAAAACAAATCCTGGTATCAAACCTGACACTGGAGTAGGATTCATGAAAGTTGGTAATAACTTCTTAGCTACCCTACTAATATTGACTCCACCCCATGATGAGATTATACTACTTCCAAAAGTGTCATCAATTCTGCTGTGACCCTGATTTTCTTGGTGCTGTTCTTACTTGTTGTCAATGTCTTATATAAGGACACCCACTGTGAATTCCAAAATCTACTATCACCTACAGTATGGATCACAATTTTAATACTTAGAGCTTAGTTCTTCTGAAGATAGAAGGAGACTCCTGAGGTTTTTGGTCTTGATTCTCCATATTTAGTTATCCTTCAGGATAATGGGTATTTATTCATTTTTTAATTTGAAATTTTTTATTTAATTAATTAATTTAGACTATTTTTCTATGGTTAAATGATTCATTTTCTTCCCCTCCCCTCCTCCCAACATCCTCCCATAGTCAGCAAGCAATTTCACTGGGTTTTACATTGTCATATTATTAATATTTGCATTAAGGTGATTGCTTAGAGTCTACATGTCCAATCATGGTGCCTATTCATTTCTGAATGGCATCACTCACTTCAGATTGTTCAATAAGAGCCCTCAGATCATTTAGGTGGTGGAAGGCCCACTATAAGAACATGGAACTTATATGAACAAGTTAGGTGTCATAGAAGCAAAAGCTACCCAATGAGGTATAAGCTATTTTTTCCTTAAAAGCTATTGAAAATTTTCTGTAAATGTGTCCAAGGACCTATGGTTTTAATCACTGAATAAGAATTCTAGTAATCTAAGTACAAAATCTACTTAGTACATGAGACCTGTGGGATTCCTCCCTGAGGCATAACAAATGCTTCTGGCCAGAGCCACAATGGCAGATATGGATGTAGAAAACCTGGGCCCAGCTGATTGCTGTTGTATTCTTAATGATTATCCTTTCCATACTATTGCTAAATAAATTTATTTTTGTTTATCTTTAGATAATCTAAACATGACCCATTTTGCTCCAATCCTGACAGGACCTGATTTTTAAAAAAATACAGGCACATTCTACTTCATGGCCATATCACCTCTCACTTCTACTATTGTGATAGTCTCCTAATTGATATTTTTTTGTCTCTCTGTTTCCAATTCATTCTTCACACAGGTGTTAAAAACTTAGATTTGATCTAGTTATTGTTTTGTTCTATTAACTCCCGTCATTCTCTCTTGCCTCTAGAATCAAATACAAAATTTCCTGATTGATTAGAATTTAAAATCTTTCATTACTTGGTTTCAACCAATATTTCTAGAGCAGTTTTGTTTTTTGTTTTTGTTTTTGTTTTTTTTTTTTAATTTATACTCTATGGTCTATCCCAACTGGTCTTTTTTTTTTTTTTGCCATTTATAACACATACACAACATCTCTGATGCCAGTGATATACTTCCTCCTCACATCTACCTTTGAGAATCTCTAGTTTCTTTCCAAGCTTAGCTAAAGTACCACTTCAAAGCTTTACTGTTTCCTCTAATTTCTTCTACCCCCTCACCCTGAAATATCTTTCCCTGGGATCACAGAGATCTTGGACTACAGCGAGTTTCCAAGGATCATAGAGAACTCAAGGGCACAAGTATTCTAAAGCAATGGACAGTTAGAGACTGAGAATGATTATATCCAAAGTTTAGATTTTTTGCAAAAAAGGTGGTATAGAGATATGAGTAGATGACACATGAGTCTGTTCATAAGAAGAGCCCATTCCTCATAGAGGAAAAATATAGAAAAGAGTATGTAGCAGAAGTAGACTGGATTTGAGATTAGGCTGAACCAACCCTGGTTGCACTTTATGAAGAAATCCCAGTTGTCGCTTTATTCTTTCTCTTGTTTTCCCAAAGCACAGAGGCAATTCAGGCTGCAATCCCCACAACAGCACACATAACATTTAAATGAGAGAGAGAGAGAGAGAGAGAGAGAGAGAGAGAGAGAGAGAGAGAGACAGACAGACAGACAGACAGACAGACAGACAGACAGACAGAGACAGAGACAGAGACAGAGAGGTGTAAATAACTGATAAAATAAGAGATTTCCTCAGTTTTCTATGCCATCATTGAGGCTCAAATTCCTTATTGAGAAAGATTTTTAGTATAAGTAATTACTGAATGAATTCTAGAATATACCTCAGGATTGCGTATTGAACCCAGAGAGATTAAGAATTAACAGTGACAAGCCAGGAGTGGGCTTTTGGGTATAGGAACAATAAAAAAATCAGGTATAATGTAGGTCTTTATTTCCTATTTTGCATATGATGCAGAAGAATCAAAGAACAAAGACAAGAAACAAAACACTCATCATACTCCTTATTTTTCCCCACCCCAACTATAGGAAAAAATGTATAGACAAGCTTGTGAGACTACTGAACAGAGATTTCATATTCATATCAGATCTGCTCTGTTCAAATAATCTATAAAACTATCTCTTCTGACCAGCCATATCATGGCTCAGATACAGATTGTTTCTTGTGGTCATCAAACTCTTGTGAGAAAAATACTTCTGTGGACATTCCCTTCCTCTGGTCAGTTGATACTTGAACCAAGATTTTAGGTATTTTCAATCACTGAGCTCATGGTCAAGGCTGAAAACATTCAACTGATAGAATAAATGATATTGTGTTCAGAGAAGAAAATAGAAACATAGAAAAGGGCAACAAAGGACTTGGGGTCCATTTCAAGCTTTCATTTTCTTCAGCTTCATTTGTTATGGACACTGGAGTGGAAGTCTAAAGGGAAACAAATCATACACCAAAGGGATAGAGATCTAAAAGAATGAATAGAGAAAAATTCCTATAGCTCCTAGTGCCCATTCCCTGGACTAAGTAGCTAATCATCTTCAACACAGGATTCCTGGCATTGCAGACCAATCAGTAGTTTACTGAATCTTCCCAGAAAGGCTTGAGTTCTAATGATTACATCTTCTTTATTTATACACATATTGTTTCCCATATAGGCTAGGCACTTTGAGGAAAGCACCAATCCCCAACTTTGTAAACACTTACCTTTTGTCTTAGAATTGATATTTAAGTATCTTTTCCAAGGAAGAAAAGCAGTAAGGGGTAGGCAATTGGGATAAAGTAACTTGCTCAGGTAGTTCTCTCAGGCAATATTTGAATCCAGGCCCTCTCAGCTCTAGGTCTCTCTATCCACTGAGCCACCTAACTACTCCAAGGACAAGCCTCTTTTTCATTATGATTTTGCATTCTTCATATGTAGCACATTTTAGATACTTAATAATGTTGCTCATTGACCGATTTCATAAAGATAAACTATTCACAAAATGATCATGACATCCCCTCCCCCATGCCTATTTTTATTTTCTATATTGAAAGAAAACATTCTATATAACTTTTTTTCTGGAAAAAATTATTTTCATGAGTTGTGGCTAAAAAGTAATACGACTGACTTCAGCAGTTTCTTTCTCTTAAACACACGCAAATAATACCATTGTTTCCTAGACACGCTTTTTTTTTTTTAAAAAAACTAGAAATCGTATTATCAACTTGCTCATCAGTGTTCATTTCTAATTTTTGCTCTAAATAATTTTTGGATGTTTCTAAAAGTTAAAAGATGAAAATATAGATTTGCCATTACAAAAGATACTACTCAACACCTTCCCTGCCCCCCCTTTTTTACCGCATCCTAGTGGGTGGCAGCTTCCAAAGGCGGTTCTAAAAGTGGAATTCCAAATGTATTTGGAAAACTAAGAGTACTTCTGTAATAAATACATTTATATGATTACCGACAGTAACTACTTAGAAGAGGAAAAAAAATAATCCTCATTTGACTAGATAAGTTCTAGTTTAAAATCAATCACCCTACAGTCATAACAATCACAGATAATATCCCATTCGTTGATTCCAAGGCCTTGTCCAGACTATTTTGTTTCCTAGGGTTTTGATTACTAAATATTTTTTGGAGCCAGTAAGAGATAAAACATAAACATTCATGAACTTAGGAGGTATCTAATGTAGTCCTTCAGGGACATATCCTTGAATTTAAGTAGACTTCATTGGATTGACAAAGGAATCCTTAAGACTGTTAAAAAAAAAAAAGGAAAGTTATGAACTCCTGCTCTAATCATATCTCTCCTTCATTTTTTTTTTTTAGTTATTGAGGGCTCCACCACCCTTTCAGCTTAATTGTCCAAGTTGAAAATTTCAGTCATCCTCATTTCTTTCTTTTTCATCTTGAATGAGAAATCATTTGCATAATCTTGTCGATTCTGCTTCCACCACATCTTTGACATTTATTTAATCTTGCACAGTCTTGTAACCCTACACAAGTTATTTAATCTCTCTAGAGCCTTATTTTTTTTAAATCTGGTAAAAAAAAAGAGGGTGGTGATAATAGCAAGTAAATCACATAGTTGTGATTAGATAAAAGATGTGTAAAATGTTTAGCAGATCTTAAAGTAATATAAAATGCTAGCTATTAATAATGATGATGTCAATAAACTGGACTAAAAATAAACCTAAGAGAAAGCATGGGAAATTTGATTACTATCATAGTTCATTTTTCAGGTATTCACTTAGATATTTTAGAAGTAGTAACGAGGGTCAAAATGATTATCTTGTCTCATGCAATTATTTTAGTCATTCAAATAAAATGTCACTCTGAACATGTGTTTTAGAAAATTGTTTATGTAGTTTGGCAGTAGTGCAACTGAGAAGTTATAATGTTGTATTTCTGAATTGGTTAAATATATATTTTGTTTCCAAACATTTTTAATCAGTGAAAACTCATTTCAAAATGTTGTGCTTAGATCTATTTTTTAAAATCATTTGTAGAACTGACTGGGAATGTGGTAAAACAGGAACTCAAAGTCTAAAATACCTATTTTACCCTCATCACCATTTGGCACATCAAATGAGGGAAAAGGAGTATTTATACTATAATAGCAGAAAAAATAGAAAAAAAATCATCAAAAGAAATTAACTTTTTTATCTTTCTTTTTTTAAAACCCTTACCTTTTGCCTTAGAGTCAATACTGTGTAATGCTTCCAAGACAGAAGTACATAAGGCATAGGCAATGAGGGCTAAGAGACTTGCCCAGGGTCACACAGCTTGGAAGTGTCTGAGGCCAGATTTGAACCTAGAATCTCCTGCCTCTAGACAATCCAATGAGTTATCCAGCTGCCCCCAGAAGTTAATTTTCTTACTACTCACTGTGACTGAATCTCTTTTGTAAGTTTAAGTATTTAATTCTGATTTCAACAAGATCCTTAAAAATTAAACATTTTCTACATGTAGAAAGTTCAAATCCAATGGCAATTCTATTGAATAAACATTACTGCAAAAGACACAAACTTTCTTCTGGAGGGATAAAGAGGGCATGAAAGGATGCCCCTAGTAAAATGTGTTCACTTAGTTCAAGTGTGTGTGTGTGTGTGTGTGTGTGTGTGTGTGTGTGTGTGTGTGTGNCACTTAGTTCGTGTGTGTGTGTGTGTGTGTGTGTGTGTGTGTGTGTGTGTGTGTGTGTGGCAAAAAGGAGTGAAATCTGAATTAAAATGTCTCTATGATTCGAAAGAGCTTTTTTGTACTATGTAATGGACAAGCAAAATTTTGTTCATTGCTGGATATTTTTAGTGAGTTAACTACATTAGAGTATTCAAGAAAAAGGGAAGGGAGAGAAAAAAATCAGTCACACAAAGTCATTACTTTTTAAGAACACATTATAAAGTAAATTATAAGCCCAAAAGAAAAATATCTCACACCTTCAAAAAACAGCATAACTACAATGCACTTTAGATAAATGACTTTCAGAGCCAATGGAGACATAAGTAAAAGTAATTCTCAACAGTGTAAGTATACAAAGAAAATTACTTAAGTATTTATTTACATGAAGAACAAATTATAATATTTTTTATTTGCCTTTCCTTTCAGAAACAAGCCAAAGAATATACCTTAGCAAAGCATCTATGAACATAGCTGAATTAGTCACCAATGCTGTAGCGATAATTTCCAAGTCCATGTTGCAAGTTAGAAATATGTTCAAGTCTTCTTAATCCTGGGCTCAAGATGATTCACGTACATTAAGTGCAGAAATTAGTTTATTTTTCTCTCAGTGCTATCTTCTTTTCAAGTTCATCAATTCCTTTCCCCTTATTCTCTGCCTTGCATGTATTAGAATTCTAAGAAAGGAAGGTGAAACTATCACTGATTATTTAGAGTGAGTGCTAAGTATTATAATCTTCTATATTTTAGAATTTTATCCAGCTTTGTTTTCTTTTTTGGTGTGTCTTTAGTTTCTCAAGCAAAAGTGAAAAACTTTTGCCTTTCAAAGCAATCCATGACCAAAAATACCAAGTGCTGTCCAATAAGATAAAAGCAATCCCTATTCCCTAAGGTCAGATAATGCAGTCTAAAAATCTTTTCTTAGGACTTCCCTCTTCTATCTCAGTGGATTAAATTAAAGATTCCAGATTTAAACCAAAGGGCATAGGAAGATGCCCCCTTGTTCCTTCAGACATCTCTACTCCGTTCTGATTATTTCTGTAAGAAGAAAGCAGTGTGGTCATATAGTCCTTTCTAAACCTACAAAGACCCTCCTAAGTGGAGCTTTCTCTGCTTTTTTTCTGGGGGAACTGGGGGAACCTCCTGTGCTTCCTCCTAACATTTCTAAGCAATGTTTTACTCTCAAGAGATTGTGTGAAAGTCACACAGAGAGGAAGTTATGAAATTCTCATTGAATATGAATGCACAAACACCAAGGGTATTTACTTATCTTACGTAATTTCCAGGGAATCAGTTGTATTAGCTGGCTTCCATTCTATGCGGTTGTTGAGAGACTTTGTAGTCATAACCGTCATCCTTGGTGAGAACCTACCCACAAAGCTGATATATGAGTCTGAAGGAACTTAACAATTCCTGGAAGGAAAAGGGTTAAGAGCCAGTAAAAACAGTATAAAGTTACACATGATCTAGTGGGTGATTGCCCATTTATTCTTTTCCTCACAAGGAACTGAAAAAAAAATCCTTCTATTGCTATTGATTCTGATATGAAAAACTTTCCCAAATGACCTACTACTCATTGTCACTTGTCATAAATATTATCAGCATCTTCTTAGCAAGAATTTTGGAGATGAGTTGGTAGTCATATCTCATCTTTAGAGATATAGTTATAATTGCTAGAAAGTAGCCTTTTTGCTGGTGAGATTTCTTCAGAAGGCCCTCAAAAACTCCATAAATCAGGAACTTGTTGTTTCAACCAGAGTTCCCACTCAGGTAAGTGTAACGACCAAGTGTAAAGATATGAATACTTAAAAGATGATAATTTGATTATAACTAGCAGCATCAAGAATTGTAACTGCTTTTTTTGCAATCTCCCTTCCAAGAGGAGTAGTCTGCATAGTCAAAGGCTCTGTGGCTAAGGCAGGAAAGATATCCAGATGAAGGTCTTCTTCATCTCCTTCTCCCCATATTAAAAAAATGTTTCTAAGAAATCAAGGAAGTAGTAAAGGACCATCTTCACTGAAGAGAAGAATGATTGCATAAATTATGATATAGGAAATAGAATGGAATGCTGTTAAGTCATATATATATAAGAGGAATTCACAAATATGTGAGAGAAAAACATAAAAGATGTGGATGGAAACAAGTAAAAGTAGAATAACAATATATACAGTCATTATAATAATGTTAATGTAAAGATCATAAAAAAGAAGTCAAAATCTGAGAAAATTAAAAAACAATAAAGGTTCTGAAGAACAGATGCAACAGACCTCCTAATATCTCTCCCTCTCAACAGAGCCACAGGGGATAGATAAGAAAGAATTATGCATTCATTGTCAGATGTGGACATCAGATAACTTATTTATTTTTAAGTATTTATTGTGTTTATTGGCTGCAAGGCCATTTGCTAAGCCCTAAGGACACAAATACAAAAGAAAGATTATCCCTGTCCTTGAGGAGCTTTTGTTTTTTTTTTTTTTTAGAAAAATGTAACTTTTAATTAATATCTTTCACTTCTATAACACTATTATTTTTACATATATGTCTCTTCCTTCCTTGTTTCAGAGATTAACTTTTCACGAAAATGTCATAGAGAAGGGAAAAATAGTTCAGAAAAAATAAATAAAATATAGAAAATATATGATATATACAGTGTTTTACAATCAATCGACAAGCATTTATTAGGCACCTACTATGTGCCAGGCACTATGCATCCATTGTTCCCCACTTGTACAAAGAAATAGGGGAGGGGAATGAACACCTATTTCTTCTTTAGTACTAAGCATAGTCATTATGATTCTACAGTATTTAGTTTCAATTGTCTTTCCCTATCCATTTATATTGTAGTCATTATGGATATTGCTTTCCTGGTTCTGTTTGCTTCACTTTGCATCAATTCATATATATTTTCCCATGCTTCTCTGTGATTCCTATATTTCTTACAGCAATGTAATTTTCCATTACATACTTGTAATAAAAATTATTTAGCCATTCTTCAGTCAAAGGGCACCTATTCCATTAATAGATCTCCACTACTACAAAAAGTACAAATATTTTGTGCATAGGATGCCCTTCTTTTTTGTCACTAACTTCCTTACAGTATTTGCCCAGCAGCACATTTTCTGTCTCAAAGGATATAAAAGATATTTACCTTTTTTGCATAATCTTAATTTTTTTTACAATTTCTGAATCCAATTACACTTTAATCCACAATTGATTACTATTCATATCTTTTCTCAAGTCCTTCAAATATGGACTCTTCTTATCTTTCATCATCCTGTATAAAATCCATGTCATCCTAACAGTTGATCACAGAAGGTCCACACAAAGTATGACAGAAAGTATGACAGAATTTCTTTGCAATTTTCTTCCTTCATGAGGGTACCAGTGGAAAATTTTGGACTGTCCACCAGCTCTCCACAGGCCAAGCCCAAGTATTCCGATAATACAAATCTGGAAGCAATTTCTAATATACTGCATGACAAAGTCAAAATCAAATTCAAAAGGTCTTGAGTGCTAAACACTTGGATGAATCTAAGTAGATGAAATTCCATTGGAATAGATGTAAATTCTTGCCTTTTCAAAAAATAATCAATCGTAAGTAGAAAATGGAAAAAAGCATGTTTAGTTCAGTTTTCCTGTAAGAGAAAAGGAAATCATATAGCAATTATAACACTCAGAAGGAAAAAGAGGGTAAAAAATTCTTTTCAGAGAAACTACAAGATACATAAAATATCTAACCTCAGTCTACCAAAGTTGATTCAATATGTATACATACATAATTATAAAATACTTTTTAAAGAAAAAAACAACTTAATATTTTAATGCTGGTCCATTTTAAATTAATTTACAAATTTAATACTATATCAAACTACCTGACTGACTGCCTGATTGGACCTCCATTTTCTCAACTATAAAGTGAAGGGTTGGAGTATTTGCTGTGTAACATCTTTTCTCCCTCTATTATAAATCTTATGGTTCTCAATCAAGTAGAAAGGTAAATCTCACATAAGTACTTGTCATGCAACTCTTGTATTTCTCCATAAAGGAAACTGAAGAATGAGAACAAAGGGTTTCTGACATTTACTTTTGGACCCAGAATTTAAACTTAAACCATTGAGAAAGTATAATCCTTTTCCTAGTACTGGATTGTGAATGCTAATCCTTCCTCTAATTCTAACAGATTGAGTAATTTTACGTAAATGATAATTTTTTAATGCTTATTGAAGAATCCTAACAGCAGCCTCACACTGTCATGGTGAGAATAATCATGAACGTGTATTCAAATAGTATAATTTCAAGTATAAGAACTGAATACATTAAATTGAAGAGTCTTTGGACAAATAAAACTAATTTAGTCAAGATTAGAAGGAAAACAATAAGATAGGGAAAATTTTTGTGGACATTTTCTCAAATGTAGTTGTAATATCTAAAATTTATAGAGGACTTTGTGGAATTCATGAGTATGATTCATTCCTCAGTTGACAAAAGATCAAAAGATATGAACAGATAGCTTTTGGATTAAGTCAAAGCTATATGTAACTATATGGAAAATTACTCTGTCATTATTGATTAGAGAAATGGAAATAAAAAAATCTCTTAAGATATCATTTCACATCTATCAGATTGGCTAAACTGATAAAAGACTAAATAACATTAATATATTGTTAGTGGATCTATGAAATGATCCCAACACTGTTAGGTTTATTTTTTTCCTATGGCAATCAAGGAAAAAGGAAAAGAAACTGTATGTCATTAAATATTTATAGTATTTCTTTTTGAGGTGGTAAAAAATTAAAAACTGAAGGGATTTTAATCAATCAGGGAATGGCTGTACCTGTTGTGGTATATGCTTGTAATGGTCCATAGGAAATAATAAGATGATCACAAAAAAAAGCAAAACATGAAGTGATACAAAGTGAAATGAGTAGAATTAGGAGAATGTTGTGCACAGTAACAACAGTAATGTATAATGAGGGACTATGGATAACAATAATTTTCAACAAAGCAAGAATCTAGGACAACTCCCAGGGATTTATGACAAAAAAAGGATGTCCATCACCATAGAAGGAGCAGATGGCATCTGAATGCAGACTGAAACATACCTTATTCACTATATTTCCTCCATGAAATTTTCTCTAGCATAAGCAATATAGTTGTTGTTTCCCAATATGACAAACAGTAAAATATGTATTATATGATAATATTTGTGCAACTTATATAATATTAACTTACCTTCTTGGGGAGGGGGAAGCAGGAAAGAGAGGTGAAAAAAGAATAAGACAGATTTTTGAACATAACTAATGAGAATTAATTTTCTCTTGGATTAAAATTTATTATAACTTAGTACATAGTTATAATAAATCATATGTATTATATTATTATCACATTATATGTAATGTTATATATGAAAAATAAATATCTATTCTTTAAAAAACTATTAGCATTTGAATTTTTTAATGAGTTCCCTGTTATCTCATAATAAATGCTCCCTAATGGTGTTATGAAATATATAAAGAGACCCATCATTAATAGCATTGAAACAAATTTGAATAATATAAAAGCTAAGCAAAAATCTGCACAAAATTCAAGCAAAAAAGACATAATCAATTTTGACATTTCAGAAAGTTTTTTATCTTTATATTTTTATCTTTTTTCATTTGACTACTCATGCAATTGGGATCTTCTCATCTATGTTTCATGATTCAAAAAATACTTTAGTAGTTGGAGAGGGGGAGATATTAGACAAGTATCTAAACATTTGAATATTCCATTCAAACTAGCACTAGAATTATTTCATTAGATACCATTAAAGAAGAAAAGCAATTATAATGCCATTTAGTTCTTGAAAAAGAGTTCTGTGATTGAAAACATAATAATAATAATAATAATGGGAGCACTAAAGGCATCACATACACATATATATGTGTATATATACATATATATATATATACACATGTGCGTATGCAATTACTGAGTGTTTTTCTTATTCGCATTAGCAAAAAGATACGAATTAAAAGTACCATATTTACCCATATATTATATTCTATAGGAATACAACTTTGTAGATATGTTCATTATCTATAAGAAAAAAATATAACTTCGCCTGTCCAGGAATTTAATTCGGAAGTTGCTGTAATTCTTTGGAGAAAAGTTAAAGAGATTTTTCTAAACACTAATGCAACTGTGGAAACACTAATAATAGTGACATTATTATTATTATGAATGCCAGTCACTGTGCTTTTATAATTGTTATAATTTGATCCTCATAACCCTGGGAAGTAGGTGCTATTATTATCTCCATTTTACAAATAAGGAACTGAAGTTAAGAGAGGTGACATGACCTGCTGATTACAGAAAAAAAGAAAATAAATCACAGGGATATATAGAGAAATCCATTTGTTGCCTATAAGTTTCCTGACTTCTTTTGTACACTTTAATTCTTTGTCTTATTGGTGACTATTTCAGTTAGTGGCCATTTTCATTGGGCAAATCCAGAACCTCAAATGCTAGCTTTAAAATGACTAATTATTTCAAGATTTCAGTCACATTAGTTTTTTAACTTCTGATATACCAATATATTTTCTTATTGTCCTTTTAGATGTTTGGACCAATTTTTAAAATATCAGCTTTATTTTACATGTAAGTGAAAGTTGTACACTCAGCTTGAGAATTTTGAATTTAGAGGACAAAAGGACAATGGAATATGTTTGCTAATGTAACCAGAAGAAAAGCAGCAATAAAATATAATAAACCTAAATTTGCTGAGAAAAATCTGGAGAGCCAAAACTTCAATCATATGACCTACATGTAATTACATTATATTTTCCACATAAAGGGTAAAAAAGAATGGCAAAGATTATTCCAAAGAACAGCAACATAAAATATATATTTTAAGAACTATAGAACCATGTTAAGAGGTAGATGAAATAATCTAGCCCAGTTCTTGGGCTACATGATGTGATTTCTAAGGCCTTTTCCAATTTTAACATGGTACATTTATGATTACATTCAAACACATAAAGACACATTACTTTTGCTTTACCTTCTCCTGTGTGACAAGCTATGATCAGTCAGCAAAGGGATTTGAGAGTAGAAGATAGTATCAATTTTAGTTAATGAATATCCTTGAATAGTTATTTTTATTTGATTAATTAGGCAGCCAAGTGGCAAAGTGGATAAAGTGCCAGACCTAGATTCAAGAAGACCTGAATTCAAATTTAGCCTCCAACACTTAGTAGCTATGTGATTTTGGGCAAGTCACTTAACCTCTGTTTGCCTCAGTTTCCTCAATTATAAAATAGGAATAATAACAGCACCTACTTCCCATGGTTGTTGTGAGGATTAAATGAGATAATATTTGCAAAGTGCTTAGCATAGTCCCTGGTACATAGTTGGCACTTAAATGATTATTCTTTTCCCCTGTTAACTATAGGTGTTGCAATAAATGTGTTATCTTTGTTAAAACTATTATTCTCATGACTGTAATTATTTTTTGTTGCATAATTGATGCTGTTCACTATCAGGACATGGTGAACTAGAATCTATTATTTGCTGTGTAGTTTTGCATAAACTTCTGAAAAAGGAACATTTTATGAAGTTTTTTTTTTTAATTTTGTCTGTGATGATTTTTCTTCTCACTATGTAATGACCATAACAGGCGAAAAGAGATCCTTTTCAAACAGGCCCCTGGAAAAATAATCACACTCATCAGCAGGCATTGGAAATAGAAACAAAATACTGCCAACTAGCACTGAAGATCCTCAGTGATGAAAAGAGAAATTTGTGTTCGATACTTTGAAGAGTGATTTTCTCTGCCAGTTGAAGAAAAGCATACATTTGTGCTAGTGCTTAGGTTTATGGGTACAACAGATATGCATGCACAATGTTTAGCAGAAGTTGAATGCCCAGTATCTGCCCCACCTCCCATGCCCAAATGTTTCCATGTAAACCAAAATACAAAAATCCGCTCTACCTTTGAAACTTGAATGGTCCAATTGGTCGAGCAATTCAGAAAGAAGGCAACCCTCAAATTGAATTTATGTTCATACCTTGCAATAAGGCATAGAAAAAAAAACATACTAGATCTGGAGTCAGAGAAACTGGGTTTAAATTTTTGTTACTATTATTTTTATCATCTGTGTGACCTTGGGTGAATTGCATAACGGTCTGAGTTTCCTCATCTGTAAAATGAGAAGGTTGGAATATATGACTGTTGAAGTCCCTTCCAGAACTAAATCCATAAACCTACAGTTTAATGGTTTCTAGAATTTCAGTTTACATTGAACATTAAGAATTATTTGAGACCTCTGTTTTTATTCTGTTAATTTGGGATATCTTGCACTTTTGTAGATAGTTTTCTATTTCTTTGGAATTTTCAGTTTTATATATAGTATGTGGTGGTAATTATTTTCTGTATTTATTGTGATTTCATCATGTTCCTGTTTAATTATTTCATTTTATTTTTCTCTTTTAATGAGTATGACTAAAGAGTTTATTATTATGGTTTTTAATTTTTTTAAATCCTTACCTTATGTCTTAATATTAATTCTAAGTAAAGAGTGGCATGGCTTAGGCAATCAGAGTCAAATAGGCTTCTCAAGGGTCATGCAGCTAGGAGGTATCTGAGGTTAAATTTGAACCCTGGTCCTTCTGCTTCCAAGTCTTGTGCTCTATTCACTGTGTTACCTAGCTGCCTCTGCTAAAGGGTAGTTATTAAAATTAAAATTAAAGATAAAATTAAACAAATTTTAGTAGCCTTTTAATAGAATCTGCTGTTGGTTTTGAAAAAATATATTTTTCTATATTATTTTGAGTTTATTTCTCCTTTACTTTTCAAATTTTCCTCTTTCTCTCTCCCTCCCTCATTTTCTCCCTCCCCTTTCTCTCCCCAGCTTCCTCTCCTTTTTCCTTTCTCTTCTATTAAGGTACATTTATTATATTTCTAACTTTCAAATTACATATTCAGTTTATTAGCATCATAGTATTCTAGACATAAAAAAGCTGCAAGGGAATTCAGGGAATATCCAGGCCGATTTCTTCACTTTACTCAGAGAAAACTGGTCTTAGAGATGAAGAAATTGGCGCTATGAAGGGATAAGTAACTTGTCTAGAATCATACATTCGTTAAATGTCTAAAATGTGATTGGAGCTCTTCTTCGTCTTGTGAGTCCAACTGTATTTATACTACATCTATCTATCTATCTATCTATCTATCTATCTATCTATCTATCTATCTATCTATCTATCTATCTATCTACATTGTTTTAATATAACCTGTATAGCTACCTGCAAAATAAGGACTATTAAAGCCCAGCTCTGATAACGACTTCATATTGGAAGAGGAAATTAAAAAATAATTCAAGTTAAATAAAAATCCCTTCCATTTAAAAATTTTTCTCTAAGAATAGTTTAATCTAGTAATTTGGGTTCCATTGGGGAAGAAATAAAGATATATTGATCTAAATGATGCCTAAATATCTGGTTCCTTTTACCAAATTAAGAAATAAAAACAAGTCAGTCTGAGAAAAAAAAAAAGAGCCAAAATGATTCTTTTGCATCCTGCAGGCTAATCAATAGATTGCACTTTTCACTTTCCAGTCAATAGTTTTGGCATGGTATAGACTAGGCTCCAATTTCTAGCAACCAGGTGGCTATTCATTTAGAATAAATCCATTTTAAATGAACCCCACATTCACCAACTCATATTCATCATTGCCTCTTTTTATGATGTTTTAATATGGTATACTAAAAGCCTATGAAATATTATACAGATCCATAGGACTGGATCAGTCATTTTGATAGAGTCCTAGCACATTTTAAACATTACTCTCAACAGTTGGTTGCAATAGAAAATGAAATACAGTGAGAGCTGGTAAATGGTATTAAGTTAGAGGTTCTTCTTCGGTATTCTCATTGAGTAAGACGTCTTCTCTTACCAGGGACCAGTTAGTTTCAAAAGAAGAGCTAGATTCTCATTTCGACATTTGTAGAATTAAAATTTGAATGGCATAAAAAATGAATTATCACTATCATTGGATTGTCTGAAGGAATATTTCAACTCTGAGTCAGACCTTTTATTAACTAAAATTCTGGATCTGTTAAGCTATCAAATTTACCATTATTAAAATTCATGGCCAATGTCATGTCACATGTAGAGAAAATTTTATTACAATTCATATCATGATAATATAATTGTGGTTATTTAATCTACTTTTGACACTTATAGATGAGATTGAAGAAAAATTGACCACAAACATTTTTGAACCATTGTTGGATAACAGAGATGAAAGTACAGACACTTTTAATATATCTTCTCTATTTAAATTTTTCCCTGAATATTTTTATTGATCACTTTCTTCTTTGACCATGCATTTAAGAGAGTTCAAATTGGGATTATAGGTGAGGAAGAAGGTAAAAAAGGAAGACAGAGTGAAGAGAAATATTTTAAGTATAGACTCTATTGGAGAAGTATAGACTTTTAAGGCATTTTCCCCTCCCTTCTCATTAGTTCTAAAGCTCAGAAGCATTGTATTACTCAACTTTAGAATGATTAAAAACCTGAGTTCAAATACTACCTATTACATTTATTAGCTATATTATTATAGGCAGTTTACTTAAGTGCTGTGAATCTCAGACAACTCTATAAGATTTATTAACTGAGTTATAGACAGATTCCTTTTTGCATATCAGAGGAGGTTCCCACATGAATCTTTAATATATTCGATTTTAAAGTTCTTGAGTGTGATTGAACTGAACTATTCCTCATTATCCTTTTAAAAATATGTATAAATGAATGTTTACTAATTTATTGTATTATTTTCCTTTGTACAAAGAAAATATCTTGCTGCATGACTCTATGGCACTGGTCAAGATAATAATACTAATACTATATCATCATTATAGTTGATGAACAATACAAATATATAGTTCTGACCATTTATAGATGGATTCAGGACCTATGAAAGTAGTGTGGTTTTTGGTGACCACAATCTTGGGCATTCTTCTTAAACATGTAGCTGCTGACAGAACTAGCATTTAGAAAATATAAATAGTCTTCAAAATAAATGTTGTAATTTTTAAAATTCCTATTAATTATATTTATCATGAAAAGTAAAATCTTTAGTCATGCTCTTAAGTTTGTATCCAACTTTTTCATATATCTCATTCACTAACTGATTAATTGACATATTAATTGTATTTTTTAGGATACTAATGGAAAAATCCAGGTTTCTCTTATTATAATATATTAAATAACATTTAATTTCAATTCTTAAATATCAGATTCTAGATTAAGAGAGCTATACACAGATTCCTTTATTTGTCACAAAACAGTTGTTCCTGATTTAATACTTCGAAGGTGAAAGTATGAATTATCTTCTACCTACAGATATGAGAAAATATGACTAAAATGAGACCTTAGGAACACTTGAATTATCAAGCAAAGAAATTTTTATGAATTTGCCAAAAAGAAAAGCTTGTGTTCTCCTGTGACCACAAGGTGGCGGAATGGTGACCCAGAATATTTGGTCTCCTAACAGACCTAAATTCAGAAAACTTTTCACATCATTACTATTATTACTCCCACTATGTCAAAGGGTTTTAATGTAATAATAGGGAAGAATAGGAGAGTTGGCTCCCTTTTCTGTCCTTACTATCTCTTCAAAACAATCATGGCAAGTATGTTCTTCCCCACTAAATTTATGAAGGAATAGTTAGGAACCTAGTTCCCTCTTTGGAGTACAAGAACATTTTATAGAAAAAGTTCACTTTGGCAAGGGTGAACATGTGAGTATGCTTGTATTTCTATGGTTTGACAGATTTAGTTTTGTCTCTAAATGAAAATTATTGCTGCTTAGCTCTATAACTCTGATTAAAATGATAATACTAAAATAATTTCCCTGGGATTTCCTGTGAACAGAGAAAAATTGTCTTTTCAATATTCAATCCAAATTAATCGTAAATTTTCTGAAATGATAATAGTAAAAAGCTCCCTCTTGCTTTCAGAAAGTTTTCTGGGGATTCTTAATAACAAATGAGCATTGTCAGTCTCAAACCACATTATCCAATCAGGCACTCTCTCACTCCACTGAAAAAACTACTTTACTCTCCAGGCTATCTTCTAAGGAATGATGAAAAACTGAAGTGAAATCTAAATACTGGAAATAGAGATTCGTTCAGGGACCATCATGATTGTCAGTAATTTTCCAAAATAGCCATACGCTTTCTTTTTTTCACTGTATGAATGATTAACCTTTATCTCCTCTCCTTCCTCAATAAATTCTATAACTTAAGTATTTAAAGAGTTATGAAGTAGGCGATGGTTATGATAAATTTTCTATAAATAATTTGTTTTGTCTATCAATTTTCAACTTAACCACTATAACTTTAATGCTATACTTTGCATTTTACTTATTCCTGCTGGAATAATAGCTATAATAGAGACCATTTTTATTCATTAGATTTGAGACAGTACACCTGTTATCTCAGAGTTTAATATCTTTATATATCACTATTTCACCTTACACTTCTAAAACAGAAAGTATGTACTCCATGATAAAGAAAAAAGTTGAATATGAAAAAAACTAATTCTTGGTAAGTAAAAAACAAAACAAAACAAAATTTGTGAGCTGAAAGGATCTTTAAAAATTATCTAATTCCCCAACCCACACTCATATGCCCATTTTTATAGATAAGGAAATAAAAGTCAAGTAAAGTAACCTGTTCAGTGATGCTCACCACAGAAATAACAGAGAAAAGGTTAGAGTTCATTTTGGAGGGGATAACTATTACAAGTGCTTAGGTCAGGCACTAGAGCCTGAATAAAATCTTAATTTAATGGCTCATCATGATATAGAAGCGATTTAGTTTCTCAAAGACTTGCCAGTTGAATACAATATCTCTCAGATTCTGCTGAACCACAAACATTTCCAATATGGGACTAGTGATGGACACTGTTTCTGTCATTTGAAGACCCAGAAGGTGAAGAAGGTCTTCCTGAGATTTGCACAACCTAGTTGCCTTGAAAAGAAAAATCACACACACACACACACACACACACACACACACACACACACACACCATACACAACTGAATTTTTCAGAAATTAAAAAAAAAAAACAAACAACTATGGCTCCAATGAAGAGATAAAAGAAGATATCCATACCCCTTTGCAGAGGTGGGAGGCTCACAATTATGGTATATTACATTTATTTTTACACTTTTTTGATTGTGTTTCACAATTTTGGTGAGTTCTTTTTCCTCATCTTTTTTTTTCTCTAAAAATATTACTTGTTATATGGGAAGGCCCAGAGTGGAAAGGAATTTTGATCATATAAAATAAATCAGTAGAAATATTTTTAAAAGATACAGAGTAAAAGAATTTGCACAAAATAATCCCAATTTTGAGATAGTAGCATGGAGAATTAAAAGAATATTACTCTAAAATAATTATCACTACTATGGCATCATTGATATTTAGCCTTTTACTTTCATAGCTATCTGGAACATAGAATTAACATCAACTTAGAAGGGAGGGGAAAAGAAGATTAACATAGCATAGCAGAAAGAATTTTTATTTAGAGAATTTCTTTTAAACTCCAGTTCTGCCACATACTACTTGTGTGCCTTGGGCAAGTTATTTAACTGTTCCTCATCTATAAAAAGAAGATTGGACAAGATGACCTTTAAACTTTTTTTGTAATTCTACATCTATGAGCCTGTGATCCAAAGGGCAACTACATATACACATTCACACACACACACACACACACACACACACATACACACAGAGGATCTTGCAGTGCATTTAACTTGTGGTGAGTGTGCAAGACATTTCAGTATTAAGATTGTAAAGTATAGCTACGAGGGCCACATGTGGTTTTAAATCCACATTCATCAGTGCTCAGTATTAGTGCCAAAGAGGCTTTCCCTGGCTCAATTAGCAGCTGTTTATTTTAAATATTATCCTCCTATGGTTATTTTTAGATAATGAATCTGATACACTCCCTGGTACAATTTACACAACAGAGTACATCATGAAGTTTGGGAAATGATTTATGACAGAAAAGTAAATTAGCATGGAAGAGTTAAGCACTTTCTAACTGTTTTAAAAAGCACTTCTCTTACAACTTGGTGAGATTTGAAGTGCAAATTACAGTAGCTATTTATTGGATTAGAATAAGGGCTCATTTTGGAAAGTGAGTGTTCAAATAAAGAAAATAGATTTTGGAGAGATCCCATGACTTATCCAGGTTTATGAAACTTAAATTTAAAGGTATAGACATTATTAGCATAAAAGCATGTAGTCTCAACACAACCCCTGAAAATTTTATTTAATTATCTTTTAATGAGTAGCTTACTCACTAGGAGAATCCAATCAAAGGCCCATTTTCTTTCCCCATATTTGACTAGTGTTTTCTGAAACCAGTATAAATTTAAGAAGAGGCACATTATTCTCCTGCCAAAGCCTTCCTTTTATGCTTTACTGTGATAATGGTCACCCTGAGTTCTCAAAGGTTTATCCCACTGACTTCTAACATTAGTATGTCCCTGTCAGAGATATTAGTATGACTCAATCATCACCAAATGGTTGCTTGCTATGTGATGAATCTGTTTAGAGGGGCTGCAGTCTGGGCCAGTGGAAGGAATACATACACTGTGGTTGTTTTGAAGGAAGAGTAATGATATCACAGGGTCATGTTTTGACCTGATCTTGAATTAGATTTAAGTGAGGGTTACACAAATTCTATCAGTCTCATTGTTTCTTCTATCAAAGTGGCAAAACAAAAATCAGGAATTATCCAGAATGCCCCAGGATGCAGTGGATGCCTTTGGCATCTTTAACATCTGACCAACCTCTAAGTACTCCATAGAGCCTGCTTTAACTACCTTCATAGGAATTGAAACAATTTTTTTCCTGCCAGGAGAAATCTTCAAAGGTTTGAGATAGATCTTTTCCTATTTCACTAATATGTTTGAGGTCTATTGATTGCACTCAACCTTTTATCCTATCTGCCAAAAGGGCATTCTACAGCTTTGTGGAACCACAGGTGAGAGTCGAGTGAAAGGTAGATGAGGAGCCCTAAAAAGGGCTCAGCAAGATGTCACAGCAGAGGTGGGAGAGCTCCCTGAACACCCCAGCTACGTGTTGCAGTGATAGAGTGCCAGGCCTGGAGTCAGGAAGATTCAACTTCTTCTTCTATAAAAGAAGCTGGAGAAGGAAATACTTCAGTATCTCTGCTAAGAGTAACCCAAATAGGTTCACAAAGAGTCAAAAATGACTGAAACTACTGACTAAATCTTCACTGATGATATTACTGACTATCTAACCTAACTATCCACCTAACATTTACAGTGTGTCAGGTACTGTGCAAATCCCTGAAGATACAATTAAACTAAAATGGACAGAAAAACAGACTCTTCTCTCAAGGAGCATTCTCTCTAACAGAAGAGACATGTCAAATATACAGAAACAAACACAACATATACAAAGTATATGAAGATAATCTGAAAGAGGAAAACATTTGCAGTTGGTAGAACCAGGAAAGGCTTCTTAGGGAAGATGGGTTCTGAGCTGAATCATGAAGGAAGTCATGGAAAATGAGTCAATTTGTGGGATCAGAACATTTCGCGCATAGGGGACAACCAGCACAGAAGTAAAGAGATTGCAGGTAGTGTCATGTTCAAAGTGCTACAAATAGGCTAGGATAACTAGCTTATAGTAGTGTGTGGAGGGGAGTAAGCTTTAAGAAGGCTAGAAAAGTAGGCAGTGGTCAGATTATGAAGAGCTTTAAATGCCAAATGCAGGAATTTATATTTGACTTGGAGGAAAATGAGGACTCTTTGGAGAGGTGGGGAGTGTTTTGATATAATTTATACACTAGATAAACCATGCAGCTGAGTAGGGGATAGAAATTTTAAGGATGTCAGGCCAGGTAGAAAGTTCTTGTAGTAGTCCAGGTGAGGGAGGATGAGAGCCAGAACTGGGATAGTAGCTGAATGAGTGGAAAGAAAGGTATATGTATATGAAGAATATTATGAATACTGAAATAATATTTGGCAATGGGTAGTGTATATATATATATGTATATACATATATACACATATATATTTTTTTTCACTGCTGAGGCTTCCACCAGTTTCTTAGCCACATAGCAACTTTCCTCATTTTCATGTTGAAAATTTTAATGAAATGAAAATGAGGAAAGTTGCTATGTGGCTAAGAAACTGGTGGAAGCCTCAGAAGTGAAAATAAAGTTAAGGAGGTGGAATGGATTGAGGGGAAAGAGGCTAATTTCTGTTGTGATATGTTGAGTTGGAGATGCCTTATTGTTTAGTCATTTTTAAGTCGTGTCTGACTCTTCATGACCCTATTTGAGGTTTTCTTGGCAAAGATATTGGAAAGGTTTGCCATTTCCTTCTCCAGCTCATTTTACAGATGAGAAAACAGAGGCAAACAGGATTAAATGGCTTGCGTAGACTAACACAGCTAGTAAGTCATTTGAACTTGGGAAGAGAAGTCTTCCTGTCTCCAGGCTTGGCACTCTATCCACTGCACCACCTAGCTGCCCTTGAGATACATATATGATATCTGTTTTGAATTGTATGAGAGATCATTGTAGACCTGTGATTGAAGTTCAGCAAACTAAGACTGAATGTTGTTATGATTAAAATTTTTTAGTCTGGCCATGGATTTCATGTTAATTATGTTTTATTGATAGAAAGAGGAAGGGAAGGAAGATTTGTAGGGGGGGGAAGAGTGAAGGCGAGAGAGAAAGAATGAGAGAGAGAGAATGACTGAGAGAATGATAGACAGACAGAGAGAGAGAGAGAGAGAGAGAGAGAGAGAGAGAGAGAGAGAGAGAGAGAGAGACTGGGGTATATCGATCTTAGAGAAGTTTTACCCTAATCTAGCTTCCCCTTTACACTGGATGTCCTGCAGCAGCCCAGTCAGCACCTACATGGAAGTAAAACAGGCCTTCGTGCTTCCTGATTCCTGATCAATATACTCTATGGCCCTGCTCTCCTCACTGGCATTGTATGCTGGCATTCAGGCTGATGCCAGGATGCTAGGAATGTTTAGCAGATGCCTGATGGCTAGCCTACACTGATGCCAGCTACTTAGCCATAGTCAGGGGACAACAGGCTGTTGTGGATGCCAACAAGGTGGGTGGAGCTATTTTTCCTCACACAGTGCAGAGATCTGGAATTCTTTTGCAGAGAAACCATCATTGAACCCATGAGGGTTGACAAAATTACCACATGAGATAGTATAGAGCTGTGGTAGCAAATATATGGCACATGTGCCGCAAACAGTATGCGGAGCCTTCTCTGTTGGCACAAGAGGCATGGCTTGCCAGAGTTCATTACTAGAAAGGCAAAGGGACTCAAGTAGAGTTGTTCCCTTCCCTCTCTCCACCGCATCTCCCCCCACCTCTCTGCGAACAGTCCAATGGAGGCTCTTCCTCCCTCCCCTATCTGGGGTAAGGCAACAGTGGGGAAGGGGGAGGGCCAGAGGCTCTCAGTCTGGGCGGACATGGCACAAGGAAGTGAGACACAGCATACAGTCTCTAAAAGGTAACCATTACTGATATAAAGAAGGGGCTCAAGGACAGAGCCTTGAGGCTATACATACAGTTAGGAATGCCATGGAAGAAAAACCAGCAAAGGCTACTAAAGAGAACCATTTAGATAGATAGGAGTATTAATGTCATGAAAACCATGAAAATTATACCTAGAAGGAAGTATCTGAAAATTTTAAATTATGTAGCAGTGAAGAAAAATGAGGTTTGAGAAAAGATTATTTATTATATTTATCAATTTGTCAAAGAGTGATATTATATCAATAATTTTGTAGAAGGTGATTTTGGTTGAATAATAATGGCAGAAGACAGAATGAAGAAAGTTTAGTAGAGAGTAAATTGAACGGAAGTGGAGACAGGTGACTTTATAGAGGAATGTAATATAAAAAGGAGACAGAGAGAGAGATAGTCAGGTCAACTTAGGTTGGTTTTATGTGTGTGTGTGTGTGTGTGTGTGTGTGTGTGTGTGTGTGTGTGTGTGTGTTTCACAGCATGGGAGAGACAAGGTTAGGGTTAATAAGCAGCAAGAATGGAGCAAGTCAAGATTGTGAGATATTGAAGACAAGATAGAGTGGAGATGATAGTGGAAGTAATTTGCATAATTATAATTATAATTGTAATTATAATTATAGGTTAGAACCAGATGGGAACAATGAAACATTTAAAGGAGTTTGCCTTAGCAAGGAGAAGGATTCCTTCTTTACTTGAGAGCAGAGTGAAAGAGGAAAGAGTTGGGGAAGGCTGTTTATGTGATGTAAGATGAGGAGAGGGAAAGGAGAGATTTCAAGGAATGGTCTCAATTTAGGGGATATGGGGTATTTAAGGTGTATGTTTCTCTAATGCAGGTTGTATATGTTCTTGAGTCTCTGATGTCTTGTGTGGCACCTGGAAATAGAAACCTTTTTTTTTCTTCACAAAAAGTATTAGTTTTGCTTAAGGATATTAACATTTTAGACTTCACTAAGTTTTTTGAGACGTATTGAATATGTACAGAATTATTTATAATTTTTTATAATATGAAATCCTTAAAGTCCATGTCTATGTTTTTGTCTTTCTTAAGATGAGTCCAGAGGCTTATAATGTACTTATCATACACTTGTTTATTATTCTATAGTAGAAATTCTTTTATATATGTATATTTTTAATAAATGATGATGGAGGTCCCTTCTAGTTCGGGAATTCTGTGATTTTTAAAAATATTTTTAATTTTTCCATGGTTATATGATTCTTGTTTTCTCTCTTCCCTCTTTCCCCACCCCCTCCCAGAAATGACAAGCAATTTCACTGGGTTATACATATATTATCATTCAAATCCTGGAAATAGAAACATTCTTGAGAAGGTACCAGTGATTTACATATTGGCTTCTTCCCAAAGTCTTTCTCTGCAGAGGCCTCTTCTTGAAGAATGCTTGGGAGCATATGTCCTCTCTCAAATCCAGAAGGCAGAAAAAAAGAAGAAATGTCTTCTAAGATCTCACCAACTCAACCCCTCATGAGTCTAGGTAGTCTTGAATCATCCCCTCTAATAATTGTTGAGACTCTCCAGACTTTATAAGGCTTGAACTCTGAGTGAAATTTGCACTTCTAGAAACGAAATATGAGGTGAGGTCCCCTGATGAGAAGGGGTAGGGAGTGAAGTAAGAGATTTGCAAAGAGATAAGAAAGTTTAGAACAGCTACTTTGGAAGTTTATTTTTCTGAAGTCAAGCATAGTTGAAATTGGAGAACATGGACTTCAAAAAAGTTACCACAGTTTCATGATTTCCTCCAGCTCCACTTAGTAGTACAACTACAGGTTTTGCAAAGTTATGACTGGTGACAAGGCAGGGGAGCAAAGGATTCATAAGTGGAAGAAAGAGTAGATTGGTTCATCTAGAGATTAAAATACAAAAAAGAATGTAACCAGGTGTAAACTGAGAATATGGCTGGGAAAATATGGGAAAAGGGAATGGAGGTCATGATGTGAATGACATGAATTTAGACCAATGCAGAGGTATGTAACAAATAAAATTCATCTGGAGGCTCAGGACCAGGGTTATAAGCATTTATTAGTGAAGAGAGAGAATGACAGAAAAAAATATTAGATTTCAGCCTACTAGATCTGACACTTCATTTTGCTGGCTAAGGCCCTTCCCCCACCACCCATCATGGCTTGCCATCAATCAAGAGCCAGGATAAGGGGAGCAGAACAGAGAGAAAATGCCAGCCCTATCAGGGATGGAATTTAAGAGAGCCACCAGCCTTCTCCCCCAGGGTTTAAAAAATCTGCCCTTGACCAAAGACTTTCAAACATCTTGTTGTCTGCCCTTCTGTGGTGACATCATGCTGGCTCTTGCATGTTGATGCTAGGGGTTCCCACAGTGATGCCAGAGGATGCCAGGAGATGCCAGCATTAGGCCATTAGATATGATGTTACTCTGTGATACCTTTGTTACATAGTTGGAGTGCTGAGTATTGGAGGTATTTTATTTAACACAGCTAAATTATAAGAATTAATTTTTATGACATATCATTTTAGAGGTGATTGATTTATATTTTGGGTTAATGAAGATAAGTACAGAGGATTTCTAAGGCTCTTGTTATTTATTTGGTCTAAAACATTTTTTAAAAATGTGTTATTTTGATTCTGGACTTGGGTTAGGTTGAGGAGGCCCCCAATAAACTGACAATATGTAACACTGTCCAATTTTCTTATCATTAAGACCTTGTTTCAAATCCTCCATACTGGCTACATGATCTTGGATAAGACACTTAACACTGTAGAGCTCATTAGAAAGAAAATGCCAGTCTCCATGGAAAGAAAGTGTTTTTACACTGGGAAGAGCAGAGAAACAGAAGGACTTTTCTTCTAGGTATTTAAATTTACAAAGAAACTAATAGGATTAAATGACATTAGTTTCAAGTTTCCCAAAATCTGTGCTGGCATTCTCTGCCAGGAGATATGGAAATCACCAAATAAAAGGAGAAGAAGAATGGTAATAATGAAAGGTGTTAATTTATGTACTGGTCAGATCTCATGGTTGAACTACACAGCATCATGATATAATGGAATTTGAAGAAAATTAAGAGATTCTAATCCTTTCATTTTACAGGTGAGGAAACTGAGGCTTGGGCATATAAAGTGACTTGTCCAAGATCATTCAGATAGTAAATGCTGAACTGGGATTCAACTCTGGGTCTTCTTCCCCTGAAACTAATACTCTCTCCCAAATAATCACTGCAAGCAGCTTGATTTCAGTTTATACTGTAATAGGAGAGCAGCAAAAGCATCACTTGAGAATTCATTTTGAGATAAGTTTTTCTTACCCACAGAAAAGTCCCTTAACAATTTAGGCCATCAAGGATCTCCCAACAACACAACTAAAACATTCCTTCAAGAGAAACAAATAGCTTTGAATGTCTACTTACTCTCTGCCCACAAGTTATCTGAATTGGGCCACTTAGCTTTAAATTTCAAAGGCCACATTTCCATGAGAATATCTTCTCCAAGAACTACTTACAGTATCCATTATGAAATCCAGGTTCTCACTAGTCAATTTATCTCTCACCCCACAAACCCCATTCCTTGGTTCTTATTTTTTTAAAAAGAAAGAATGAAAAGAAAATAATTTTTATTGAGAATTTAGTATCAATAATCACACTTTTCAATAGATTTTTACCACATATGGTGGTTTTTTTGTTTTTTGTTTCATTTAAATAAAAAATGAGCTGTCACATACTAACAAATGCTCTATTTTGCACCTCTTCTCCCTTCCCTATGTATAATTTATATGCATTTTAGAATGCTTTTTCAATGTTCTCTTTTTATATTATATTATCACTATCAATTAGCATTTCATTGCCTCCCAGTAGAAGCCATCCCTAATAACAAATATGTATAGTTATTAAACAGCTATAGCTAAGAATACTTGTATGGTACTGTAGCTCTCATCGGTTGCTTCTCTGCCAAGTATTTTTTGATCCCTGTACCCTCCTTCCTCCAATACTAAACTTCCACTTATCCTTAACACATGAATAAAATTATTAACCTCTTCAAACAATAAAAAGCTGAAACATCATAGAAGCTGATTCTGGAATTGAGGTAGGGATTTGTTACTTTGAAAAAGCAAATAATTGCATACCAGTTGTGCAAGGTACTTTCCAAAATTCTAAATACAGAGTTTACCTCAAATAGCACACAAGCCTAGACAAATGCCTTCGCAATACAATCTTTATGTAGGAACTTCAGTGGATCAATGTATCTGGCCAATAGTATAGAGACTTTTCTACCCTGAATAGATTTTCCACATCTTAACCTTAGGAATGGAAGTTTATAAGGGAAGCCTAGTGCACTCTCCCTGGCACAATTCAAAAGGATATTAACAACACAAGAGTTCAATTGGGATGCATATTCAATTTTTAGGGGAGGGATTTATATATAATGGCTTTTTTTTTCAGATCTTCTGAATTAATACAGAATGGTATATTCCTGGACTTCATGAAATACAGCATTCATCTAGGTGTCTTTTTGCCCAGGACTGACAGTACTCTTTTTGCTGGAATACTGGTCTGCTGCTAGTTACAGGTCAGTGATAAGGTAGGCTAGCTTTTTTTTATATTGCTAGCCCAAATGCAAGTCCAGATTGCAAAACTGGATGCAATTCCATTGCAGGGAGAAGGAAAAGGAGGGGAAAGAGATGAATTCATTAGTTCTTTCCTCAAGATTATTCAGCCATTAAGTATCTCAAATAAAAAAAAAAGTTAGCTTTCTTTACCTTCACTTCCCAGGACAAACAAACAAACAAACAAATTAATTAATTAATTAACTAATTAATTAAATAATTAATGTTTATTACATTTTTTTCCAAAGGGTTAGTATCCTCCAAATGGTCCTATGAAAGTTAGATAATTCTTGTAACTTACTTTCCCAGAACATGCCTAGTTGTATTAGTAAACAACTAACTGGAACTCTAAAAGGAAATAATTGGGTGTGTGTAGATATTATGTACTTTAAATATAGCACTAGTTATATCTTCCCAGCATAAAGTCAATAAGCATGGTAATGGCTCAAATCATTTGTCTACTAACTAGAAATAGTACTTTGAAACATCTGACTCCTGCCTCTGGAACCCCATTCCAAGTAAGCCTTCAATACAGTGAAAATACTCAATGTGAACACCAAGACTGTAACTATGAATTTTTATACCATAAGCAAGTAGAATGAAGTATACTCTTATTTAGTTTTTTTGTTTGTTTGGGAAATAGCTCTATGCTAAGGATACAGCACAGAGACCCTGGGGCACCATTCCTTGAGTGGACGTTATGGGGTATTATCCCACCCATCTTTTTAAGTAATTAATCTTGTTAACTAGTTGCTAAGGTTTGATGGTTTTTTGTTTTTGTTTTTGTTTTTCATTTTTATGGAGCTAAACAACTGTAAGTTTTAAGAAGTACCTTCTAAATTTGGTACTCTAGCATAAAACCCCATATGTCTAATACTACTTCTGGCTCTGGGAATGATATTATTTAGAACAGTTAGTTTGCTAAGGCTTGAATTTAATCTAATTAAGAGAAAAAAATAATCTAATAAAAACATAATTTGCTAACTTGGTGTTAGACAAGTTTTGCAGTAGGCACACTAAAAAATGCATTAAGCCAATTTTCACTTACCTTATTAGAAGTCATTTTATTCAATTCCAAGGAGTCATTTAGGTACAGACTCCCTTAGCTTTCCAGAACCATTGCACCATAAACTACAGAAATATTATATCTTTTAAAATATATGAAATATAGCAATATGCAAAGTTTTTCTCCACTCAATTTCTTTATTTTAATGCTTTTACTATTATATAACACATTTAGATATGTAGATAGAGCAATTAAGAAATTAAAAACTAGACAAAAGATGTTTTGACTTTAAATAATGTTTACAATCCACTTAAACTAAATGGAAATATTTGGAGATTCACATATTCCAAAATTGGATTTACTTGCAAAGGAGCTATAATGAGTCAATTTTGAACAAAATACAATAGAAGCAAGCAGTGTGAATGGACAACTTCTACCCAAGTGAAAATGTGAGAGAATTTGAGCTGAGTCTATACAAATAAAACTGGAAAAAAGTAATTTTTCAACTAAGCTGATTTCATGGGCTCCCTTTACATACCTAATTGCTATGAGTAAACCTGGACACATAAATTTATAAAAGTAAATGTGACATAGGTAACAGTAAGACAAGAAAGAAGCAAGAATTCTAAATGTTGGATCAAAGAAATTAGACTTCACAGCATTTTTGCAGAGCATTTGTTTTGCAGGTTGTAACTTGCACATTCCTTTAATTCTTTTTTTTAATAGGGGTATTTTGGTTATGCTCCTTAATAACCTCTAATTGCTTATAAGTAGGCACTGAAAAATTTATAAGTTTCTATGTTGGTGATTCCAGTTTCACTTTATATGAATCAATTCTTAGTCTAGATGAAGCATCAGTGAGATCATGTAATTTCAGGGACAATAAAAATCTGATGTAAGAGATTATAACCTATTTAACACCCAATGCATTCCTACAGAGAACTCTGAAGGTAGCCACTGACTCAATATAATAGTATACTGCAAGTTTTATAATATTTCTTTTTTCTAAATAATTGGAGTTACAATAGAAGAAATTATCATGATTATCCTCCTTTTGATCTAAAATAATCCCTGTCTCTATAATTATCTCTTAATCACTCAATTTGCCATACATAGATATAGTTTTCAAATGTTTCTAAATTACTTATCAAGGATAAACATTCTGTTTAGGATAAATTTTTTGCAGTAATCATTTCAAAATAGAATTTTTCCTAGATAAGAAAATAAAACTTTCACATGAAAATCAAAAATATGAGTCTTCAGTCATAAGAAAATTTGTTCCAATCTACAAATCAGCCATTTGCATATTATTCAATGGTGGCAGATATGGAGAGCAATATTTTCCTTGGCCATGAAACTAAGTTCCAACAATGTCTATGGATAATCAGGAGTACAAATTTTAGATATACACAGTTATATTTTAATTTCAAGAATAAGTTTAAAAGTCTTATATGTCATTGCATCTATCCCCCCCCCCCCCTTTAGCCCCTCTCCCTATTGTCATTTTGGGGTAATAATAATTTAAAATTTATTGTTTATGTTCCTTGCCTTTATCATTTCCATGAATAAAGTGGTTTATGATGACAATCATGGGTCAAAAAGTAGGTGAGGGTGTGTGTAAAATATTGAACTTAAGTTTCCCATGAGATCATGGTGTATCAATTACCACAATTTCATATCATCACCTCAAACTCACCATTTATGCCACTGGAGATCTGAAGGAATATGGACTATTTTAGAAAAAAATAGCATCTTCCACTTACTCCAGGGTAACGAAATAATTTTGAGCAATCTAGAGCTAAGCAAGAAATCACCACCAGAATATCAGATGGCACTTGTCAAGTCTTTAACTAGTATCTTAGGCACTTTGAAAGCAGAAGAAGGAAAAGAATCCTGGGCTTGAAGTCAAAATATATAGGTTCAAATTCTGATTCCAGTATCACCTTCCCACACTCTTTAGTGGCAGTGTGACACTGGGTAAATCACTCATTCTCTCTGATTAGTTTCTTTGTCTGTAAAATGGGTATATTAATAATTGCATCACTTTCCTCCCAGATTGCTATCAAGAAAGTGCTTTGTAAATCATAAAGCACTATGAATTGTATGAATTCTAATTTTTATTATTTTACTGCTCAATGTCTCCTTCATTGTATAATAGCCAGGGACAGAGAAAGGAGATGCAATTAAAAGCTGTTGATTTTGCTTCCTAAGTACATTTCTAATAGATTTTGAAACATTTTGATTGTGAAAATAATTTGAAATTTCTATTTATATTCATTAATCATACCTATCTCCTATCCTTACCCCCATTCATGTGTATAACAAAAAACCCAAAAACTTGACTTTCAAAAACTTCATTTCTTTTTATGTCACCTCAAGCCACTTGCCTCATTGTGGCCATCTTGAGAAAACTTGTGGGTAGAGGGGTAATCCACTTGTATGTGCCTTTGCAGGCTACATTTGGGACTCTACTGAAATTCTATTTAGTTGCAGGAGAGCTTTTTGATATGTTGTCTCATTACTCTCATCAGCTGTGGTCTTGGTCATTTCATCAGGATTTTCACTACTGCTGACAATGGCAATGGCACTGAATGACCTTCGTCTAACCTTGGTTTCAGTAGTTCCTGATCCTTTGCCTGAGGATGTTTTCTCAAGGTTATGCAGCTGCTGGTCTTTCCAGTCCAACTGCTTGGCACTGCAGAAGGGGGCATATACTTCAACACTTCCCTCAAATTGTAAGCAATTTACCTTGTAGTATTTTTTCTTCACTTCTAAAACATCATTGAATCTATGGCCCCAGAGAATTTCTCGGGGGACATAGGAACTTCGTGACTGGTGAGAAGTTCCAGTAGAATCACCTGTATAAGTAAACGTCACCAAAATCTCAAAGTTATCTTTGGCTACTGCTTTACGATCAAGGGCATACAAAGGGCTCTCATGATCAATTTCATGGACAATGGTCACTGGAGTCACAAGAATGATCTGGTCATTGACCAGTTTTAGGTCCTTAAATCCCATTGTCATCCGTCTTTCACTATCTTCCACATAGCGAAGAAGCTGAGCTCTTACTGTTCCTTCTACTACATGGTTTGGTCGAAAATCACCAATGCGCCACATAAGGCAAAGTTTCCCATCTCTCATGCCTATGAGGGCAAAATAACTGAATCGAATGGTCTGGGCTCTCTTTCGAGCTGTTGCCATTTTTGCTAAGGCAGCTCCAATGATGAAGGTGTTTATGATGCAGCTCAAGATTGACTGAAGTATAACGACAAGCACTGCCACAGAACATTCTTCAGTGACACAGCGAGAGCCATAGCCTATAGTGGTTTGAGTTTCAAGAGAGAATAAGAATGCTCCTGTGAAAGTATGGACATTGTCAACACAAGGTGTGATATTTGGATCATTTAACAGGTCTCCGTGATGAAGGGCTATCACCCAAAAGATTAAGCCAAAAATCAGCCAAGAGAGAATATAGGATAAAGAGAATATCACAAACATATGGCGCCATTTCGTATCCACAAGGGTGGTGAAAATATCAACCATGTAACTCCCCCATTCTCCAAAAATATGCTTAAAGTATACATTGCAACTACCATCTTTGTGAAGCAATCGTCTTCTTGCTCTTCGCTTCTCACTTATAATGTGCTCTGGGTGATAGTTAGTATATTTGGGCACATTCCCCTCCATGTTCACAATCCGATAGTTGCTGCCATAATAACTCATTTTGTTCTTATATTCTCAGATCATCCAGTAAGATAACAGTTTGATGTCTTTGCTTTCAATCAAAATCTAAAAAGGACGACAGAAACAGATTTTTATTATTTAACTGGTCTCTTTCTAGGAGAAAGTCATCCCTATTGCAACAATTATACCACATTTTATAAGCTAAAGGATAACTTTATTTGAAGGGGAAGACAGGATTAATTATGCATTTAAGTTGAGCAATCTGACCCAGTAATTATTTTTTTTGAAGAAACATCATAGTTATTGAGTATATAGTACAAGTCTGCCTTCTCTGACTTGAAAAGATCAACATATTTTGCTGCCCTTTATGATACAATCCCCTTGTATTCAAAATATCTGGAAACATTTCCATCTAGCTACAATTAAGAAATAACATTATTCCAAGATTTTATCTAACAGCTCTACAAGCCTTCCAAAATATTAAACTTACATTTGATAATATACACATTTTTCCTTATTAGACAAATCTCTCAAAATTCAGCTATAAAGGAAAAAATATTACCTCACAAACATGAAATATCTTCATTCCAGACCCTTTTGCAACTTACATATAACTGTAGATACCCAGGCTCTGTAGCTGATCAAACAGGAAATTTGTCACTTTGCAGGACTTGCTCCTTTCCCCTGTTCCTGAAAATATCTTGCTCCTCACTGCATGTTCTCTGACAGAGTACTAAGGCACATCTCATTCAAATAGAGCTTACTTTCCCAAAGATCCACCTTTAGGCGTGTTTGAAGAAGCCTGCCTTGAGCCTAGGGGAGGTAAAACCACTCCCAGGTGTCTTTCAGTAAGGTGTAAAATTGCTTTTGCCTTTGTTCCATCACACTCACTCATATTTTGACACTGCCAACTCTTCACTTCCCTTCTGAAAGGGAGGAGAAAAATTTGCCAAAGTGGCTAATCATCTTTCTCTCTTAAAGGGAGCATGCTGAATTTGCTCTGCTCTCAGACACTGACTGTTTATCTGTAGTTCCACAAATTTGATGGGTAAAAACTCCTCGTCCTACTTCCAGTTACTTCTTTCCTCTCACTTGTCCCCATCTCTTAAAAGCCATTAAAACATCACTATAGAAAACATAGCTCATCAATAATTTTGCCCCCCCCAAGGAGAAACCACTGGACTTAAAATATGACAGGTGAGAGTGAAAATAAATATTTTAAATTAAAGTAGATATCCCTTCAGCTACCAAGATCAAGGAAGAAAACACAACAACCCATTATTTTTCTAGAGAGTTTTAATTCTCTCAGTTATTGTACCTAGGAAATGGTTTACTACTTTGGGTTGTGTTTTTGGTCTATCTATCTATACATGCACGGAAATAATTTGGCTACTATTGGGTCCTGGTTGACAAGGACCCTTTTCCAGTGCACAAACTGATGGGGGTTGTTTGAGATATCAAGTTCTCACTAAGCCCTCAGGGTTCTGAGTGCTCTGAAATGGTTAATGTACCTACTGAAGGCATCAGTTTACTCCCTTGTCTCAGGATCAGGCCCACTCTACAATAAACACTTTGTTTGATAGAACATTTGTGTGGGATGGACTCTGCTTACATGCTTACAAGCTGAAAATCTTTCCCATGCCAAGAAACCAGTTAGGCACACATTAAAGGTTTGTTTGTTTGTATTTTTATCCATATCAGTTTGGAGTACTTACATCATTTCCTTTATTGGCATTAAAATTAAGTTTTGAGGTGCACAAGTGTGTATACAAGATATGACTAGTTTTATATTAAAGGCTCTAAGGGTTTCTGAAATGCTCATTGGAATATAATACTTATAAATATTTGGTAAATACTTTATCCCTATCATGAGACATTAGTTGAAGAAAATTATTTGATTTGCCATTTTATAATGACATCATCAAAAGATGAGAAGTGTAATGCTATTTCAACCCTCCACTTCAGTTGCCCCAGTTATATAATATGAGAAAATCATCGAAGACCAATGCAATTTGAATTGAGAAACATATTTGGTATTCTAATTATTTTTATCTTGACTGGTTCTAACAACCAATCTTTTAGATGTACCACAATTAATTAACAGAAATTGAAAAATAGTACATAAATCATGAGTTATTGTTTAATTGCTCTTTCATGCCATCAATAGAAGTTCTTCTCTAAAATGGCTTTCCTTTGGTATTGTTTAGAATTCAGGTCCTATTTAGTCGCTATTCTCCAACCAAACTATGCTCAAGCTTATGCTTCACATGTTAGCTGACAGTTATCACATCTGAACATTTGAATGGTTTCTTTCCAGATTTTGACATTATCATGGAAAGAAGGCAGGTCCAAAGGATCTTGTTCTTCCTTCCTTTGAATCAACCTACTACTGTGGTTTTGTTTTTGGAATTATCACACATTTGCAAGTTTCTTCCCAATAAATAAGATTTTTATATGTCTTTTCTTTTCATCCTCCAGCCATTTAACAGATCAGAATCCCAGTGAATCCCATTTCAAATGAAAAGATGGATCCCTGATTTCCTATACCTTAATACAAGTTATACTAAAAAAAAAAACTAGCCACACAAAGCTAATAAAACAAAAATTGACAATAATTAATGACAACCAATTTCAGTATGCAGGATGAATAAAGAAGATTCTATTGTCATACTAATCAACATTCAATTTATTGCTAAGGGCCAGCCAGATACACATGTGAGATTAATCTGTTTTTAAATATGTTTGTCATTTAATCATCCAGTTCAAAGTTAATTGGTTTTTTCTTTTGAAGGTTTCTGCTACATAAAATTAAACGCTGACATTTTTGTTTAAAATCATCATTTCCAAATTCTCAACTTTATCATCATCATAATTAAAAAAAAACATTTTGAAGAAGCTAAAGAAATAGTCTATCTTTTCTTTCTATTTTCCTTTATGTTTTTTGGTTTCCTTCATCACATTTATTTCTGAACATTTCCCTCACTCTCCCCACACAATAAATTGCCCACCTTATAAAATGTATATGAAAAGAGCAAAAGGAAGCTCAGGAAAAAAAGCTACACATCAACTATGCATAACAGACCTATGTAATGTTATATATTTATGCCCCTCCCCATCTGTAATGATCAGAGGGAAGTATATTTTCTCAACTTTTCCTTAGAACTGATATAATTACACTACAGTCAGCTCTCTTTTTACTGCTTTTTATCTTAAACCTTGTTATAATATTTGTATAGATTCCCTCCCACCAATTTAACTTATTTCATTCTAAAACAATTCATATGTTTTTCCATTCTTCTTTGAATTCTTATGCCATTTCTCATGACATAATAACATTTCATTGCAGATTTAGGTATTATGATGTTTAACCATTTGCTACCACCATAAAAACAAAACAAAAAAATTGTGCTGCTGTATAGCATATCTCTTTGTATGACATGTTTCCTGAGCTCTAGGAACTTGTGGTGTTTATTTTTGCTTAAAAAGTGCTTCCTTTATGGGAACTAGAAAATGAATCAAGTAAGTCTGGGAAAGCATACCACATAAACCTACAAAGTATAGAGTACATCATTTCCTTCCCTTCATCCCCCCAATTCTGTTTCTAACCACCCCCTCCACCTCTGGTTTCAAACTACACCAGTGAACTAATTCATTCATTGAAGAAAGAAAACAAAGTCATTCCTAACTCCTCTTTAGGGTGTTATTACAGGTTGACTATGATAAGAAGCAAATTCTCAATTAATGGAATTGAGTTACATTAAGGTTGCTTTCATAGTGCCCTGGAAATAAAAGAATCAGTCATTTTGTTTGGCTTTATCCTCATTAACCCAATTGATCTATATTTACAAGAAATATATATTTTAGATAAACTAAATGGATAAAAATGCATCATAAAATACAAATCATTATGTGACTACTAGGAGCTTCTTTTTGAGCATCATCTTTCTTCCTTTCTCTTTTTACTTTCCTGTCTTGTTTTTCCTCCATCCTTTCCTTCCTTACTTACTTCTTTCCTCCCTCCTTTCCTTCCTTTCTTCCTTCTTTCCTTCCTTACATCCTTCCTTCTTTCCTCCTTTACTCTCTCCTTCCCTCCCTCTCTTCCTTGCTTCCTCCTGTCCTTCCTCCCTTCCTTCCTTTCCTCCTTCACTCTCTCCTTCTCTCCCTCCCTTCCTTCTTTTCTTCCTTCTTTCTTCCTTCCTTCCCTCCTTCTTTCT
>NC_058133.1:217288976-217475517 GCF_016433145.1 Gracilinanus agilis
TTATATATGTATATATATTTTATTTAAGGGATCTAGCGTTTTCAAGGAAAAAATAAAATCCAAATGCCCTTAACAGCTTTATTTAGCATAATTCATTCACATCTCAATCTAAATTAATTAAATTCAAATTAGAAGAACTGGTTTAAAAAAAACTGCTCTGAAAATTATTAGATGTGGGATCATACTCATGTCACTTGACCTATCTGAAAGCCATTTAAGTGCAATAAGTATTGTGTGTGAGTGCCTACTACATTTCAACTTCTGTGCTATGTACTCAGCATGAAGACAAGAAACAAAATTCTCCTTATTAGCATTACATTCAACACCACATGAGTCTCTTACCTTATAATGAGGCCCTGATTTCCCAACATGCTTCTATCTGGAAAAAATATTCCTAGAAACTCTATTCCAACTCCTGTAAAGTCTCTAACATCAATGGCTTTGTTTTTGAGAAGTCATTAATATGTAATTTTGTGAGTAGCAAAAAGCATAGAGTGCTGAGCTTGGAGTTATGAAGACTTGAGTTCAAATCCAGCCTCAGACACTTAATAGCTATATAACACTAGGCAAGTCACTTAACCTTGTTCATCTCCATTTCCTATAAAATGGACTTCCATTTCTATAAAATGAACTGAAAAAGCAAATGGCAAAACCACTCCAGTATCTTTACCAAGAAAATCCCAATTAGGATTACAAAGAGTCAGACATGACAGAAATTGTCTAAACAATTTGGTGAGCCAGGTTGGAATAATATATTAACATCTCTGACAATTTTTTTGATTATTAATTTATATTCATGAAATGTCAAATAAATGATGGTATGGGAGATATGAAAACTGTAGGATATATACCCTGCCCTAAAGTGAATATAAATGAGGTAAATATATACAATATTAAAAATATTAAAAGTGATAGATAATGGCTTTTTATACTCCTTCAGCCTAGTTAATCCCACCTATCAACCTCTGTAAATTGAGCTATAAATTGGAGGTAAGGGAAGGAAAAACTTCCACAAATAAGAAAGTCTAGGCATGAAAATTTTACTCTCTAGCTTCACTACTTTCTTTCAGAAGGAATGTATAAGTGTATTAACTTATGAATTATCTTGATTTTACTTAGAGTGAAATTTCAGCAGAGGATCAAGCATTTATTAAGCACCCACAAGAGGTGCACAAAGACAAAAACTAAATGGTTGTTCCCTTAAGGGCCTTGCAGATTTCTAGAGAGATGGAATGTGTTCACAGCCAAGTAAAATAAGATATATACAAAATGAGTAAAGAGTAGTTTTTTCTTTTAATTTTTTTAAAATTAACTAATTTTATTTTATTTTTTGAGAGAGTTTTTTGAGCATCACTAATAATAGGGTGAACGAGTGAGTGTGACCTCCTGAATTAATGAGGGCCAATAGTAATGAGGAAGAACACTCCAAGCATGGGAGATAGTTCAACCAAAGGCATAATGGCAATAGATAAAAAGTTAGGTACATTGTATAGCAAATAGGTCAATGTGTCAGCACTGTAGTGTTTGAGAGAATAATATCTAAGGGCCCTGAAAAGACAGACTGACAATAAATTGTGAAAGTGTTTAAATGACAAATGAAAGTAACTGACAAGTCTCAAACCCAAAAGTGAATTAGGGAGGCATCTACCCCAAGCATGTGCTAACTTTCCTCAGCAGAATAGACAGAAGAGAACAATTTGTTCCAACAACCATGAAAGCAATTGAAGCAGGTGCTATGACGTGCCAAGAGCTTGGTCATACATCAAAGATACCAAGGTCATCCACTGCATCCTGGACCATTGCCAGTTGTTGTGACTATTGTCTTGCTACTAGAAGACTAGAAGAGAGTGAGGTCAGACTTTGGGCAATTCTGCCTTATTTAAATCCAATCCACTTGCAAGTAAAGATAGCATCCCATGATGTCACTGATCCTCTTCAAAACAAAGGACAAATAAAGCCAAATGCCAAACATATTCATATTTTATCCCAGCTGTAATAGAACCACTAAACTTCTTGAGGAAGAGAGTCCTGTGGTTCAGATGTGTGTTTTAATCATTTTGATTTGGCAACAATTTGGATAAGAGATTTGAGAGGGCAGGGGAAGTCCAGTTCAGTGGCTATTGCAATTTCCCATAATATAGTTGAGGACCTAAAAGACGGTAGTTTTGATACAAGAAGAGAAAAAAGTATATATGGAAGAAATATGAAAAAAAGAAGATAAAATGTAGCAACCAGTTAGATATGGGAAATGATTAAGAGTGAAGGCTGCAGAACCAAGAGAATGTTGTACATATTCACAGGAATAATGTATGATGATCAAATGGAATGACAACTACTATCAGGAAAGCAAGGATCCAAGGCAACTCCAAGGGGCTCATGATGAAAAAAGGCTATTAATCACTATAGAAGAAAAGGACATAATCTGAATGCAGATTGAAGTGTACCATTCTCCACTTTATTTCCTCCTGAATTTTTATCTAGTATAAATGATATGTATCTTCTTTCAAAACATGGTGAACATGGAAATATGTATTTACTTGATAACAAATCTACAACCTATATCATATTACCTGCCATCTTAAGAAATGGGAAGAGGTGAGAAGGAAGAAGAGATCATGGATAATAAAATGTAAGAAAACAATTCTTGAAAATTGTATAAACATTTGATTTGGGAAAAATAAAAATTAAAAAACACTTTTTTTAAGTGTAAAGAATGAATCCAAGGATATAAACTTCTGTCGCCTTGATAAAAATAAAATAAATTAGGAAGAGTGGTTTTACTGGAAAAGATAATGAATGTTCTTTGGATATGTTGAGTTTGCAATTCCAGTAAGTGATAATAGTAGAAATATCTGGTTCCATGTTAAGATGGCGGCAGAGTAAAAAGCAGCACTTAACCTCTCCTAACCGAAACATACAGGAATCCTCAAGGGGACATAAAAAGAAATCCAGACAAATGGAGGGACCCCACAACAGGGTGCAGCCTGGAAGATACATGGAATTGGGGCATTTCCATGCTATAAAGAGGTGAAACAGCTCTCACTAAATTGAGGGCTGAGCAACTCCCCCCCCCCCCAAACACCACCTATAGTGCCAAAGCAAGCTCAAAAGAAATCGAGCAACTTTGGGGCACCCATTGAGTCATTGGCAGCTCCAGGGCCTGTTCCTGAGAGCAGCAAGACTTAGGACGCCAAAAGGCTAAAGAACACGCACGGACTTTGAGCGTTGAAACGGAGCTCAGGCTCAGGCAGAGGCGCGTGTAGGCGTGAGCAAAGGCACTGAAACCCTGAGTGGGGAACCAGTGAAGACAGGTATACGACTGTGGAAGCAGCGCCCTAAGACCTGTAAAGGAACCTCGGGCAGAGGATCAAGCAAGGGGGTCCACCAGGGGGCTCGACCTTGAGAACAACCAGACCTGAGACCTCAGGAGCCTAAAGAGCACAGACAGACCCTGAGCATGAGGATAAAGCTGAGAACAGGCTGGGCTAACAATGGCAACCCAGAATCAGGAAGGCCAAAAGAGAAAGATTAACAACAACAAGAAGAAATCTTTAACACTTGACAACTTTTACACAGAGAAAATCCAGACTACCGAGCAAACAGAAGAGGAGAAAAAACAAGCAATCACATCCAGACCCCCCCCCCCAAATAATGAAAACTGGTCACAAGCTCTTGAAGAGTTTAAATCTGAGATGACAAGAAAGTTGGAAAATATTTGGCTAGAGAAATGGGAAATAGCTCAAAAGGAAATCAGGGAAGAAAATACCAGTTTAAAAGGCAGAATTTTGCAATTGGAAAGTGAGGCTCAGAAATCAAATTAACTGATAAGCAAATTGAACACCAGAAATGACCAGATTGAAAAGGAAAACCAGTCCCTGAAGGCTAGAATTGAACAATTAGAAGCTAATGATCTCTCAAGACAGCAAGAATAAAACAAAGTCAAAAGACTGAAAAAATAGAAGGAAACATGAAATATCTCAATGAGAAAGTGAGAGACCAAGAAAACCAGCCTGAAAGAGACAATTTGAAAATCATTGGTCTCCCTGAAAAAGCAGAAATTAATAGAAATTTGGACTCCATACTAAAAGAAATTATTCAGCAAAATTGCCCTTAAGTTTTACATCAAGAATGCAATATAGACATTGAAAGGATCCATAGATCACCCTCTACACTAGACCCAGAAAGGACAACGCCCAGGAATATAATTGCCAAATTCAAGATCTTCCAAGTAAAAGAAAAAATCTTACAAAAAGCCAGAAAGAGACAATTCAAATATCAAGGAGCACCAATCAGGATCACATAGGATCTGGCAGCCTCCACACTAAAAGACCGCAAGGCTTGGAATATGATGTTCAGAAAGGAAGAGAGCTGGGCCTTCAACCAGGGATCAACTACCCATCAAAATTGACTATATACTTCCAGGGGAAAGTATGGGCATTCAACAAAATTGAAGATTTCCAAGTATTTGCACAGAAAAGACCAGGACTAAATGGAAAGTTTGATATCCAACCACAAAAATCAAGAGAAACATGAAAAGGTAAATAAGAAACAGAGGGGAAAGAAAGAAAACTTATAATTTTTAAATTTGCCTTTTTAAGATCTAATTATCTGTATTCCTATGTGGAGAAATGCTATGTATAATTCTCTGTAGTGAACTCTATTCACTATTATAGTATTCACTATTATAGTAATCAGAAGAATAATTCATAGGGAGAGGGTGGAATACTAAATGCTCTAAGATGACATGGGGGATGGAAAAGAGGGGGATGAATAGTAGGGGACACCAAGAGAAACTAGAGAGAATAAGAAAAATAGGATATTCTATTACACAAAAAGTGGGCATGGGAAGGGGAGGGGACAAATACTATTATAACAAGGAGAGGAAGAGAGCATTAAGAGGTAATATTTAAACTTACTCTCAATGTAATCAACCTGGAGAAGTAAGAGTAGCTATATTAACCATTGGGATATAAAACTCTATTTAACCCTACTGACAAAGTCAGAAGGGATAAACCAAGGGGAGCTGGGGAGTGGGGAGGTCAAAAAAGGGAGGGGAGAAGAAGGGGGAGGGAATTCATTAGGCCTTTAAAAACAAAAAGAGGGGAATAATAAGGGAGGGGGTAGAAAGGGAAGTTAATCAAGGGAGGGGATAAGGGATACTGGCTTAAAGCAAACCACTGGTTTAAAAGGAAATAGTTTAAGAAGAAGGGGTAGGAATAGGGGAGGATACAAAAATGTCAGTGAATACACAACTAACAATTGTAACTCTGAATGTGAATGGGATGAACTCGCTCATAAAACGGAAGCAAATAGCAGAATGGATCAGAAACCAAAATCCTACCATATGTTGTCTACAAGAAACACATATGAGGTGGGGGGACATACACAAGTTTAAGGTTAAGGGCTTGAGTAAAATCTTTTGGGTGTCACATTAGAAAAAGAAGGCAGGAGTGTCAATTGTGATTTCTGACAAAGCCAAAGTAAAAATAGATATGATTAAAAAAGACAGGGAAGGTCATTACATCCTGATTAAAGGCAGTATAAACAATGAGGAAATAACACTGCTCAATATGTATCCACCAAGTGGCATAGCATCCAATTTCATAAAGGAGAAACTGGCAGAGCTCAAGAAGTAATAGATAGTAAAACCATAATAGTGGGAGATCTAAATATTTCTCTTTCAGATCTAGATAAATCAAAACAAAAATATATAAGAAAGAGGTAAGAGAGGTGAATGAAGCCCTAGAAAAAGTAGATTTAATTGATATGTGGAGAAAATAAATAGAGACAAAAAGGAATACACCTTCTTTTCAGCTGCACATGGTACATTCACAAAGATTGACCATGTAATAGGGCATAGAAATATTGTAAACAAATGCAAAAGAGCAGATATAATAAATATAACCTTCTCAGATCATAATGCAATAAAAATAATAATTAGTAAGGGCACCTGGACTGGCAAATCAAAAACTAATTGGAAATTAAATAATATGATTCTCCAAAACCAATCTGTCAAAGAAGAAATCATAGAAACAATCAACAATTTAATTTAAGGGAATGACAATGATGAGACATCCTACCAAACTCTTTGGGATGCAGCCAAGGCAGTACTCAGGGGGAAATTTATATCCTTGAGTGCATATATTAACAAATCAAGGTGGGCAGAGATTAATGAATTGGGCATGCAACAGAAAAAATTGGAACATGAGCAAATTAAAAATCCCCAGATGAAAACTAAATTAAAAATACTAAAAATCAAGGGAGAAATTAATAAAATCGAAAGTAAAAGAACTATTGAATTAATAAATAAGACTAGAAGCTGGTATTTTGAAAAAACACATAAAATAGACAAATTACTGGTCAATCTAATAAAAAAGGGAAAGAAGAAAACCAAGTTGACAGTATCAAAGATGAAAAGGGAGACCTCACCTCTAATGAAGGGGAAATTAAGGCAATCATTAAAAACTCCTTTCCCCAATTATATGGCAATAAATATAACAATTTAGGAGATATGGGTGAATATTTATAAAAATATAAATTGTGTAGATTAACAGCAGAAAAAATAGAATACCTAAATAATCCCGTATCAGAAAAAGAAATTGAACAAGCCATCAAGGAACTTCCTAAGAAAAAATCTCCAGGGCCTGATGGATTCACAAGTGAATTCTATCAGTCACTCAAAGAGCAACTAATCCCAATACTATACAGATTATTTGATATGATAAGCAAAGAAGGAATCCTACCAAATTCCTTTTATGACACAAATATGGTACTGATTCCAAAGCCAGGGAGATCAAAAACAGAGAAAGAAAACTACAGACCAATCTCCCTAATGAACATAGATGCAAAAATCTTAAATAGAATACTAGCAAAGAGACTCTAGCAAATAATTAAGAAGACCATCCACCATGATCAGGTGGGATTTATACCTGGAATGCAAGGATGGTTCAACATTAGGAAAAGCATCCACATAATTGACCATATCAACAGTCTAACAAACAAAAATCACATGATTTTCTCAAAAGATGCTGAAAAAGCCTTTGACAAAATACAGCATCCATTCCTATTGAAAACACTGAAAAGTATAGGAATAGAAGGACCTTTCCTAAAAATAATAAACAGTATATACCTAAAACCATCAATAAACATCATATGCAATGGGGATAAATTAGAAGCCTTCCCAATAAGATCAGGAGTAAAACAAGGATGCCCATTATCACCTCTGTTATTTAACATAGTACTAGAAACACTAGCAGTAGCAATTAGAGAAGAAAAAGAAATTGAAGGTATCAAAACAGGCAAGGAGGAGACTAAGCTATCACTCTTTGCAGATGATATTATGGTCTACTTAAAAAATCCTAGAGAATCAACTATGAAGCTTGTAGAAATAATCAACAACTTTAGCAAAGTTGCAGGATACAAAATAAATGCACATAAATCATCAGCATTTCTATATATTTCCAACACATCACAGCAGCAAGAGGTAGAAAGAAAAACACCATTTAAAATCACCCTAGACAATATAAAATACTTGGGAATCTATCTACCAAAACAAACACAGCAATTATATGAAAACAACTTTCCAAACAAATAAAACTGGATCTAAACAATTGGAAAAACATTGATTGCTCATGGTTAGGACGAGCTAACATAATTAAAATGACTATTCTACCCAAATTAATTTACCTATTTAGTGCCATACCTATCAAACTACCAAAAAACGTCTTTACTGAATTAGAAAAAACTATAACAAATTTCATTTGGAATAACAAAAGATCAAAAATATCAAGGGAAATAATAAAAAAGTGTGAAGGAAGGGGGCCTAGCAGTACCAGATATTAAAATATATTATAAAGCAGCAGTCATCAAAACAATATGGTACTGGCTAAGAGATGGAAGGGAGGATCAGTGGAATAGACTTGTGGTAAATGAGGTCAGCAAGACAGTATATGATAAACCCAAAGAGCCCAACTTTTGGGACATGGATCTACTATCTGATAAAAACTGCTGAGAAATTTAGAAAACAATATGGGAGACATTAGGTCTCACACCCTACACCAAGGTAAATTCAGAATGGGTGAATGACCTAAATATAAAGAGGGAAACTATAAATAAGTTAAGTGAACACTGAATAGCATACTTGTCAGATCTCTGGGAAAGGAAAGATTTAAAAACCAAGCAAGAGTTAGAGAAAATTACAAAATGTAAATTAAATGGTTAAAAGCTTTTGTACAAACAAAAACAATGTAGTCAAAATCATAAGGGAAACAACAAATTGGGAAAAAATCTTTATAACAAAAAACTCTGACAGAGGTCTAATAACTCAAAAATACAAGGAGTTAAATCAATTGTATAAAAATCTAGCCATTACACAATTGATAAATGGTCAAGAGAAATGAATAGGCAATTTTCAGGTAAAGAAATAAAAAATATCAATAAGCACATGAGAAAGTGTTCTAAATCTCTAATAATTAGAGAAATGCAAATCAAAACAACTCTGAGGTATCACCTCACGCCTAGCAGATTGGCTAAAATGAAAGAAGGGGAGAGTAATGAATGCTGGAGGGGATATGGCGAAATTGGGACATTAATGCATTGCTGGTGGAGTTGTTAACTGATCCAACCATTCTGGTTGGCAATTTGGAACTATGCTCAAAGGGCTATAAAAAAGTGCCTGCCCTTTGATCCAGCCATACCATTGTTGGGTTTGTACCCCAAAGAGATCATAGACAAACAGACTTGAACAAAAATATTTATAGCTGCGCTTTTTGTGGTGGCAAAAAACTGGGAAAGGAGGCTATGCCCTTCAATTGGGGAATGGCTGAACAAATTGTGGTATATGCTGGTGATGGAATACTATTGTGCTAAAAGGAATAATAAACTGGAGAAGTTCCAGGTGAACTGGAAAGACCTCCAGGAATTGATGCAGAGTGAGAGGATCAGAGTCAGAAGAACCCTGTACACAGAGAGTGATATATTATGGTAAAATCGAATATAATGGACTTCTGTACCAGCAGCAATGCAATGACACAGGACAGCTCTGAGGGATTTATGGAAAAGAAGGCTACCCACATTCAGAGGAAGGACTGAAGGAGAGGAAACATAAGAAAAACAACTGCTTGAACGCATAGGTTGGGGTGGACATGATTGGGGATGTGGACTCGAAACTACCACACCAATGCAACTATCAATAATTTGGAAATAGGTCTTGATCAATGACACATGATAATACCAGTGGAAATGTGCATCAGCATGGGGGTGTTGCGGGGGGTGAAGGGAAAAGTAGGAACATGAATCATGTAACCATGTTAAAAACGAATATTAATAAATGTTTTAAAAAAAGAAATATCTAACAGATGAAAATGTGGCATTGAAACTGATAAAAGTGATAAAGGTTGAATACATGCGTAGGAGCTATTTGATATCAAATTGGTGAGTGCTATTGAGATTATCAAGAAACAATATAGGAAGGGAAGAAAACTCTTAATTAATGCCCATTCTGTATATATTCATATATGGTTATATCAATAAATATGAGAAAATTTTGACAAAATTCAATTTGCATTTTTGTAAAAAAAAAGAAAATATTAATAGGGCAATACTCTTTCAAAATCAATAGCCATCATATTATATAACTTGATTTAGAATCATTTTTATAACGTCAATAGGAAAGCAGTGATATCCATTTTAAAAATTATCTTTTTATTTCCATTACACATAAAAATAAATTTTAATAATTGTTTTCTGACATGTTAAGATTTAAATTTTCTCAGTCCTTCATTCCCTATCTCCCTTTCCAAGGTAGCAAATAGTCTGATATAAATTATACCAGTGCTTTCATAGAATACTTATTTCCATATTGCTCATGTTGTGAAAGAAGAAATTTTCAACATTTTCAACATTTTTATTTCAGATATTACTAGAAATTCTAGCTATCCTAATAAGATAAGAAAAATAAATTGAGTGAGTTAGCAGAAAGAAGAAACAGTCACTGATTTTTATAGCTATCTATTTAGAAAATACAAAAAGCAACTAAATTTTATTCAAATAACAATTTCAGTAAGGTTGCATGATATACAATAAATCCACATGAATCTGCATATTACCATCCTCTCAAAAAAAACTACCATAAATTGACAAAGAAAATCCATTCAAAATAAAGCAACATTATATATTAAATATTTGAAAATCATTCTATGAAGTTATGCATAAACCACAAAAATACAACTACAGAACACTTTTGACAGATTTTTAAATGCTATAATTGGGAAAAATAATTGCTCATGAATATTCTAAGCTGATGTAATAAAAATGACACTATTATGGTAAAAAACTAATTAATTAATGACATACCAATCACATGGCCAAAAATTACAATATAGAAACAGAAAAAAAGTATAACAAAATGCATCTAGAGAAACAAAAGATAAAGGATCTCAATAAAAACAACAAAGAAAATGGGAAGGAAGCAATATTAGATTTAAACTATTCTACTAAGCAGTAGCTCCTACAAAGTAGTAATCATCAGAAGTATTCAATATTGACTTAAAAAGAAAGAGAGATTAATTTGAGGAACTTTAGCAACTTAAGTCTCTTTCCCAAACTAGACCAGAATGCCTGTTACATAAGGATCTGATTCAAGAAAAAAAATTTTAAGTTCCAAAAAATGATCAAAAGTTATGAACTGACTGATCTCAAGGAAAGAAATCAAAGCTATAAACAACTATAGGGAGTGAAGGGAAAGCCATCACATATTTATTATTTACATAAATAAATAAGATTGGCAAAGATCACAAAAGGAAAAAAATTTAAAAATATTTTGACAGTAGAAAAACAGATCCATTAATGCATTCCTGGTGGTGCTATGAATTAGGATTAGGATATGTAGAACATATATATGCACATTAAATTAAGATATATAGGGTATAGGGGGCAGCTGGGTAGCTCAGTGGATAGAGAGCCAGGCCTAGAGACGGGAGGTCCTAGGTTCAAATCCGGCCTCAGACACTTCCCAGCTGTGTGACCCTGGGCAAGTCACTTGACCCCCATTGCCTACCCTTACCACTCTTCCACCTATAAGTCAATACACAGAAGTCAAGGGTTTAAAATAAAACAAAAAAATTAAAAAAAAAAGATATATAGGGTATATGTATTTTCAATTAGGCTATTAAAATTTTAACATAGGTGGGATATAGAGGACATTACTTGATGTGTGGAGAAATAGAGAAAAAGAGAGACAGAGACAGAGAAAGAGACAGAGAGAGATATGTTTGTAGAATATTGTTGTCCAGTCATTTAGTCATGTCTGACTCTTAATGACCCTGTGAAACATAGCCAATTGTTTGTTCATGTATTTATCTTGGCAAGAATTCTGGAGTGGTTTGCCTTTCCTTCTCCAGTATCCAAAACAATTATAGAAGCTTTTTCTGAAGTGGCAAAAAACTTGAAACTATGGAGGTAACCATCAATTATGTAAATTATTGAACAAATATATGGAAATAATGGGATGATAGTACTGCTCCATGAGAAATAATGAAAAGGCAGTTTCAGAGAAAATATATGAAACTTGTGGGAACTGATGAAGTAAAGTTAGCATAGCCAGGTCAAAATTTATTCAGTAACAAATCTGTAACAAACAACTTTGAAAACTTTAGAATTTTGATTAATACACAAGCCAGTCATAATTGCAAAGAACTGAAAATAAAGCAGAAGTGATAGACTCGAGATGCAGAATGAAACATACATTTTGGTACATGGCCATTGTGAGGAAAATATTTGTTTTCCAAGTTGTGCAGATTTGTTATAAGGGTTTTTCCTATCTTTTTTTAATTGGAGAGAAGGTGAAGGGAGGGGCTCACCATTTCCCCCACCCAAAAAAGAAAAAAATCACTAACAAGCAGGATAGTTTTTGAAATTAAATGTTGAAGTTATTACAATTTTTTTAAAAAATGAGCTCTGTCTAGTAAATATGCCATTTCTTCATTTGTTTTATACTATGTAGAGGAATGATGAAATTAATTTATATTTATTAAGCTGAGAATAAAAGAATAAATAAATATAAATGGGGCACAAATGGGGGGCAGTTAAGGAAAGAAATGTTTATTTATTATTTATTTATTAAGTGTTTCTTTATTTTATTTATGTGTCATACGTTGCGCTAAATACTTTATGGTTATGTCATTTGAACTTCAGAAAAACTCTATGAGATATATATTATTAATTATCTTCATTTTACAGTTGAATAAATTGAGACAGAAAGATTAAGTAATTTTCCTAGGGACAGACAGCTAGCAAGTACGAAAGCTGGATTTCAACTTAGATGTTCTTGTCTCCAGGCCCAGAAGTCTATATTCTCATCTACTACCTAACAAATAGAGGACTTGTCATTGACAATGAAGAGGGTCAGCTCATCTTCTAAAACTAAAACAAGTAAAACTAAAGGAGGGAATTATAAATGATTTGAAGTCTAGATTTTGTAAAGTGGAGGAGATCTGGAATGAAATGTAAATTGAATTTCTCTGCTGAGGAAAGGGGAAGTATAATGAATAAGTGATTTGAAAAAAGAAGGAAAGATTGGACATAAATATTGTGGGAGTGTGATAAAGAGTTAACCAGGAAAATGTACAGACTGGGGAAGCATATAGGCTTACTAAATTCCAATTAATATTTGGATGTAATAGTTCCAGTCAGCATAGTAGTGTCAGTTCTGAAAATGTCATTCTGAAGAATAGGAGCAGAATTAAAAAAGAATGTGTTGGGATTTCCTTTTCTAGTATGATTTTACATTTATAAATGCAATAAAACTTCATTTAAAAAATGAAGACAGCATCATTAGGGCTGTAGTTTGTTGACCGCTATTTGAGCAATCATTCCATCTATATAAATCCCTTTGACCATTTAAGAAAACCACTCCTGATATTATAATGCAGCCTTCATGCTATCAACTATAGCAATACTCTAATTTTCATGAATAAAGGGAATTTGAGACAAGGATAGCAATGTGGCAAAATTAATATCTTGTTTCTAGATCTCCATATCTTAACAATAAATTGGATCATCAATTTAGATTTTAGAACCAGAAGTCATGAAGTAGAACTCAACAATTTCCTAATGACACTGAAAACTAAAGAAGTTAATTGATTTGCTCAAGGCCACCTATATAATAAAAAACAAAGGTAAGAAAAACCTAGTTCCTTTGTCAAATTTATCACTTTACGCAGTACCAGGTCAACTCAAACTATACTCAGAATTCTCTTATTTCTATAATTAGTATAATTGATTTATGTTTGATTGATGTCTCACTCAGCATTCTGATTTTTTCTTTTCTTTTCTTTTTTACTTTATGTTACTCTAAAGTTTTTTTGGCTAGATTACATGTCAACATAATTTTCAATAATCATTTTCTGATGTTTCACAATCCATAGGCATTCTGACTAACAAAATAAAATGTGATAATACCACCCTGAAAAAATATGATTAATTTGTAAAGAAAAAAACTGAAGAAATTCCATCGAGTGTATCACGAATCAGAAAAATACATGATTTCAAATTCTGATTTTAAATTTGGCATCAGTTTCCTATCACTCAGTGGGGGAAGGGATGTATAAAAGATTTCCACCAACACCTATTTTCAAGAAAATTATATAACACTGGATGCTTTTCCACATGAAAGCAAGAGGAAATAATGAAACATGAAGACTTGAAACTTTGAAAGTACTTTCATAATGGATTTTGTTTCAAGCTAATACTTTTTATTAGTTTCCTATTCTTCCATGCAAAGGAAAGACATATCGCAACTAAAAGCAGGCTCCAGCATGTTACCAATGATTGCTTGTGCCAGAGGTTGTGAAAAAAAGCATCAATAAGACATGTATGACTGGAAAAAGAGGCAGACCAGTCATTTAGCAAAGATGGGAGATAACAGATGGATTGCCCAAATACTTTACTAATATTTGATAAATATTTGGACAAATAATATGAAAGTTCCTCAGTATATAGTGTAAATCATTTATAGTAGTTTGATGACCAGTATGGATGAAAATGATAGAGGATGTAGAGACTTGGAAAAACTACTCTCAGATGATTAGAGATTACTCACACTAAAGAAATGTTTGATCCATCAAAGGTTTTTCATTCTTCTTCTAAAACCCTACTATGTGAGTCACCATAGAGATACTCCTACTTTATTAAAAATTATTTCAGTGTTCCATGAATTTTGGGAGGTTCTTCCTTTGTAGAAAGACTTCAAGCAGAAGTCTGTAATGGAGTCTCATTTAAGGACCATTTCAACAAAATTAAGAAAAAAATATATAAGCACCATTATGTCGGCCACCTGATAATATGTTTTTTCCAAGCAATTCATGCCACTAACTGCTAATGTATAAAGTGGTGATGCATATTGGTGGATAAAGAATCAACACAGATAAAATAAAATATGATTGCTTGGCATATCAGAAAAAAAGTTTACATTTAGGCATATTGGAATAAGTTTTACATTAAATTTACATTTTATACATCTTGAGGTAATAATCTCACAAAAAATAGATTTTTTTTCAGTCTCCTCAAATCATCTACTTTAAACTTTGTCCTCTTCTATTTCAGAAGATCTTTCCTATCACTATATTCAGAACCTGAAAAGCATTTAACGGTTCCCTCAACTTCCTTTTCCTCTGCCTCAAAATTTCTTAGTATCTTCACTTGTGCTCTTTCTCCCACATCCAGGAGAAAGAAATTCATATTTTCTTCAGGACTAATCTAAGAATTTGATCTCACACTCCTTAATGTTTTGTCAGTAAGATAATATATAAATCAGAAAATAACAAAAAGTTAAGGAGAGGGGCAGCTGGGTAGCTCAGTGGAGTGAGAGCCAGGTCTAGAGACAGGAGGTCCTAGGTTCAAACCCGGCCTCAGACACTTCCCAGCTGTGTGACCCTGGGCAAGTCACTTAACCCCCATTGCCCACCCTTACCACTCTTCCACCTATGAGACAATACACTGAAGTACAAGGGTTTTAAAAAAAATTAAAAAAAAAAGTTAAGGAGATAGTAGACAATGAAGAAGAGAATTTTTCCGTAATATTATTTCAAAAGTGGCAGAGTCACATATGGGATAGTAAGCTGGTCTTTTGGTCAGAGAGGCCTGGGATTAATTCTTGACTGACACATAAAGGTGGTGTGATCCTATGGAAGTAACTTAAGTTCTCAATGCCTTTGGCAATTCTCTAAGTTTAATTTTTTTAATTTTTTAAAATTTAATTAATTTAAAATATTTTTCCATGGCTACATGATTCATGATCTTTCCCTCCCTTCCTCTCTCCCCCCTCCTGTAGCCAATGAGCAATTCCACTGGGTTTTACATGTCTTATTGATCAAAACCTATTTCCATATTATTAATATTTGCAATAACTAAGCTGTTAATCTTCATCGGTAGGGATTTCCTGACTGGGAACTCCTTATGCCAATGAAATAACAGATCTAGGCCAAAATAATCAATAATTTGTAGGCAAAGGGTCAGTAACATATGCTTATTTGTTGCAAATAAGTAAATATAAGGGATGGCAGTTCTGAGCTATTCTCAGAGCTAGAATGATCTAAGTGTAAAGCCTCATCTATGACAAATGTTAGCTGTTTGATCTAAATAGGATGCTCTGAAGGACAGGGGTGCTGACTGACTTTGGTGTAGAATTTCCTCTCCTGGGAGCTTCCTATACCAATGGAATATCAGGTCTAGACCTAACACTATCTAATACAGAAGGGAATAATATTCAAAGATCACAGATCTTAATGTCCACCTGCATCAATTTTCATTTGTACATCTTGCAAAGTATTTTGCAAAGAATAATTGAGTGGAAATATTAGGTATTGTTAATAGAATTATTAGTATTAATAGAAAGTATTAGGTATTGGGGGTCAGTGAATGTGAATGCTAATATCAAGCATCATCAATGATTCACAGTGTGATCTTGGGTGAGTAATTTTTCATATAATCTAGAATTATGTTATTTATTGTATTTCCAAATGTAACTTCCTATATGCAAGTTGTTTGATCATTTCAGTCACATCCAACACTCTGTGACCCCATTTGGAGTTTTCTTGGCAAAGATACTGGAGTGGTTTGCCATTTCCTTCTCCAGATCATTTTACAGAAGAGGAAAATGAGGCAAACAGGATCAGGTAACTTTTCCAGAGTTACACAACTAGTATGTGAAGTATGTGAAATATATATATATTTAACATGTCAATAGTAGTTATTAGTGTTTAATTGTTAAATTGGCTGTGCAGATTTAGGGGATTATATTATCATCACTATATTATTTTAGATAGTTTCTAAATAGGCTTTTAAGGACAGATTTTTGTGTTTCTCTCTGGTATGCACATGTAATTTTGCCATCAATGAATGTTCATTGGCAAATTGTCTTTAATTTATGATTTTGAAGAATGGCCTGCAGACACTGAGAGGTTCAGTGACTTGTCTACAGTCACATTATTCTTTGTTTTGTCTGAGGTGTCTGAGGTGGGACTCAAAACCATGTCTTCCTTACTTTCAGGCTATCTTCTATCTATAATGCTAGTCTGTCTTTCTTGTATATAGTATGAATTTCGCTAAATGTTTATTGAATTGAATTGAATGATAATGATAGCCATGAAGCTACCCACTACTACAGAAGTTTTCTTTCAAATGGATCTTACTGGACTAGATTAATAACTGTTCTTTAAATGAAGTATACATTAGCACAGTGGATAGAGAACCAGAGGAGCTGTATTCTGCTCTGGAATCTCTCTGTCTCTGTCTCTGTCTCTCTGTCTCTGTCTCTGTCTCCCTCTCTCTCTGTCTCTCTCTCTCTCTGTCTCTCTCTCTCTCTGTCTCTCTGTGTCTCACTTTCTAACAACAGTAGCCAAATTAAAAAAAAATTATTGGTTCTCCCTAATCCCATCAGACTAAAAGTTCCAGGACTTTTTATGAATTCAGTCTCATTAGTAATCAGCATGAGAGTTTTGACTTGATACATTTCTGGTTTCCAATCCATTCAACTCTCTTTAAGAAGCTCCCATCACATTCATTGTTATTAATATCCAGAATATGCTGGTATATACCAACTTGTACAGGTTCCCATGAGACAAATGTTAAATTTTCAGGGTGAGTTTTTACCATCTAGAAATCAGAAAATGCTACAAATAGGGTCTTATTTGTTATTTCATTGCCTACATTTAAGATGATGAAAAATGATGTTAATGCAAGTTAAGCTTAGTGGTATGTCATGAATTTTCTGAGATTTAGTTGTTAAATATTTGTCAGCAGGTCCCCTAGTCTTGGTCCACTGCAACTCAGAACTCCAGCACTCCAGGGATATACCAGCTTTAACCTCTTTCCACAGCAACAGGGATCACAAAAGTATATAACCAAACCTTGCAGCTATGGCCTTCTTAGAGTTCTTTATGCATCTCTGCATGTCTGGCAGGTCACATAGTTTCCTTATGTCTTTCAATACATTCTTACAAAAAAAAAACTTTATGCCAAAATATCAAAAAAGAAATCTAGAAGAAACTGGGACTATTGTATCACACATGATACTTTGAGGATTGCTCATGCTAAGCTACAAAAAAAAGGAAGACTAGATCAACTATAATATAAAAACCATTCATTAGAACCTTTAAAACATGACTATAAATAGCAAAGAGTAGCAGACTATCTAACTGACTTGTAAAGTCAGGCATCAGTGCTTCAGTATGCCCTGGAACAACTCACAGAAACAAATAGAGTGACATTTAATTCATCTAAATAAAACCAGACCCAAGTAAAAACCAATAGGGAATGGGGTAAAAGCAGAGAGTAGAGAGGAAGTAGAAAGAGAAGATTTAGCCACCAGAGGCCTATTGGAAAAACTATGAAAACATTTGTTAACATCTCAAAGAGATACAAAGCAGAATTAGAATTAAACAGGGCCCAAAACACTTCCTTGCTTTATCACCATACCTCCTATCCTATCAACACTTTGTCTTCAATTGCTAAAGCCTGTTTTTGCTTTCTCTCTGGACTTGAAATTTAGAATATAATTTCCTCAAACTTATTTTTTTCAATAACATTGGAAAGGGGGGCGAGGGAAAAGCCTATGTATTTATGAGATTTTTCCTTTTAAATAAAATGATGAATTTTGAGGATACACACATTTTAAGACTTGTGTCAAAAGTCAACTAAATCACTGGGCACCTCCATGTCATGCCTTCTGTCCTTCTGCTGAATTATATTGCTGAGCAGAGCTTCATCATCTATCCCATCTATCCCAGCTCATAGATGAAGTGAATTCAGGCAGGAAGGTGATCTCTAAACATTTCAAGACGAATTGTCTGGTATTGTTTTTGCTTACTCTAGATCTCATTTTTTCCAACTAATAATCAAGAAGGGTAGGTATATGCCCACCTAAATAGGGTGATACAATCAGGTTGAGCTTAAGTCTGTTGTTCAGTCACATCTGATTTTACAACCCTATTTCTGGTTTTCATGGCAAAGATATTGGAGTAGTTTTTTGTTTCCTTCTCAAGCTCATTTTTCAGATGAGGAAACTGAGACAAATAGGTTTAAGTTACTTGCCCAGAGTCAAATAGCTATTAAGTGTTTGAGGCCAAATTTGAACTTAGGAAGATGAGTTGTTCTGAATCTAATCCTAGCAGTCTATCCATTGTGCCATCTAGTTGCCCTCCAAACTACCTAGAAACAATTAAAATTAAGAAGCCCCTTTATAGGCTCCTTTGATCAGTCTTTTTTTTTAATTTAAACCCTTACCTTCTGTCTTAGAATTGATACTGTGTTTTGGTTTTAAGGCAGAAGAATGGTAAGGGCTAGGCAATGGGGGTTAAGTGACTTGCCCAGGGTCACACAGCTGGGAAGTGTCCGAGGCCAGATTTGAACCCAGGATCTCCCGTCTCTGGGCCTGGCTCTCTATCCACTAAGCCTCCCAGCTGTCCCCTCCTTCTATCAATCTTAACCCCCACTAAGGTAATCAATTTTTCAGATTGCAAAAAGAAATTGGTCAGGATTTATGGGAAAGTCAACAACTAGAGAAAGATTTCAAATGGATAGCATAAGCATTAGCAAATACAAGAAACAATCATCTTCTCCCAACTCTCAGACTATTTGTGATAGACTTTGAATATGTCCCAACATTTGCTTGCTTGTTTGGAGAAAGGAAGGAAGGAAGGAAGGAAGGAAGAGAGGGAGGGAGGGAGGAAGGAAGGAAGGAAAGAAGGAAGGAAAGAAGGAAGGAAGAAAAAAAAACTAATTAAGGCAAATCATACTAGCCCTGACTCCTGATTTTTTCCAGTTTTAGAATTTACAGTAATCTAAAAGAAAACTTGTTCTTTTCCCTCTGAAAATATCATTTCTGTATATTTAAACTACCTACAAGTTTTTGATTAAGTTCTCTTGTTCTTTATGTTTGAAGTTACTCAAATTATTATTTCAATTTGTTCTTATTTCTAGAGAGAAATTAATTCTAATGAAGGGTTTCTAGTAAGGGCTGTTCCAGGGCCCAGGGGCAACACATTTCCTTAGGCTCCCTTTCTTCCATGTTTAAGTGATTCAACTTCAGTGAACAAATGTGGAGAATTCATCTTGAAAATAAAGCAGCTGGTATTTTCCACAGCTGTCTTTCTTCCTAGGCTCCCTTTGGGATGTGGATGAATAAAGGGCTCTAAAGAAAAGACATACAAAAGAACTTCAGATTACCACTGGAAGATAGTATATCAAGACAATACTTCAAATAATATATTTCCTATAGGGTTCATTTATTCTTCTAATAACTTTTGGTTTGTTACAAGTCCTAGCTTTGAAAGCCTTGCTGCTTCAAATAGATAATAGAGGACTTGATAGTTGGCATTAGTTATTGTATTTAATTGACACCTCTCCATGCTTTCTCCTAAATCCATTTCTATTCTACTATCAGGTAAGCTTTTGTTTCCACTGTAGATTTGAGAAAAATGAACCATTCTGTCAGAAGTTCAGTGCTTTAAGTTTCATAATTGATGAATACCACTATTGGAAATGCAAATTAGGTAGACTTCTTTTAAACTTTGCCAATAAATAATGCAAATACCAGTGATGCTTTTTGAACAGCAGAATAAAGACTCTTATCATCCACCCAGAGAGCTTTCTTGTTTCCTATAATACAAGAAATGTGAATCAAAACAACTTTACAATATCACTTTATACTGATGAAACAGGTAAAGCTCACCAAAACTGATAAAACATTGTTGGCTGGGCCACAAATGAACTTTTTGGGGGTGAGGTTGTCTGTAGATTGGTGAAAGCTTTTGAAAGTGTTCTTTCAGTATACAGTCACAAAACTTATCATACTCTTTGTTCCAGTAGTCTCTTTGTTAGGATAATATCTTAAGGATATTATTAAAATGAAAAAAATAAAGCACTTATTAATTCTAAAATGTTCCTGCCCCTTTTATTTTAATAGAGGATAATTAGCATCTGACAAATGTGGCTGAATGAATTATGGTGTATTGATATAATGGAAGACTATTTTGTTATAAAAATGGCAAATATGAAGAAGACAAAGAGATATGGAAAGATATCAGTGAAACAACACAAAATGAGAGAAATAGAATAAGGACCTACACATGAACAATAACTATATTCAAAATAAAACTGAAAGAACAGAATTTTAAAAGGATCCAAATTGGGGGTCAGAGTAGGGAGAAGATGTACAAAATCAATGAATAACAATTACCCTGCTATATTAGTTTTCTAACCAAATTGTCACTAGCTTGAATTTTAAGGTTTCATTTTCATATATTCTTTTGCTCTTTTTTTAAATTCATAGTGTTATTTAAAGATTGTAGTACAGCAATCAAAACAAATACCAACACAGCCCCTGCTAGATTGTTCATTCAATTTGAAGGGCAAGGATCATTTTTATTTGAACCTCATGGATGGGCCACAAGGTTAATTCAGGTAATCCAAATCATTTCATCAATCACTCTGGGAATCTAAATGGTAAGTTCAGTGTGATATTTGTTGTTATTGTTGTTCGGTTGTTTCAGTTGTATCTGACTCTTCATGACCCCATTTGAGGTTTTTTTGGAATATCTACCAGATCAGTTTGCTATTTCCTTCTCATTTTTACAGATAAGAAAACTGAGATTTAATGATTTGCCCAGGGTCACACAGTTAGTAAGTGTCTGAGATTTGATTTGAATGTAGGAAGATGAGTTCTCCTGATTTCAGGCCTGGTACTTTATCCACTGCACCACCTAGCTGCTCCCCTCTGATATATTAGTGCCTCACAATAAGCATTCCATGGAAGAGGAATTCCAGGAACAGAAACTTTGCCAGTAATTTGAAAATGTGCTGTGGCAGAATGCAGGGAACCCTTGCATTCCCATGTTCCCCTTTCCCTTTTATTTAGGTTAAAGCAGTTTCTCCAGTTTCCTGCTTATATCATCAGTTCTTGATTATCTGTATGGATGTATTTTTTATATTAAAGAGATTATGAAATAATTTCCACTTGGCATTGAATAACATATATGATTTGGGGGAAAGCAGATTAACTTAACTAATTGAGTTTAAATCATGTTGATATGAAAATGAATATATGATTTGGGCAGGGTAATTGGCCTAGGCACAAATTTTAAGCTTTAAGGGAAATGACAACCTCAGATTCTTTAAAATTGTTGATGAATCTCAGGAAGAATACACAAGTTAGAAATCCCAATTGAAAGAATTTGCTGTGAACAGCAACTTTGCCAGTAATTCTATAAGTTCTATATTCTATAAATTTTAAGATCAATAATCTTGGTCTTAGAATTAATACTGATTCTAGCACAGAAGAGCAACCCGGGGCTAGGCATTTGGGGTTAAGTGACCAGGATCATACAGCCAGGAATTGTCCAAGACCAAATTTGAGCCCAAGACGTTCTGTCTCTAGATCCGGTTCTCAATCCACTGAGACAGCTGTCTGAGCTCACACAGCCCATTTCTATGAGTAGACTGTCCACTTTAAAAAATGAATTTATCTGCACCTTGTTCTTTCTAGTGTCATGAAATAAGTTCATAGGATCATCAACATAGATCTAGAGCTAGAAGTGACCTGAAAAATAATTTGGCCCAAACTCCTTTTCCAGTTGAAGAAAATGAGGCATCATGGCATACCAGTAGTGTTCCAGGTCCCCTATCTATAAAGTAAGGGGAATAGACTCAGTGAACTCCAAAGTTCTTCCAAATTCAAAATTTAGTGCTGTTGTATATAGTTGTCCCAGAACAAAGTGAAAGCCTTAAGAAGAATAACCAGGTAATTTTGATCTTGCCATGTGAGAAAGTTTATTTTTCTATAAAAGCTTGAAGCCTCTATAGGAGCATTAAACATGATATAACATACTTAATGCCTTGAATATCCATTTAATAAATCTCATCTTCTCTTGAAGTCATAGGAATTGAGGAACTATAATAAAGCAGCCCCAAATAACAAGACATCTGTCTGAAAATTTCCAAATATTTCCTTATCTTTGCTGTGATTGTATGCTCTAGATGAAAGGGGAAAGAGGAATATATTATTACATTATATATAACTTAGAATTATATATTATACAGTATTGATTCTAAGACAGAAGAGAAGAAAGAAAGAAGGAAAGAAAGAAAAAGAAAGAAAGGAAGAAAGAAAGAAGGAAAGAAAGGAATAAGAAAGAAAGAAAAAGAAAGGAAGGAAGAAAGAAAGAAAAAAGCAAAGAAAAAGAAAGAAAGGAGAAAAGGAAAGAAAGGAAGGAAGGAAGAAAGAAAAAAGAAAGAAAGAAAAGAAGGAAGGAAGAAAATAAAGTAAAGAAAGAAAGAGAGAGAGAGAAGAGAAAGGGGAAACCTTCTTTCCTCACCATGTCAGGGTTGTTCATGTGGACAAGCCCTGTAATTTGTAGCTTCTAAAGTACCTAACACATAATAAGCACTGAATAGATATTGTTAGTCTACCTTCTTCATGGGACTACATGTAATATAGGGCATTTGGAGAAATATATGGCTCTATTTAACCATACTGATGAGATTCTCTCTTCTCTGTCTAACTCATACACACACACTCACAATTACACAATACATGGTCATGAATTACTATGACAGTAACTGAGATGGTGTAACTAAGTGTAGTCATAATAAATTGCCGTGGACACTTTTAGAAAAATTGGGAAATACAGAGCTTGGTTTTGATGCTTCCAGTTTCCTTTTTTGGAACATTGTTTTTCCTTTGGTGGAATGGTCTTTTCCCATATCCCTAGAACTCAGTTTTCTCTGCTTTCTCCCTTTCCTTGACCTTTTATAAAGATCTATTCAAAGAGTTGGATATGAAATTAATTCACACTAAAGTACAAATAACTTAGAAAAGTACTCTGTCACATCCCTACACTTCTTAAATAGCCACCTGCTTTGCATATTCATAAAGTCTAAGGAAGAACACCTGCTCATATAAAATGGCTTCTCACAGGCAGCACCTGTTAACAGATGCTTGAAGCAACCTCGACTGTGAATATAGCAAAAGAAAGAAGCAAAAGGCAGAATTCATAGTAGCAGCAAATGCAATCAGCATGAGAGAATTGGGTGATGCAGTCTCATGAAGGAGTGTCTGTGAAAATTTTTGCATTTGCATGAACTCAGACTAGCTCTCCTGTTTCCGTGACCTTGAAAACTATATGGAAAGGAACCAGTATCATAATGAAACAAGGGGGAAAACAATTGAAGGCTGATGATGTCACAGGGCATCCTGAGGAAAGAAGAAAGGATAACACTTCAGGTCACACAGATCTGAAAAAAAAGGAAAAAAATCTGGGAATTAATCATGCATGTGAGCAGAAACTTGACAGCTACAACAGAATGAGGATCAAACATGAAGGCTCAATGAGAAAAGAAGCAAAGGAAGCATAGAAAGCTTACTTTTAAATTCTGTGAGGGGATGGGCATCTTTTTTAAAAAGACAGGATCTAGATTTGTTAGTTTAAAAGATCAGAACTCCAGCCTTCTCTCTACTGTCCCCCCCACCTCCCTTGTTTAGGAAACATCTTGCAAAAATTAACTCCATTTGCACCAAAGAAGGCAGGATATTTGTATTTTTCTTCTGGAGGGCACTGTCACCCCTCTGGACAGGACTTGATCATCTCAAAAAGTAAACATTAAATTGAGGTGGGGGTGGAGTAGAGAAGAAAGAAGAACAAAACAAAAAGGACTTTATTACAGTGGAATCCTAACATCAATAATGAAGGGGAAACTCCTGCCATAGGCAGATGACTAAGGAGGATCTGTTTTTTAGATTAAACTGAAGATGAAAAGAAAATGGGCTGGGAGAGGAAGGAAAGAATTTCCATCTTTCCTTTGAGATTTTCAGATGAAAAGGGATGTACAAGTTTAAAGAATATAATGCTTTTAATAATTGTCATTATCACACCCTGGGATCTTCTAGAAGGAAAGGTACTTTTGTGATATGAAGGTATCTTATTGATAATATTATATACAGAGGACATTTCTTTATAGTCTTCTCAATAATCATTAAATTTGACTACGAGACCTAGCAAAAAGATATTGGAAAAAAGGTGGAACAAATGTTTACAATTCATTGAACATTGCTTATTAAAATGATAGGTGAGGTGTGGGAAATTTCTGTTAAGGACTATGCATGTTAGTCAGAAAGCATCTATTAAGCACCTCCTATGTATCAGGAAGTATCATAGGATCTGGGCTACAAGACAAAAATAGACAATTCCTGTTGTCTAGGAGCTGCATTGCATCAGGGGAAACAACAAATTTTGTTATTGTTGTTTATGTTGAATCCAACACACTATTCCATTTCCATTGTCTCCAGGTCTAAAAATGTACTCCCTTCTCACTTCTGCCTGTTAGAATAGTTGTTTTTCCATCATTTTTCTGTAGTGTCTGACTCTATTTGGGATTTCCTTGGCAAGTATTCTGGAATGGTTTGCCATTTCCTTCTCCAGCTCATTTTACAGAGTAGAAAAATGAGGCAAGAGGGTTAAATGACTTACCTTGGGTCACACAGATTGTATCTGAGAGAGATTTGAAATCAGGACTTCCTGACTCCAGGGCCAGCATTCTATCCACCATACCACATAGCTACACTAGACAACATAGCCATCCATACTATATATACAAATTAAATATAAAGTGATTTTGAAGGGAAGATTGCTGGGAGTGGGGAAGAAAGGAAATGTCTTATATAGGAGATGGCACTTTAGATTAGTTTTGAATCTCATAGGGGCAGGTAGGTGGCCCAGTGGATAGAGGGTTGGGACTGGAGTCAGGAAGATATATTCCTGAGTTCAAATCTGGCCTCAGACACTTACTAGATGTGTGACCCTAGGCAAGTCACTTAATTCTGTTTGCCTTAGTTTCTTCATCTGTAAAATGAGCTGGAGAAGGAAATGGCAAACCATTCTAATATCTTTTCCGAGAAAACCCTAAATGGGGTCCCAGAGATTTGGACGTGACAGAAATGACTGAGCAAAAACATCAATGATTCTAACAGGCAGAGGTGATGAGGTAGTACAGTATTAGACACAGAGAGATTGGAGGTGGAATGGTGTGTTCACAGAAAGAAAAAAGGCTAGTTAGTTTTTACTGTATGAAGGGGAGCAATGTATAATCAGTCTGCAAATCTGGTTGTGAAGGGCTTTAAATGCCAAATATAAGGTTTTGTATCTGATCTTAGAGGTTATAGGGAGTCCTTGAAGTTTTTCGAACAGAGGACTTCTACTTTGATAGCAAGTGTGGAGGGTAAATTAGAGAGGAGCAAAGCATAGAAAACAGGAGGCTATCCCAGGAGTACAGATAAGAGGTTATGAGGCTCTAAACAAGGATGGTGAATAAGGAGCATTGTGAGAGATGTTGCTGAGATAAAATCATTAAGTACCAGCAGCTGATTGGAAAAAGGGAAGAAAAGTGAAGAGTTGAAGATGACTCCAAAGTTTCAAACCTGGGTGACTAAACAAATAGGGATACACCCCATGAGAAAAGAGATTGGATTTCTATCAAGAAGGAGGAAGGTGTTAATGTCTTGGTAAATGCTAAATGATGGTACTCCTAGAAGGTTGGCAGAGGTGAGCAGCAGGAAAAGGGGGAATACCAGACAGGCTTAAAAGCAGATTTCCCAAGAGCAGACACAAATAGGCAGTTTTCCATGTCTGTTAACAGTTCTCAGGGAGAAGCACCAGGGATTGTTAGCTCATATACAGATGCTAGAAATATGAACCCCAAGGGACTTGTTGCAGTGACCCACCTATGCATCTGTTCTGTGGTTTTCCTTTTTAAGGGGATTACCATTTTTTCTCTTTAAAGTTTTGATGTGTCTACCCTGTTAGAGGAGAAGGTGAAGAAATTCCCCAGGAAATAAGGCAGAAAGGAAAAGATTCTAAGTGGATAGGGATCTTAGAAAAGATTCTGTGAGAGGAGGGAATAGAAAGAAAAATCAAGGGCAATAATGGGGCAGAGCAGAGAAGTAATATATATTTAGAATTCTACAACAAATGTTAAGTTCTTATAATGAACTGTGATTCTGAGTACTTTACAAAAGATTTATCCTGGTAAGAAGGATAGATTTTCACAAAATAGCAAATAAAAGGTCTCATTTTTTTATTGTTGTTGTTAATTAGTTGTTTAAGTCAAGTCTGACTTTTTGTGACCGTATCTGAAATTTTCTTGGCAAAGATATTGAAGCGGTTTGTCATTTCCTCTGTCAGTTCATTTTTACTGATGAGGAACTGATGTAAACAAGGTTATATGACTTGACAAGGGTTATACAGCTAGTAGGTATCTGAGTCTGGATTTGAATTCAGGAAAATGAGTTTTTCTTATTTCAGACTCAGCACTCTATTCACTAGATGACCAAATTTAATGTTGGCCTTTAATTTTAATTAATTTAATTATACTGAATACTCTCTCTCTCTCTCTCTCTCTCTCTCTCTCTCTCTCTCTCTCTCTCTCTCTCTCTCTCTCTCTCTCTCTCTCTCTCTCTCTCTCTCTCTTTTGGAGTCCATGGACCTTTAGTTAAGATTCATGCTTTATTTTATTGACTACCTCTTTGATAAAAAAACTGCCCCATAAATTTGGGAAACATTCTATCATTCTATGGAATGTATCCAAGAATCAATGTGTATCTTGCTAAGCTACATAAAACACAGAGCACTATCAACTTTTGCTAATTCACATAGGAATTAATTCTATACATAGTACAGTTTAGGAATAATAATGATGACAATTACTGGTAGTTACATTGTGTTTTGATGCATATTTAGAGAATTTTGGAAAAGAAGCTAGCGACTAGACTTATTAATTCTTTGGGTAAACCTGAGTCAGGTTATCATGACCCTGTCTGTTTCTTTTGTCTTGTGCTTTTTTTGTCTGAACATTGCTGCCCAAAGAATGATCCTAATATAGATGTTTTAAATCTTGGAGTTAACTTTGTGAGTTCCAGAGGTCAGGAACTATTGGGTCCCTCAGTTAGTGTCAGGGCACTGTCAGAGATACTTCCTAAACTACTATAGCAGTTCCTGAAAAAGAAGAACCTGGCTGGAAAAGGAACTAAACCCTAGCTTTGATTTTTAGAAGACACTAGCCTGTGGGTGAGACAGTACAGGCCAAAAGAAATATAAAATACTTTTTAAACAGTCATGCAAAATACTTCTTGTTCTAATGTTTTAAGTATCTACCAGTTGAGAGAGTTTAATATTAGTCATAAACTATTTCATTATGTTCATGTTTTTGTCACTTCATATTTGTGAGTCTTTGGTGTTCTATGAACTTCTTTTGTGAAGAGGAAATAAATATCTAAACTATAGTTGTTCGATTTTTTTAGGACCTTTCTTATATCATTTTTGTTATGATCCTAGACAATCACCAAACCTCAACTTTAAGTGATTCTCCTCAGAGCCTCTGAAATTGGGCTGTGAAGAGCCTTTAAAAAATTCAGGAGAAACGGATTGACACCCTTCTTTATGTCAAAGCTTCCCCAGTAATGAACCTGATCTGCAAGTTCAAGCTCAAAGATATTTTTAGAGAGACAAAAACACCCCAGCCTCACCTTGGCCCTGTAGTGATTCTGTGTTGTTATATTTATAAAAAGGAAATGCTACATTTAATCTCATGGCTATTTTTATTAATGTGCTAGTTTACAGAAGAATGGAAGCAGATAAGAATCCCACATACTGAGGACAAAAAGGATGATTCTGGAACTTACAGACCCCACAAGACTAATGTTGATCCTGAAAAAATTCAGAAAGAGATGATTAAGTATATTGCTTATGGATACTAGTAAAAAACAACAGAAGTTTGCTAAGAAATATAATATCTCAGAAAAATAATTCCATTTCAATTTGAGTTAATTATTTGGATCTCTAATCCAGGACAGTATCCAAAAAAAATTATTTGACTCTTCTGATATTCTTGTGAAAATAATGGTCAAATGAGTTAAACAGTAGTACAATTAGGTGGGTACAAATTTAACTAAACAACTTTCCCCAGAGTATCAGCTGCAGAATGATTTCTAGTGATAATTGTAAGGGCTCTAACCACACCTACTTTATCTTGTTCTTCATTTGCATCAATTTCCTGTTTAAAGACAGAGAAGGCTGATATTTAATTTGCTGATTACACAAAGATAGGAGAATATCTAATTGAATAATTTCAACAAGTTTTAACACCACTAAAATGAAGGTGAAATATAACAAAGTATAAAATTCTGCCTTTAAATTAAAAAAAATCAATTGCATCATTAGAGAATGGGGGAGATCTAATAGTAACAGTTTATAGGAAACAGATGTAGAGATTTTTGTTGACCACTAATTGAGGCGGCGGCAGTGTGAGGCAGCTGCTGGAAAAGCTAATGAAATCAGAGGCCTGTTGTATTCTGTGAACACAACTGAAGTATTATGTTTAGTTCTGGATACCACATTTGATGAGGATGATCTAGAAAACATTCAGGGAAGATTAACCAGAATGGTAATGGATTTGGAAACACCATCATATGAGGGACAGTTAAAGAAACTGAGAATGTTTAGTCTGAAGCTGGCTAAGTAATCATATTATAAGGATCTTCAAAATGCCTGTGAAGTGGGAGGTAAATTTGCAGAGTGATATCTCTAAGATCTGTTCCCCAATTCTAAGAGTAATTCATTTTGTCCTGAATTTGGATATATAATTTATTCTCATTTTAAACCTAAGCAGAATTAGTATATGGAATTAACAGCATATGAATAAGGACATGATGTGCCCATTTAATCACTTCTCAATTAATCAGAATAATTTAGCTATGAGCATACAGGATTTGGGATCTTTCTTGATTACAGGTGAACATAGAATCAAAGAATTTCAGAATCATGACTATACAAATATTTGAATGCTTTTCATAGGACTGAAAGGATTTTAAATCTAAAAGAGTAACCTTTGGCATTATCTAGTCCCATCTTTTACTTTTAGAGAGGAAAAACTGTTAAATGACAACTTAAGACTTTTTAGACACTTTTCAATATATAATAAACTGTAAAAGTAACACGAGCTATTTATTAATGCTTTTGATGATAAATACATGATGAACCTATTTTAAATTTTAAAATTTAAAATAAATAGCAAAGGATGGCCATAGATTTGTAGTAGAAAGAGAAATTATTTAGAAGTCAAGGAATTTAGGATTTTTCATGCTACTAATTCACTATAAATATGACCTTGTCCAAGTACTTTCACTTTGGGCCTATTTGACTAATTATAAAATGAAGTTCAGGGTCTACCTTTAGGGACTTCTGTGAGGCTAGAGTAGAAAGAGAGAGAGACAGAGGCAGAAGCAGGGAGAATAAAGAAAAAAAGAGAACATATAAAAGAAAGACAGAGGAAAGGAAGAGAAAGGGCTTAAAGTGATATGCAAATATGAGTTCAGATTGTTATTAACATTGTCTTTACTCTGTTTCATCCCTCCTTGTACTGTCAGATGAGTTTTTTGAGGTTTTTTTTGTTTGTTTGTTTGCTCCCCCCTCCCCCATCTCCTAAAGAAGTAGTATGGCATTTTGGAAAGAACCTTGGATTCAAAAAGATTCAAGTTATAGTTTTACTATTTCCTCAGTTGTGCTACCTAGGATTACTTAACCTTATTAATCTCCATTCTCCTGCATCTGAAAAATGGAGATAGGAATCATTGGGTTACTTATTTCATATGGCTGTTGTGAGTATCAAATGAAATATTCTGCAATTTTTTCTATATAAGTTACTAATGTTTGTGTCTTGGGAGATAGATTACCAACAAGTGCTGGATCCCCTTCCATGAAGATCTACATTTTCCTAGGAGAAGTCATGAAACATAAGTATAAAATATGAATAGCGAAAGGAAGGATACTAAACAGATCTAAAACACTGAGCTATTATTTTGGATTATACTTTAGCTTATTCCTTCAAACATACTTGGGGGCAGTGAGGTGGCACAGGAAAGAGAAAGTTCTGGGCATGGGATCAAGATGACCTGAGTTCAAATCCAACCTCAAATGCTTACTGTGTGAGCCCGGGCAATTCGATTAATTTCTGTTTTTCTCAGTTTTAACATCTGTATAATAAGGATAATAATAATAACACCTGCTTCCAAATGTTGTTATGAGGATCAAAGGCAATAATAATCGTAAGTGCATCTGACATATAGTAAATGTTATATAAATGCTCGCCATTTATTATTATTGTTATTATCATTATCTTCTAGTTATTTTCAAGAGCCTTCATGATATCTCAGCCTACATCTTTATTTTCAAAGAAATACTTGTGTTCTTAAACTGGCTGTAACATGTTTTGCCCTGAATGTCCCCAAATTTTCCTTCCCAGTATGACTGCTCTCGACATGATACACTGGGAAAAAGATGAAGTTCACAGTCAAGAATGATTTCCCACAGGAAATTAAATACTCAAACTCTTTCATGATGTTTCACATAAAAGCAACAATCAGTTGGCTCAATCTACCTCTTTTTTTTCCTCATTCAAAACATTACTTCTCTTAACTACTATATAAATGGACCTTGTACTATTAATTTCTTTGAATCAACACTCTGCAGTAGTTTTGTAAAAGAGAAAAGCAAAACAATCCATATATAGTAGAGTAAGGTACATTGCATCATTGAAACCCATAAATAATACTTCTAAGATCTGCAGGCAGGTGGAAAGAGGAAGCCTAAGTATTTGACACATTTAGAAAGACAAACAGATTAGGAGCTCAAGAATTCACTGAGTTTAGCCCCCAAAGTGCTTACCTGCTTTTCAGCAAATGAGGTTCAGGTATAAAAGTTCTTTAGCTTTCATCCTACATGTCCCTGAGGCCAGGTGGTCCTAGTATGTTTCACTCCTCCCAACCTCTACACTATTCTTTTCAAAACCTAGAGACGGGAAATAGCACGGGAGAATCCTGCTCTTCTCTTGCTTTCTGAATACCACTGAGCTCAGACAAAGGCAACTGGGCTCTCAGCTTCACTTTGGTGAATTAGCACTTTATTTTCTCAGTTCCCATGCCTACACGGAGAAGTCAGCCTTGCCAAGGATGGCATACACAAACAATAATGAAAGAAAAGAAAGAGGAAATGTTTATGTTTTTTCTTATCACCATTTATGACTTTTGTCTGAATCATCAGTTTTACACTTGTCATCACCTGATGAAATTTATGATTCCTTTGTTTAATAATTAAACAATTGCTTTGATCCTTACAAGAGTCACAGCGAGCTGGACAAGTCACTTGTGAACACTATCTTAGTTTTATTCACCACTATAACACATGCAGGGCTTGTAGAAGTCCTAATTTTATATTAAATATTATTGCCATATCATCTTAGTTTGAGTTCTTAAAGAAAAGAGTTTATTGTCTCTAGAACCATTTTATTTCCATTATTAAGAAAGCTGCTCTGTTTGGGTTGGTAAGTCAAAGAATACATCAGGAATGGCAAGAAGGTTATAAGAATTCTGTCCAAAACTCTCCTGAAAAACTACTGGGAGGCTTTTGTTTTGTTTTAATGTGGATAATGACCAATCACTTTTTTATTTTTTTTTAAATTTTTTAAACCCTTAACTTCTGTGTATTGACTTATAGGTGGAAGATTGGTAAGGGTAGGCAATGGGGGTCAAGTGACTTGCCCAGGGTCACACAGCTGGGAAGTGTCTGAGGCCGGATTTGAATCTAGGACCTCCTGTCTCAAGACCTGGTTCTCAATCCACTGAGCTACCCAGCTGCCCCTTGACCAATCACTTTTTGTTCCTATGGAAGAGAGAACAAAAGACCATTTGTAGGAAGAAAGTCTGTGTCAATGTCTAGGTCTTCCATTATAAAGATTTTACTGATAAAGAACAAAGCAAACAAGAGACATCAAGAAGCATCTATCTTCAAAGATAGCTATGAATTGGAACTAATACATTCTTCAAGGCTTCAAAAAGTCTTCATTCTTTAGGAAGCCTTTCCTGCCCACTCTAGTCTATCATTATGACTCTGTCTTCTGAATTTCCATAAAATTATTGTCTATGCCTGTCATTTGACACTGTATTTCTTGACATCCCTCATATATCATTACTTAAAAGGGTTCATATGATTTTTTGAAAGAGATTGTCAACTTCTTGAGGACACCTTGTTCAGGCATGTTCACATCTCTTCATGACACTGTTTAGGGTTTTCTTGGCAAAGATATTGGCATGGTTTCTCATTTCCTTCTCTAACTCACTTTATAGATGAGGAAATTGAGGCAAAGGATTAAGTGACTTGCCCAGGGTAAGTGTCTGAGGCCAAATTTGAACTCAGAAAAATAAGTCTTCCTGACACCAGACCCAGGATGCTATTCACTGTGCCATCTAAATTACTTCTTTCTTTTAAATATAATTTTAAACTTTAGTAGCTTAAAACTACTAAAATTTGTAACAGCTTTAAGCTTTGTTATTCAGTCATATCTGACTCTTTGTAACCCCATTTGAGGTTTTCTTAGCAAAGATCCTAGACTGGTTTGCCATTTCCTTCTCTAGCTCATTTTATAGATGAGGAAACTGAGGCAAATGGAGTTGTGACTTGGCCTGGATCATACAGCTAGTAAGTATGTGAGGCCTGATTTGAAGTTATATATGAGTCTTCCTATCAGTTCACTTAACTATCTTATCTTGATGACAGAGGTCACTAATTTATTTCCTCATTGGGTTTATTTCTCCTCAAAGAGGTCTTATGACTTAGTGAAGAGGTTAGCTTGGAAGTCATAAAGACTGGGAATCAAGTCTTATCTTTGAAAAATTCTACCTATGAAATCCCAAGAAAATCAAGGAGCCTCTCAATGCTCCTAGGCAACTTTGAAAGTCTAAGTTGATCAGTAATTGCTGATCTATACAGATAGAGGGTGGCTTTTTCACTATGACTTCATGACATCATTAAAATCTGAGATCTGAATGAAAAAAATCTATACCCTGTAGCACAGTGCTTCCCCATTAAAGGTTTTTCATGAATCTCAATTGAATAAATTGATAAAGTGAAATCATGTAATTAATGGACTCGTAGGAATTTACTATAATTATACAGGTCACCGGTGATCATTGCTTGTTGCTGGTATAACTGTAAAAAGCATGAAATATTGGGCTATTTTTTTTTCATTTCATCATTGGTGTATTTGGTGGGGATTTTCAATTTCCTCTTTCTCTCATGAGCTTAGAGATGAAAAATTCCAGTTAAATGAGGTTTCCATGCACCCAAAGCCTTTGATATATGACCTCCAGAACTAAAATTATCAGTGGTGGGTAGAGAACTGTTTGTTCACTATCATCAGAGCAAATGGCCTTCTGTTTTTTTCAAATTGTTTTTTATTCTTTTCTTCTCCAGAATGAATATGTAGGACTACAACAGATTTTAGAAACCATCTTCTTCAAATTTCTTACATTTAGGATCTGTAATCACTCCAAAATAGCCTTGATTTTCTTTCTTTTTTTTTAAACCCTTAACTTCTGTGTATTGGCTCCTTTGTGGAAGAGTGGTAAGGGTGAGCAATGGGGGTCAAGTGACTTGTCCAGGGTCACATAGCTGGGAAGTATCTGAGGCTGGATTTGAACCTAGGACCTCCTGTCTCTAGGCCTGACTCTCAATCCACTGAGCTACCCAGCTGCCCCAATAGCCTTGATTTTCGATGCATTCGCTCAGCTCTAATTCTTTCCTCCTCTAGGTTGTGAAGTCACTGAAATGTTATTCTAGTCAGGAATGTGTCAATTCAAATCCTCACTAACTGTGCAATCCTGGACAATTAACTTCTCTGAGTCTCAATTTCTTCATCTGTAAAATAATATATAAATATAAATATGTATATATACATATATATTTATGTGTATAAATATATATAAATATAAAAGGGGTTTTGTGAAGATTAAATAAGATGAAATATATTAAGTGCGATTCAAATCCTATAGTTTTATATAAAAAGTGCCAACTATCATTTGTATTATCACTATTATTATTTTTCCATCTTTACTAAGAAATAAAAAAAAATAGGTTTACATACATCAGAAAAGGAAGCTAGAACTAAAGGCAAATATTCTAACAGCTTTTCAAACATATTTCCCCAAAACAGTGATTCTTCTACCACCCTAAATTTGGAGGCTGAAATATAGTCATTTCATTTTTCCAGTTACCTTGGCTATAACACAGTACTGATTTTTTTTTAATTTTTTAAACATTTATTAATAATCATTTTTAACATGGTTACATGATTCATGCTCCCACTTTTCCCTTCACCCCCCGCACCCCTCCACCCATGGCCGTTGAACATTTCCACTGGTTTTTATCATGTGTCATTGATTAAGACCTATTTCCAAATTGTTAATAGTTGCATTGGTAGGGTAGTTTCCAGTCTATATCCACAATCATGTCCGCCTCAACCCATGCGTTCAAGAAGTTGTTTTTCTTATATGTTTCCTCTCCTGTAGTTCTTCCTCTGAATGTGGGTAGCGTTCTTTACCATAAATCCCTCAGAGCTGTCCTGTGTCATTGCATTGCTGCTGGTACAGAAGTCCATTACATTTGATTTTACCATAGTATGTCAGTCTCTGTGTACAGTGTTCTTCTGGCTCTGCTCCTTTCACTTTGCATCAATTCCTGGAGGTCTTTCCAGTTCACCTGGAACTCCTCTAGTTTATTATTCCTTTTAGCACAATAGTATTCCATCACCAGCATATACCACAATTTGTTCAGCCATTCCCCAATTGAAGGACATACCCTCCTTTTCCAGTTCTTTGCCACCACAAAAACTGCAGCTATAAATATTTTTGTACAAGTCTGTTTATCTATGATCTCTTTGGGGTATAAACCCAGCAATGGTATGGCTGGATCAAAGGGCAGGCATTCTTTTATAGCCCTTTAAGCATAGTTCCAAATTGCCAGCCAGAATGGTTGGATCAGTTCACAACTCCACCAGCAGTGCATTAATTAATGTCCCAATTTTTCCACATCCCCTCCAGCATTCATTACTCTCCCCTTCTTTAATTTTAGCCAATCTGCTACGTGTGAGGTGATAACTCAGAGTTGTTTTGATTTGCATTTCTCTAATTATTAGAGATTTAGAACACTTTCTCCTGTGCTTATTGATACTTTTGATTTCTTTACCTGAAAATTGCCTATTCATGTCTCTTGCTCATTTATCAATTGGGGAATGTCTTGATTTTTTATACAATTGATTTAACTCCTTGTATATTTGAGTAATTAGACCCCTGTCGGAGTTTTTCATTATAAAGATTTTTTCCCAATTTGTTGTTTCCCTTCTGATTTTAACTACATTGTTTTTGTTTGTACAAAAGCTTTTTAGCTTAATATAATCAAAACCATTTAATTTATATTTTGTAATTTTCTCTCTCAGTAGGGTTAGATAGAGTTTTATATCACAATGGATAGTATAGCTTCTCTTCCCTCTCCAAGTTGATTTTGCTGAGAGTAAGGTTTAAAAATTACCTCTAGATGCTCTCTTCCTCTCCTTCTTATAATAGTATTTTTCCCCTCCCCATCCCATGCCCTCTTTTTGTGTCATAGATTATCCTATTTTTCTTATTCTCTCAAGTTTCTCCTGGTGTCCCCTTCCATTCACCCTCCTCTTTCCCACCCCCATATCATCTTAGACCACTCTGCACTCCACCCTCTCCCCATTAATCATTCTTCCAACCACTATAATAGTGAATACTTAATAGTGAATAGAGTTCACTACGGAGAATTATACATAGCATTTCTCCACATAGGAATATAGATAATTAGATCTTACTGAGGCCCTTAGAAAGGCAAAATTAAAAATTATGAGTTTTCTTTCTTTCCCCTCTGTTTCTTATTTACCTTTTCATGTTTCTCTCAATTTTTGTGGTTGGATATCAAACTTTCCATTTAGTCCTGGTCTTTTCGTGCAAATACTTGGTAATCTTCAATTTTGTTGAATGCCCATACTTTCCCCAGGAAGTACATAGTCAATTTTGATGAGTATTTGATCTGTGGTTGCAGGCCCAGCTCTCTTGCCTTTCTGAATACCATATTCCCAGCTTTGCGGTCTATCAGCGTGGAGGCTACCACATCCTGTATGATCCTGATTGGTGCTCCTTGGTATTTGAATTGTCTCTTTCTGGCTTCTTGTAAGATTTTTTCTTTTATTTGGAAGCTCTTGAATTTGGCAGTTATATTCCTGGGTGTTTTCTTATCTGGATCAAATGTCTAGGGTGATCTATGGATCCTTTCAATGTCTATATTGCCCTCTTGTTGTAGAACTTCAGGGCAATTTTGCTGAATAATTTCTTTTAGTATGGAGTCCAAATTTCTTTTAATTTCTCCCTTTTCAGGGAGACCAATGATTCTCACATTGTCTCCTCTAGACCAGTTTTCTTGGTCTGTCACTTTCTCATTGAGATATTTCATGTTTCCTTCTATTTTTTCAGTCTTTTGGCTTTGCTGTATTTGTTCTTGTTGTCTTGAGAAATCATTAGCTTCTAATTGTTCAATTCTAGCCCTTAAGGACTGGTTTTCGGCTATAATCTTTTCGTTTTCGGCTATGATCTTTTGGTTTTCGGCTATAATCTTTTGGTTTTCAGCTATAATCTTTTGGTTTTCCTTTTCAATCTGGTCATTTCTGGTCTTCAGTTGACTTGCCTCACTTTCCAATTGCGAAATTCTGCCTTTTAAACTGTTATTTTCTTGCCTGATTTCCTTTTGAGCTATTTCCTATTTCTCTGACCAAATCTTTTCCAACTTTCTCATCATCTCAGTTTTGAACATTTCAAGAGCTTGTGACCAGTTTTGATTATCTTTGGATGGTTCGGATGTGATTGCTTGTTTTTTCTCCTCTTCTGATTGCTCGGTAGTCTGGATTTTCTCCGTGTAAAAGTGTCCAGTGTTAAAGATTTCTTTTTCTTGTTGTTAATCTTTTTCTCTCTCTTCTGGACTTCCTGGTTCTGGGTAGCCATCGTTAGCCCAGCAGCTTCTCAGCTTTATCCTCGTGCTCAGGGTTTGTCTGCGGTCTTTTGGCTCCTGAGGTCTGAGGTCTGGTTTTTTCCAAGGTCAAGCCCCCTGGTTGACCCTCTTGCTTGATCCTCTGCAGGAGGCTCCTTTACAAGTCTCAGGGCACTGCTTCCACAGTCATATATCCGTCTGCACTGGTTCCCCACTCAGGGTTTCAGAGCCTTATCTCCCACCTGTGTCCGCCTCCGCCCGTGTCTCCACCCGCGCCTGCGCTCCGTGTCAGCGTTCAGAGTCCGTGTGCGTTCCTCAGCTTTTTGGGGTCCCAAATCTTGCTGCTCTCAGGAATAGGCCCTGGAGCTGCCAATGACTCGATGGGTGGCCCAGACTTGCTCTATTTCTTTTGACCTGGCTTCAGCGCTGCAGGTGGTGTGTGTGGGGGTAGGGGGGGCGTGGTTGCTTAGCCCGCGATTTAGTGAAAGCTGTTTCACCCCTTTATAGCATAGAAATGTCCCGATTCCATGTACCTTCCACGCTCTACCCTGTTGTGGGGTCCCTCCATTCAACTGGGTTTGTTTTTATGCCCCCCTTGAGAAGTCCTGTATGTTTCTGTCAGGAGTGGTTAAGAGCTGCTTTTTACTCTGCCGCCATCTTAACCCGGAAACCTCTTAAACTCTTTTCTCTAACTCTTGCTTGGTTTTAAAATCTTTCCTTTCCCAGAGATCTGACAGGTATACTATTTTGTGTTCACTTAACTTATTTATAGTTTCTCTCTTTATATTCAGGTCATTCACCCATTCTGAATTTATCTTGGTGTAGGGTGTGAGATGTTGATCTAAACCTAATGTCTCCCATATTGTTTTCCAAATTTCCCAGCAGTTTTTATCAAATAGTGGATTCATGTCCCAAAAGTTGGGCTCTTTGGGTTTATCATACACTGTCTTGCTGATGTCATTAACCCCAAGTCTATTCCACTGATCCTCCCTTTTGTCTCTTAGCCAGTACCATATTGTTTTGATGACTGCTGCTTTATAGTATAGTTTAATATCTGGTACTGCTAGGCCCCCCCACAGTACTGATTCTTTAAGTGGCATGCATTCCAGGAAAAAAAAAATACCTTTATACCTACTAGCTTCTCCAGCTACTTTCTTCTTCTTTGTTTCCTTAAAAGTGAAAATAAAACAAAATCATGTCCCAAGCCCAGCAACTTTCTAAGCTGACAATAGAAAATTGAAAGGAGAGATGGATCATTCTTGTCAGTTTTGTTGTTGTATCATATTTTCTCCCTATTCAGAAATAATTGGCTGAATATGCTCCTGAAAATTATATGCTATGGCATTTTGTTTCCCAATCCAAAAATGTTTGCTCTCATTTTTTCTTTTTTTAACTTCAAAGCTGCCTCATAAATAAATATGATTATTCTAAACCAAGTCATCACCTGATGCCAAGATAATTGGGTTGGCTATTGTTCAGAAATAAATATGGAATAGATCATTAACACAATGTATCTACCTTATTCATGCCTTTTCATTGTTTATATTTTCTGTAAGTTAGAAAGAAAACAGAAAAAGAGAACCCTCACCATTACCAAATGTTGGTCTATTGCTTTGTCACTTTAAAATCCCATGGCGGATTTAATACTGGAATCACTAAGGATGAGAGGTTGGAATACACAGGAACTTAAAGCTTTTGAACTTCCTGATCTTAGGATCAGGAAAATTAATCTCTGATGATAGCTTCAGAAAACAATATTGTGTTAGGAATACATGACAAGTTAAAGCTATATTAAATATGGGTTTTCAAGTTGACAGATGACAAGTAAAGCTGGTTTGTTTTTCCAAAGGGGAGGAAAAAGAAACACATCCAGAGGTCTTGTCCAGATAAGATGGAAAGTGCAGGTCATTTTTAAAATTTATGTAATGTCCCTCCCTTTGCAGCTGCTCTTCTCTCACCCCCACCCTTCTTTGAGAAGCTATCAGGGTCTGGAGATAAGGAAGAGAAAGAGGAAATAAGAAGATTCAACTATTGCAATCAGGTGCCAAGATCAAGGCCAGGAAGAATGGGGTTTAGGGAACTGCTGGGGTTGCATAGCTCCTTACTGGCATTTGCTGCTGAGACCATTCACTCCACAGCATTATGAGCTGACCAAGGCCAGAAGTGGTCAGAAATCTTAATTCCAGCCAGTGACCAAATTAACTCTAGATTCTAAATTCCCAAAGTGAGTTAAGATCCTAAAATGACTTAGATTCTGAGCTGCAATTTAAACGAGCATTTCTCTATCTATTAAGAAAATTTCTGTGGAAGAGAACTAAGAACAAGCACAAAATGAATATTTCCCGAAACTATCTAATCTGCATTGATCCTATGTCTGGGAGAACTTGTGAGGTTTGGGAAATTAGAAGGTTTTCAGTAACATCTTGTAAATATCCTTATTATGTATTATTCTCCAGTTGTAATATATTCTTAAAAAAAACTTAACTTCTGTCTTAAAATCAACACTGTTGATTGGTTATAAGGTAGAAGAGTGGTAAAGGTGAGGCAAAGGGGAATAAGTGACTTGCCCAGAGTTATATAGTTAGGAAGTGGCTAAGGTCATGTTTGAACCCAGGCTCTCCTATTTGTAGGCTCTCTATCCCCTGAGCTACCTCACTGCCCCACTGTAATATATTATTTATTTGTTTATTGATTCTTCATTATTGGCTCTTTGACCCTGCAATTAATTTTGCTTGTGCTACTTAAATGCAAATCTGTCATCACAGTCTCTTCACCTATTTATCTACTTTAGTCCGGTTTCCTGGAATTTATTAAATTTTTCATTGTTTCTACATATTGAGCAATCGATCATCTAACAATATTTACTACTCTCCTTTATAACCTTTATCTCTCCTTACTTATTTTACATGTGTTTCATAATCTTCTCTTTGACCTCCAACCTCATATATGAAATAGCATTCTTTTGCTATGCCCTTTTCCAGCTTGCCTTTGCATTGAACTTATTACTTCTTTTCTCTTTTAGATTTTGAATTCTATATTATTATAGGATATGTCTTTAGTTTGTTCCTTATTTTCTCTGTATCTTTCATGAGAGTGGAGCTTCTAAATTACCAAATTTGAATGCTGTCCTTTGTCCCATTTTCTGTATTTATTGTGTTTGTGATATTATGGAATCCCCCTTTTATTCCTACCATTTCTCACTCTCGGAAATATTAATTCATAAAGGAAATCATGTCAAATGAAAGCTATGTAATACATTGTGAATCATATTATTTTGTATATCATAAGACACAATTCTATCTTCTGCTGTTGTCATGATCACTCTACTCTAAGACTAGCTGACACTATCTTTGCTTTCATCTCCCTACCACTTTGGCTGCTGGCTGCCCTTTCAAATTCATTCACCTTCCCTCCTGGAATAGAAAGTAGTCTTGGGAGGTACAACATTTTTTCAGAGGAGGTGATCTCATAAATACTGCTCCCCACACTCAAACCCTTTGTTAGCTCCCTATCTTTTACCTCTTTTTGAAAGCACACATCTCATCCATTTTAAGAATGTTCTTTAGTGCCATCATTTTATATTGCATTCCAGGAAAGGAATTTTCTTTGCCTTTCCATCCCCTTTATCTTTCTAGTTTCTTAAAGTTTCCCTTAAAAAAGTTCAAGTCATTTTTGTCCCTGTATGATCTCTCTTTGTTCTTTTTGTATCACTCTCATCAAACACTTGGAAAAAAATATCATCTCTAAGCATAAAATAACTAATTTAATTACTTGGAGTTTTCTGGATTATTGTACATATTTGCTTTTAGTTTTTTGAAGCGTTTATAAGTCAGATATGTTCACTTTTGTTTGGAGGAGATTGGAGGAGAGCAGGCGGGATTACATCAAATGACTTTTTAATGAAAGTCTATCTTTAAAATCGATGACTAAATTCACTTTTGAAGGTTGTTTTATTTTAGATTACAACTTGAATTTACTGGATTTTTGGAATATTCTCCTGGAATTCCTTTTTTGTATTGTTTATTAAAACTATGAAATTTAATCATTTTGTGACTTGAAACTTTATGTATATTTTTTCCTAGTAGCTACTCATGGTTTTGATTGATTAGGGCTTTATTATATGTATTCAAAGGTTCAGGTTGTAGTCTTATATTTTTCTCACAGTAGTGTTTCTATATTTGATATACCAATCTTCTTTTGAGAGACTAAGGCTATTTATCTCTATACATCTTACTTTCAAAATCAGTTGTGTTCTCATGTCTCCAATACCTATCACATTTTAGTTGATTAATAATAATGTACTGATAATTACTTAGAATACACACACACACACACACACACACACACACACACACACACATATATATATATATATATATATATATATATGCTTTTTATGTTGTTCCCTTTTACTTCTATTCTGCCAGTTTTCTTCTATTTTTCCATTTTTGTGTTCTAAATCTATTATTCTCCAACAGAAAGTCCCAATTCTTTAAAGATATTTCTGTTGAGTATTCCATTTTTCCCCCATATGGCTAAGTCTTTAATTCTATCTTGAGAGTTATGGTTTTCAAATTAATTTAATTCTTAGTATCTTCTTTTTAAAGCTTTTATTTCTCTTTTGAACTGTTCTTTTATGTTCCCACCTTCCACAAACACATTCTTTGATAATATATAGGACATCTACACAATTCCTTTTTTCATCAAAGAACTTGAGTTGGATTTACTGCATAATATTGCAAGAATGAATATGACTTGCTTCCTAATGTTGCGTGGTGTGGAAATCCAACCCAGATTTTATTTTTAATTAATATCTTAATTGATAATCTTAATTAATCTACATCTCCTTATGTACAGAAGCTTTTATCCTCTCTGCTCTGGGATTGCTCTGTGCTGCTCACCTCTTCATTCCTACCCACTCTGGTACATCTCCCTTTCCTTTATGTGGGTTGGCAGAATCTGTGTCTAATTTAGTCTCTGGTATTAGAGGTTCAAGCTGAGTCACTCTCATGAAGGAACTTGGCTAGGATCTACACAGATCTTAAAGCACAAACTCTATGAGTTTAGTTCTGTTCATTCCATTTAATATATGAATGGGTTGATAAGTGGGGACTAGGAGTGAGACCTTTAAGTAACTAAAGTTCTTCACTATCATTTCAAGTTGTTGTTTCTTAATGTTGTGGAGTATTTACTAACTTCTAAAGTATGTAATTTCTTTATGTTAATTCTTAATGAGGAACAATGCATTCATTTTAATAGCCATGATATTTGTCCCCAAAGAAGAGGCTATTTAGGCAGGGTAATGTTTTTTGAGGGAAAAATGTAGATTTAAAGTTAGGTAACTTGAGTTCAAAACCTATATCTGCTTCAGGTTACCTTTATCATCTTTATTAAGTCAATTACCCTTACTAAGCTTCATTTTCTTCATCCCTAAAAATGTGAGGGGGAGGGAGGACACTGAACTAGATGGCTTCAAAAGTCATATGAAGTTTGAAATCTAGTTCTTTTCTGTGATCGAAAGGTACACAGATTAACAAAAATCTAATCTGAAAGGTACTAGAGGAGTTTGTAAGACATCTCTCTGTCTCTAAAGAAAATTTAAGGCAAATGAAGAATTACTTTAGTGTTAAAGTTTCCCAAAGAAGTTGATTCTATAGCTTCCTTTTAATTTAGTCTAAAGTTCAATAATGCCCACTTTCTTGAATTAACAAGCTTTCTGAATTTTCATAGGATCACCAATTTCATTTGAGTTTTTTCATTTCCTGACCACTAAATGTCATTTGTGGCTAAAGTGCTGAAATCCTTCCCTGCCCCCCAAAAAGATTTATTTAAAGGAAGTCTCTAGCAGACATTTGGGTCACAAATCACATTCTTCTATTAGAAAGGAGACAGAGGGAGATGTGCAGTGTGCTCCACTCCTTTCTTTCTGCGGAACTGCATATTTTAAGGAACAAATCCCCAGTGAGATCATGTCTCATTTGAGTTTGAACCAAAAACTCACTATCCATGAGCGTAGCAAGAAAAATGCACATAAAGTGCCCAGGAATTCTTTCCTCTGTTTTACTTCTGAAATTAACCTTGTGTAAATCAGGCCTGTGAAATGAACATTCCATAACATAAAATGAGGTTAAAAAAATGAATGGGACACAGAGGAGAAGAACAGAAGGATAAATTGGTTAGGTAACTTGACCTTCTTTAAGATCACAAGGACCTTTTCTAGCCACCTGGGTCAGACATTAAAATGGACATCTCTGTCATACCTCTCTATGTTAAATATGGAGTTGAGTAATTGTTTACCAAATTTGGTCAAGGGTAGAAGTCAGTCTAGAAACTTGATGCCAAAATACTGCTAAATTTGGACCTGAAAAGGTTTCCATTGGTGCTACGTAAGTTATGACCATCCCCTTCTCTCAAAAAGATTTTGAACAAAATGTCTAAGTCCATGCAATCCATCTATTTTTTTTTAATTACTTGAGGGTATTCTTTCAACTTTAAGGAGATAAAAGTCCTGTTTTTTCTTTATTATTTTTCTTTAGGCTAATAAAAACTAAGGACTATCAAAAGCTTATTGATATTTATCTTTGTGACTGATTAAGAGGAAAAGATAAAGGTTATTTCAATTTTTTAAATCTATAAAAAGTCTTGAGAGACATCTAATTCAGTCACTTCATGTTAAAGATGAGGAAACTGGAAAATGTTTTGTCCCAGTTCATATATAAGGTAAGTAGCAAAGGTGAGATTCAAACCAAGTTTCTATGCTCCAAATCCAGTGGTCTTACCACTTAATTTAGATATGAGTATCATCTGAATAGTCTAGGAAGAAACAGAAAATGTGGAAGAAAACTCATTCAGCACCTGCTGAGTTTAACTGAAATCGCTCTTATAGCCATGTTTATAAAATAATTCCTTTATTTAAAAAGTCATCATTTCACCTTTTCTTACTGTTTGATGATTTTTCAGTCACTCTTTGTGACTCCATTTAAGGTGTTTTTGGCAAAGATACTATAAATTTTATAAAGGAGGACACAGTCAAACAGGGTTAAGTGATTTGTTCAGAGTTCCAAAGCAAGTGTTTGAGGTCAGATTTGAACTTGGGAAGAGAAGTCTTCCTGACTCCCTGGGTCAGCTCTCTATCCACTGTGCCACTTGCTGCCTCTATCCATGTGTGAATAGTATTCTCTCTATCTTGGTTCTTTTCCTACATGCTTGTCTAGATAGAGACAAATGGAAAAACAGCCCAGGTTTCTGGCAGTGCTGTTCAATCTGTAAACGCTTTTATCTCTGTGTGTCTCCAGAGAAAGATTGAAGGATGCTAAATCAATAAGCTGAGAAACTGTCTGCTTTCATCTTTGCTCCCTCACCACCCACAGATGTCTTTGTGTTCTACACATGGCTGACACCAGTCAGACACAAAGTAAGAGAATAGATTACAGAGAGGAAATTAAATGAGAGTCAGTCCTTATTTCTCCATGTTTCTCCCTTTCTGCTTTCTTTGGAAGGTGTGGAATTTCTTTTTTACTTTTACCTCCCACATTTTGATAGGCTGTTTGACATTTCATAGGCTTTTCTGCCAGTGTGCTTACTTATAACTCAAAAAAACAGGATGCACATTTATTACCTGAGATTCATTTGTGTATTTTAAAAGATGTAAACAATAAGCAAATGAAAAGAAGAGGATATCCGGACCTTAAACTCACATTCTATTCTTTCTAGAAAGCAATTGCATTCTATGAGGAATCCTTTATTACTTTTCAACCTTTTTAAAGTGGTAGAAAAAAAACACTATTGTTTCAACTGTATGCCTCTTTCTGATTACTTAAAAATTCACATTTGTTTTCCACAGATGCTTTTCTATTGATAAGACAACTTCTTAAGTTATAACAATGTGATATTTTAAAGAGATTATAGAAATCTCAAAGCAGATGCTTTATGGTATACTTAATAATGAGAAAAAGAGGCAATATAACAAACATTGGCTGGAGAGCCTTAGTGTTAGGAAGACCTTAGCTTCAAGATGTGCTTCTGACAAGCTACATTACTATAGGGAAATCACGCTATACTTTTAGTAGCCTGAAGCAACTGTAAAACAAACAAATTGTTAATCTGCATCAATGGAGTGAGCTTCTAAACCACAAACTCTTCACACTTAATAGCTAGAATTTATGTACATTTTAAGGCTTGCATTTATTAGTTCATTTCATTCTCACATCAACTTTGTGAAGTGGATGCTATTTTTATCCCCATTTTACAAATAGGAAATCAAAACTGAGAAAAGTTAATGGACTTGTCCAGGGTCAGGTAGTTCGTAAATGTCTGAAGAAAGATTTGAACTCAGATCTTCTTGATTCCACATCTACCAGCTCGGCTATCTATGAGATCATAGGCTCATACTCAATTAACTAGAAGTCTAAGGATATAGTCTACTTTTTCCCCCTAAGCTCTATGTTTTTCTAAGCTTATCTTCAACACTTTGATTAGTCTTCGTTATTATCTTTTTTCATCCCACCTCAAACTCTCAGATACAAATAAAAATCTTTTACTGAAAGCATTCTCTTAATTCTGGATATTTTCTTCTTTTCTATTTAACTTGCTTTATATACATTTGTTTCAGGTTGTCTCTCCTATTAGATTGCAAGCTCCTTGTGGTCAGAGACTGTCTTTTGCCTCTTTTTGTACCCCTACCATTTAACAGAAAGCCTGGCACATAATAGGTGCATAATAAAAGTTTATGATTTGATTGATACTTAAGAACTTATCCTTGGTGACCTTTATAGTATCCTGATTTCTCAATTCCTTGACCACCACTTTCAAGGTAGTAAAATTCACAAGTTCATATGATTACAGATGTTGAGCTAAAAGGAGTCTATGACATCTGAGAAAATTAATTTCAGGAATAAGGAAAGTGAAGGTCAAGGTGGTTAAATGACTTGCACAGTTATTAATTTTAGAGGTGGGATTTGAACCCAGCTCCTATAGTTCCAGAGAGTGTGCTTTTTTGACTATGCTCCTCTGTCTCCCAACTCTGACCCACTCTAACCACTTACTATGATCCACTCTAGCCACTTACTATATACTATATACTATATATATACTATAGTTATATCTTAGTCATGGGGTTTAAACTCAACTGGATGATGTTTGCTATACAACATTTATTCTATTTGTCTTTTCACATTATTTTATTCCTAATGCTCAGCAAAATTCTTGAAACACAGTAAACAATAAATGCTTATTGATTGGTTCTATGTACTTCTCACAGTGATTCTTCCAAAGTTTTTCCTTTCCTCCTAAAACATTTAATCCTACCTCAGTCTTCCCATTTCCTATTCAATTTCAATTGCATTTCCTACTTTACTAAGCAGATTGAAGTCATTACATGTGATCTCCCTCAACAATCCTTTATCTCTTGGAGATTTTATTCTCATTCATTATCTCCAATTTTGTCCCTTCTCAGAATATGGAGTTCCGCCTCTTTGCTAGGACATCTTCTTTTCATACATTTTTTATTTCATCTTCCCTCTTCCTTGAGTTTGCTTCATCACTCATTTTTCTATATTTCATTCCTTTTCATATGCTCCTTCTCTATTGCCTAACAACTTGTTTTGCTTTCCTCTATACTATACTATGATGAATTAATAACAACAAAAAAGCTTTCTATGATCCTTACTGCCAACATGTTATACTCTTATCTAATTCCTTCCTTCTACTACAAAACTTCATGAAATATTAGTACCAGCTTCTACTTCATCATTCATTAACTTTTTGGCCCCTTATAATGTACCTTCTGGCCTTGTGTTCCCTTTGACTATCACCTATAATTTTATTTCCAAAATCAAGAAGTTTTTTATTATCAACAGTAATTTTTTTTCCAAAATCCAGGAGCTTTTCCCTCAATCTATATGTGTATATATGTATGTGTGTGCGCAAGCATATGCTTTATATATCTACATCTATATCTAAAACATTCATTCTGGAGTCAGATCTGGATCTAAACTTCACCTTCAAAATTACCTTCATGATCTTATTTGTCCTTAATTGTAAATTAATAATTGTAAATTAATAAATAATTGTCCTTCAGCATATTTCCTCATTTTCTAAATGAGGAGGTAGTACCTGATGGCCTTATAGTACCTTCTAACTCTGTATCTACAACCCTCTTTTTACCCCTCAACTGCACTAGACATTATTAACCAACTTTTTATAAAAGGAAGAAATATGGAAACCTTTTTGTTTTTATATCAAAGTCCCTTTGGGAAATACTTCCTATCCATCTATCTATCTACTCAAATAGCTTCCCATTTATTTTCTGTTCTGATCTCCCTTTCCTCTCTAATATCCTAAATGAATACATCCCCCAAGGCCTTATTCTTCTTCCTTTCTCTGCTCTTTCTCTTTTCTCATTTTACCTCTTGATCATTTCTTCCAGGATGAATATAATTGGGTATAAAAATCTATGTTCCCTAACATGGAAATAAGAGAGGAAGGAGATAAGAGGAGGTGTGATAAAAGGAAGACAGATTAAGGGAGGCAATGTGAGAAGCAAAACATATTTTTGAGGATAGAATTAAAAAAGAGAGAAAAGATGAACAAGAAAATAAGATGGAGAAAAATATAGTTAGAAGTCTTAACTGTGAAAGTGAATTGGATGAGTTCATACATAAAATGGAAGCAGATAACAGAATGGAATAGAAACCAGAATCCAATAATATGTTTATAAGAGATACACTTAAAACAAAAATATATACTTTTAGTTAAAATAAGGGCCTGAAGTTAATTATGCTTTAGCTGAAGTAAAAAAAAAAGACAAGAGTAGCAATTGTAATTTTAGAGAAAGCAAAAGCAAAAATGGCTTAATTAAAAATAATCAATAAACAATTGCGGATTAAGACAGCAGCAGAGTAAAAAGCAGCTGCTTGACCTCTCCTAAACCAACCATATAGGACTCCTCAAGAAGACATAAAAATAAATCCAGATGAATAAAGGGACCCCACAACAGGGCGCAGCATTGAAGGTATGTGGAATCGGGGCATTTCCATGCTATAAGGGGGTGAAACAGTTCTCACTAAGATGTGAGCTGAGCAAAACCCTCCCTCCTCCCCACCATCTACAGTGCCAAAGCCAGCACAAAAGAGTTATAGCAAGTTTGGGGCACACATTAAGTCATTGGCAGCTCACCAGGGCCTGCTCCTGAGAGTAGCAAGACTTAAGACCCCAAGAGGCTAAAGAACACACGGACTTTGAACACAGATCCTGAGGGCAGGTGTGGACCTGGAGTGGGGACCCAGCGCACAGGGGTGCATGACTGTCAAAACAGTGCCCTGAGACTGTTAAAGGAGCTTCAGGCAGAGGAACAAGCAAGGGGAATGACAGGAGGCTTGACCCTGAGAACAAATAGACCTGAGACCTAAGGAGCCTAAAGAGCGGAAACAGACCCTGAGAGTGAGGATAAAGCTGAGAGGGCATGCGGCTCACAAAGGCAAACCATCCACAGGAACCCCAGAAGAGAAAGATCAAGAAGATATCTTTAACACTCAACAACTTTTGCACAGAACAAATCCACACAACAGAGCAAACAGCAGAGGAGAACAAACAAGTAACCATATCCAAACCTTCCAAAAAAAATAAAAACTGGTCACAAGGTCTTGAAGAGTTCAAAAAGGCAGAATTTCGCAAGTATGGTACTGATTCCAAAGCAAGGTAGATCAAAAACAGAGAAAGAAAACTACAGACCAATCTCCCTAATGAACATAGATGCAAAAATCTTAAATAGAATACTAGCAAAGAGACTCCAACAAGTGATCAAGAGGATCATCTACCATGACTGTTACGGACTGACGAATAACCTAAGAGAAACGAGACAGGACACTATGGCTGCAGAGAAAATAGTGCCATTTATTGTAGGGATAAGGAATCATTATATAGGCAAAAACCACAAAGAAAATCATGCTTTTCATTGCATTGTTCCAGAAATAGAAGAGGAAGTTCGGTATACCATGACGCTTGCACAAGAGTCACTCTGACCTAGCTTACTTAAGCAATATCTAAAAACAGGCTGAACTCTTAATGACCCATAGAGCAGTCACAGCCAAACTCCAGGGAAGAGGAGACAGAGTCTCACTACACATGACCAGGTGGGATTTATACCAGGAATGCAAGGATGGTTTAACATTAGGAAAACCATCCACATAATTGACCATATCAACAACGTAACAAACAAAAATCACATGATTATCTCAATAGATGCTGAAAAAGCCTTTGACAAAATACAGCACCCATTCCTATTGAAAACATTGAAAAGTATAGGAATAGAAGGACCCTTCCTAAAAATAATAAACAGTATATACCTAAAACCATCAATAAGCATCATATACAATGGGGATAAATTAGAAGCCTTTCCAATAAGATCAGGAATGAAACAAGGATGCCCATTATCACCTCTATTATTTAACATTGTACCAGAAACAGTAGCAGTAAGGAGCAATTAGAGAAGAAAAAGAAATTGAAGGTATCAAAATAGGCAATGAGGAGACTAAGGTATCACTCTTTCCAGATGATATGATAGTCTACTTAAAAAATCCTAGAGACTCAACTAAGAAGCTTATAGAAATAATTAACAACTTTAGCAAAGTTGCAGGATACAAAATAAATGCACATAAATCATCAGCATTTCTATATATTTCCAGCACATCACAGCAGCAAGAGGTAGAAAGAGAAACACCATTTAAAATCACCCTAGACAATATAAAATACTTAGGAATCTATCTACCAAAACAATCACAGGAATTATATGAACACAACTACAAAACAATTTCCAAACAATTAAAGCTAGATCTAAACAATTGGAAAAACATTGATTGCTCATGGTTAGGACGAGCTTACATAATAAAAATGACCATTTTACCCAAATTAATTTACCTATTTAGCACCATACATATCATACTACCAAAAAACTTTGTTACTGAATTAGAAAAAAACTATAACAGAGTTCATTTGGAATAACAAAAGATCAAGAATATCAAGGGAAATGATGAAAAAAAATGTGATGGAAGGTGGCCTAGCAGTACCAGATATTAAACTATACTATAAAGCAGCGGCCATCAAAATAGTATGGTACTGGCTAAGAGACAGATGGGAGGATCAGTGGAATAGATTTGGGATAAGTGACGTTAGCAAGACAGTGTATGATAAACCCAAAGAGCCCAACTTTTGGGATAAAAATCCACTTTTTGGCAAAAACTGCTGGGAAATTTAGAAATTAATATGGGAGAGATTAGGTTTAGAACAACATCTCACACCCTACACCAAGATAAATTCAGAATGGGTGAATGACTTGAATATAAAGAGGGAAACTATAAATAAGTAAAGTGAACACAGAATAGTATACTTGTCAGGTCTCTGGGAAAGGAAAGATTTTAAAACCAAGCAAGAGTTAGAGAATAGTACAAAATGTAAATTAAATGATTTTGATTATATTAAAAGCAATGCAACCAAAATAAGAAGGGAAACCACAAATTGGGAAAAAAATCTTTATAACAAAAAACTCAGACGGGGGTCTAATAATTCAAATATACAAGGAGTTAAATCAATTGTATAAAAAATCAAACCATTCCCCAATTCATAAATGGGCAAGAAACATGAATAGGCAATTTTCAGATAAAGAAATCAAAACTATCAATAAGCACATGAGAAAGTGTTCTAAATCTCTAATAATTAGAGAAATGCAAATCAAAACAACTCTGAGATATCACCTCACACCTAGCAGATTGGCTAAAATGACAGAAGGAGAGAGTAATAAATATTGGAGGGGATGTGGCAAAATTGGGACATTAATGAATTGCTGGTGGAGTTGTTAACTGATCCAACCATTCTGGCTGGCAATTTGGAACTATGCTCAAAGGGATATAAAAGAATGCCTGCCCTTTGATCCAGCCATACCATTGTTGGGTTTGTACCCCAAAGAGATCATAGATAAACAGACGTATATGAAAATATTTATAACCGGGCTTTTTGTGGTGGCAAAAAACTGGAAAATGAGGGTATGCCCTTCAATTTGGGAATGGCTGAACACATTGTGGTATATGTTGGTGATGGAATACTATTGAGCTCAAAGAAATAATAAACTGGAGGAATTTCATGTTAACTGGAAAGACCTCCAGGTATTGATCCAGAGCGAAAGGAACAGTGCCAGAAGAATATTGTACACAGAGACCAATTCACTGTGGTAAAATAGAATGTAATGGACTTCTGTACTGGCAGCAATGCAATGACCCAGGACAATTCTGAGGGATTTATGGTAAAGAAAGCTACCCACATTCAGAGGAAGAACTATAGGAGTGGAAACACAGAAGAAAAGTAACTGCTTGAACACATGGATGGAGGAGGACATCATTGGGGATATAGATTCTAAGGACCACCTCAGTGCAACTGTCAATAATATGGAAATAAGTCTTGAAAAATGACACAGGTTAAAACTAGTGGAAATGTGCCTCAGCTATGGGGAATGAGGTCAAGGGAGTGAAAGGGAAAGTAACTATGTTAATTTTTCTAAAAAATAAATATTATTAAATGTTAAAAAATAATAATCATGGAAATTACATTTTGATAAAGGTAGCATAGACAATGAATAACATCAAAAAATTACAGCAATTTTCTATGAAAAAGGTCTTTTTTCTCAAATATATAGGGAGCTGAGTCAAATTTCTAAGAATAAGAATCATTCCTGAATTGATAAATTGTCAAGGGATATAAGTAGGCAGTTTTCAAGTGAAGAAATCAAAGTCATCTAGAGTTATATGAAAACATTCTTAAAATCATTACTGATTAGAGAAATGCAAATTAAAGAAACTCTGAGGTACCATCTCATATCTATCAGAAATGATAAGTGTTGGAAGGAATGAAAGAAAATAGGTACATTAATGAATTACTGGTAGAGTTGTGAATTAGTTGACCCATTTTGAAAAACAATTTGGAACTATGCACAAAAAGCTATGACACTCCATTCTCTTTGATCCAGCAATACCACTTTTAGGTCTGTGTCCCAGAAAGATCAAATAAAGAGGAAAAGAACCTGTATGTACAAAAATATTTATGACAGTTTTTTTGTGTGTGGTTGCAGAGAATTGAAAATTGAGAGGATGTCCATCAGTTGGCAAATGTCTGAAAAATTTTTGACACATAATTGTGATGGACTACTATTGTGACATGAGCGGGGGGGGGGAGTTTCAGAGAATTGATGATGAATGAATTGATGCAAAGTGAAGTGAAGAAAGCTAGATCAATGTACATAGCAGCAAAAATATTGTTAGGATCAAGTGTGAAGGAGTTAGTCACTTGGATCAATATAAATATACAACATAATTTCAAAGATTTAATGATGAAAAATGGTATCTACCTCCAGAGGAAAAAAAAACAACTGAGAAGTAAATGCATGTTTAGACACACACACACACACACACACACACACACACGCACAAAACACACACACACACACACACATATGTTTAAAGATTATTCAAAATCCTACCTCATGGTGGAGTAAGTAGAACACTAGTCCTGAAATCAGCAATATCTGAGTTCAAATCCCACTTTCAAATCCCATCTGGGTGCTGTGACCCTGCACAAGTTGTTTAAACTCTGTGTGCCTCAACTTCCATTATTGCAAAAGAGAGATGATAAAAACCAGAGTGGTTGTGAGGATCAAATTGAATAGTATTTGTGAAGTGCTTACGCTACTGCAGTGTATATAGTAGGTGATAGACTAATGGTAATTCCTTTTCCTATCACTCTGTTTCTATTATTTCTCCATTTAATTTTAGATCTTCATTTCCAAATAGTGCTGGATATTTTCATCTGAATTCTTAGCACATCTAACTCAACACGTCCTAAACAAAATTCACCTTTCTCTCAAAGCCTATCCTCCTGATTTCTTTGTTTGCTGATTTACAAATGTAGTATCATTCTTCCTGTCACCTAGGCATGAAAATTCAGTAATTTCTTACTTTTTCTTTTTTCCTCACATTTGATTTTCATCAATTTCTGTTTATTATATATATATATCTATATAAAATATGTATATATGTAAGTTATATATAAATATTCGATATAGATATCTGTGTAATGTTTCTCTTATACTATCTCTGCATTTCCCATTATCACTATAAGCTATACTCATGATGGGAAACCTATGGCACACATGCCAAAAAGGGCATACAGAGTCCTCTCTGTGGCCACACCTGCAGTCACCTACCAGAGTTTGCTACTAGAAAGGCAGAGGGACTTGGGATGGAGATATTCCCCTCCCTCTCTCCATGCACCTGAGGACATTCCTCACTTCCCCATCCCTCTGCCCAGCAGTCAATGGGAGCATTTCCTCCCTCTCCCCTCTAGAGTAAGCCACTGTGTGTAGGAGGGTGTGGTGCAGGCAGCAGCCTGTTGAGTCTGTAGTGAAGGTGATTCCTGTGGTAGGGTTGGAGAGGAGCTAGGTTTGAGAGGAGCTTAGCTCAGAGTGTGGCACATAGTTTGAGGGGAGCAGAGCACTCAGGCCCCTTTCCATGTGCTCCTCTCATCACCTGCCCCTGGACTAGCAGCCCAAAGGGAGTGCTTCCTCCCTCTTCTGTCTGGGGTGAAAGGGGGAGGAGGGAGTGATGGGACATGGCACTTGGGCTCTGGTGGGGACAGGCTCAGCACTTGGGCTGGGAGGTGGTGGTAGGGCCCAGCACTCTATCTCTAAAAGGTTTACCATCACTGGGCTATACCTTTTAAATTCTTATTACCTCCCATCTTAATTGATACAAATTTCCAAATGGGTTTATTCATCTCCAATTCTCCTTAATCACATTCAATCTAACAATGTTATATTAAATTATAATTTTGATTATTTCTTCTCTGTTGAGAAATTTTCAAATATTCTCTGTCCCCTATAGAATAAAATCCAAACCCTTGAGTCTGTCAGTCCAGACCCCTACCAAAACATGAACCTATCTTTCCCTACTCCTCTTCACACACAACTACATCCTAAACAAATCAGAATCATTAATTTTTCTTGAACAATGTTTCTCATTCCTCTTTCCAAGTTGTACTAGGGATATTCTCTCTAATGCCCAAATTTCTTTTTCATGAAGCCTTGCTCTCGCCCTGAAATTTACACATTAGTCCTACATTCAAGGAGTATGCCTTTCCCTCCCATTGTATGATTTCTACCAGAATCTCTGTTTAGAGAGGACACCAAGGCCAGCCATAAAGTATTCCCCAACTCATCCTTTGTAGACTACAGGCTCCCTGAAGACAGACTCTCTTAGAGAAAAATTTGTATTTGTATTCTCAGCACTTAGTATAGTGCTTGAGAAATAGCAAACTCTAAGTAAAGTTAGCTGACTGTCCTATTGAACTGAATATAGTCTATATGGCTTTTCCCATATTTCTATTTATCTCTGGAGTCTTCTTCTAACACCATTGTTCTACTTTGGCCTTCCTTCAAAGCATTGCTGAAGTTCAAACTTCTTCATGAAACTTCCTCTGATCTCTTGCTCCATCTCACCTCATTATTGATTGACCATTTTCAGAATTTTAAAAATATTTTATACCTATATTATACACTCATATTTTATTTTGTATTATAGTCATTTATATATATATATATATATAAATTATATATTATATATGTATATATAGTACATTAATTAGAGCATTGAGCTTATGGTCAGAGCACCTTGGCAGAATCTTACCTCAGGAATTTACTATCTTATAACCCTTGAAAAATTGATTAACCAATCACATCCTCAACTTCATCAGTAGTAAAATGAGGATAATCCTTATGTTACTTACTTCACATTGTATTAAAAAAGTGTTTTGTATAGCTTAAAGAGTGTGATAGATGTGAATGATAATAATGATTTGATAATGAAAATGATGATGATTATACCATTAATTCTTGGAGTATATTTTCATATATCATTTCTCATTGTGTAATATGTTAAATGTAATATTTAGAAATTGTTTTGGAAATGTAATATTAGTAAAAATTATTATGGTCGCTGTTCATAAAATTAATTCTTAAGTCATGAGGATAATAGTAGCTTTTAACAATTTAATTTTAATATAAATACAGTCTAAGAAAGAAATAAGGAAGGAAGGAAATTTTAAAAAGATATTTCCTAGCCTACCACCCTAATCTTACGAGCCCACAAGAGTGTCTTCTGTCTGTGCCACCAATGCTGAAACACAGAAAGACCTCCAGAGAAGAGCCCTTCCTCTTCTATGGTCTCATTTTTGACAATAGTCCTCTTTCTCCATCAGTTTCTTTCTCAATCAAAGTCTTTCTTTGGAGCGTTCCAGCTACACTAATGGGCTGGCTCTGATGAACAGAAAGTTCATGACCCTGGGAGAAATGGGTTCCCTTTACACAACTGTAATACTCATGATACCTGGTTCAAGTTTTTGTACCTAGTAGGTGCCCAATATTTGTTGAACTAAATCGAGTCTATTGAATAAATCAATATGACTGTATTTGGAAAATGAATTATTCAGCTGCATTTTGAATAGTAAAAGTAAATGTTATCCACAATATCTTGGTCTGAATTGAAAATTTCCACTCAGTAAGTTTATTTGTAGTGAAATATTTATAACTAAAATTGATATATCTCCTTAAAGTATTTAAAATGTTTTGTCATATTTTAATATTTATCAATAAAACAAAAAATCAAACATCCAAAATAAAGTAAACAATCTTAAATTATAACCAAATAAATACTCAATGCATTTTTTTTTAAAATTCTTTGTGGTTATAAATACAGGAAATACGTGTCTTTGAGGGAGTTCATTTCATATCATGCTACTTTACTAGAATTGTTTATAATTTCCATTATAATAGGGGTTGTTTTTGTTGATGATCAATTTAATTCAGCTTAACAAACTAATCAAATACCTAATCTTTGCAAATTCCTCTGCTAGGTATTAGAAAGACAGAAAAACAGAGCAATCTGCTTTCAAGAAGCTTATGTTCTGCTATAGTTTGAATGTTCTAGATATATAAACATGTCTTCTACAAATAGAGAGCTATTTTAACATGATCACTGTCAGTGCCTAGTCCTTCAATTGCCTTTTCATATTTAATTACTTTTACTAAGTGATTAGAGGGGGCAACTCTTTTTTATACCCATTCTTAGTAAGGAATGTTGTTCAACAACTTCATTGATTATTCCCAGTTTTGGTTGAGAAGATTTTTGTGATCTTTATTGATGCTGAGTTCCCAAACATTAACAGGACTCAGACTTCTTTAAGGAGAGGTCTCTAAAAGCATCACCCTCTTGGAGAAAAGGTAATTAGGTGCATGGCTCTAAAACTAAAGATGTAGGGGTCTCAGTGATGACATAGAAAAGAAAAAAAATAAATAAAAAGTCTATGTCCTCTTCCACTATTCTGTTATTTTTTTGGATAGGAAAGGTTTAGTAGAAAGGAGGTTACCACTCCAGTAAATTCAAATTAATTAGCTGAAACTACAGGACTTTATAGTAGCTTTAGGAGGCCAATATAGTTGTCTGAAGGACAGATGAGACTTACTGAATTGTCACAGGGTTGTTTTTCTATACACTCAAGTTTATTTCCCTTCCAAGGGATGTCCAAACCACAGGGTGGCACTATGTGTCTGAAGGACTTCATAGGTCCCTGGGGGGGAAGGTGAGACTCATTAGAAAGAGAAGGGAACTTTAAAGAGTGTTGACTTGCTGTGAGGTTCCTTTGGTTTTGCTTTTCTTTGTGGGTTGAAATAGAAATTATTCTTTCACCAAGAAAAATTGATTCCTTTTATAGGAGATAGGAGATCTTTTTACTCATCTCCTTGGAGAACCAAACATGAGGTATATACTAAGATTTCCAAATGAAACTCTGGATAGGGGGAAAATAATACAATGAGATGTGCTTTGGAAGCCAGTCACACAAGATCAAACCTGGTCTGTGAAAACCAAGAATATTATTCTGGGCCACAACACCAAATGATACCATAAAAGATCACTAAACCAAAAAAGTATGATAACATGAAATGTATGCTGCAGAGGCAACATATGATTATTACATGACTAATATAGGAAATGCATGCTGAGTTAAAGACAGGAGAGATTTCCCTGGGCTATATTGGTTTAGAAGATGTCAGGGAGGTACGATTCAAATTTTATTTTGAAAGATAAATAGAAATAGGTGGGGAAAAACCCTAAACATTACTGTTAAAGGGAATGACATTTAAAAAAAAAACATGGAAGAAAATAATAATTAGTATGTTTGGTGTGTTATATAAGTGCACTAGGCCTTGAATACTAGGGTATGTGAAAGACAGATTGGGAAAAATAGAGTGCAGAAAGAAAACGGCCTCTGTTCTCTCCTCCTTGATGCAATAAATTCCATTTAATAGCTGTTTGCCATTTTACTTAAAACAAGCAGTCACATATCTTGTGTGCCCTTCATCCTAACTCCTCTTCTACCTCTCTCTACCTTATCCTTTCTTTGGGTTCAATAAATAAGATATTCCTATCTAAACAGATATTTATCTAATAGATAGAAATATTGAGAAAGTTTTCTGGCAGAGATGAAACTGTGTCTCCCAAAAATAAAAAGTACCATTAAAATCTATTAATAAGGAATCCTCTAACAGAGCTCTCCATTAGCATTGTCTCTCTGTCCATCTGTTCATGTTCCTGAAATAAACTCGTTGTAGCCATGAGCTTCATATAGTATCAGTACCTTATGCCCGTATGGTCTGTGAAGGTCAATATGGGACATCCCAAGGCACTTATTCCAACTTTGGATAACTATAAAGATAGAAAGTTTCTCCACATATCAAGACCAAGTGTTTCTCTCTCCAATTCTGGCCTTTGGGGCAAAATAGAATGAGTCTCTTCCCTAAAATTTCCATTCAAATAATTAACCCAAGACTGGAATCTTTCATTTCTATCACAAACTCTAAACTTCTAAGTAATAAATTCTGAGAGTTTAAAAAACCCTTGGAGATTACCTAGTCCATGACCATAACCCACTGTCCCTTTCCCTCTTCATGAGGTAGACACTCCACTTAGGACAGCTTTATTTGGCAAAAAAAAAAAAAAAAAAAAAAAAAAAACAACTTCCCCCTAACCCTTTTTGACTTGCTCCAATATTTCCACTTTTCTCCAGCTTCTGCCTTTTGGAGACAAAGAAAATCAATTTAATCCCTCTTCCACATGGCTGCCCTTTAAGCTCTTGAAGAAAGCTATAATGGAACCCCTCACTCTAACTTTTACAAGGTAAATATCCACACATTAAATAGGTTAATAATCCAGTTTTCGTTCCACAACAGTTTTGACAGTATCTTTTGGATGAACTTTAGTTTGTCCTTGGAGACAAGGGATAGGGACTGGACCTTTGATTTTGTAGGAATAGGGAATTCCAAGGTAAGGAAATTTCCTCTGCAGGTGAGGATAGCAACTTTTCTATAGCTTCCTAGTCTTAGATATTGTCTAGAATAGTGATTCCCAAAGTGGGCACTACCGCCCCCTGGTGGGTGCTGCAGCGATCCAGGAAGGCAGTGATGGCCACAGGTGCATTTATCTTTCCTGTAAATTGCTATTAAAATTTTAAAAAATTAATTTCTAGGGGGCTAAGTAATATTTTTTTCTGGAAAGGGGGCAGTAGGCCAAAAAAGTTTGGGAACCACTGGTCTAGAGCATCAATAGGTTAAGTGACTTATCCAGAATCACATAGTCAATACCTATGTATTAGAGGCAGGACCTGAACCTAGGAATTCCTAGTTTCAATATTGATTCTTTAGCCAATACACTAGGCTCTATTTCAGCCTGAGCATATGATTCTTAAAATATGTAACCCATTACTGAACACAGTAATCCACATATTTTAAGCCCCAAACACAGTACAACAATTCTCTCCATTCATAGCCAATTGCCCTAACTCAAGCCTTTATCATCTCTCACCTAGATTTATGCACTCATTTCCAAATGTCTTCTTTATCTTGAGACTATTCTCTTTCTAATCAAATCCTATATAAAGCTACAAATGTGATTTTCCTGGCTTAGATAGCTCTTTATGTCATTTTCCTGCTTTGTAAAATCTACAGTCTTCTTTATTACTTCCAGGAATAAAGAGAAACTCTGTGTCATTTGTCAAAATAAAGTATTTGGAACACACAAACTCTAAGGTACTTTGTAAATATATTTTATGAATCGAGTATTCAGATATTTATTTGCCCTTCTACTTAGTGAAATGAAAGTAATCATTACTTTTTTTGACAACTGAGTCCAAATTGTCCTGCAGGCTAGAAATGAATAGAAAAAAATATATATTTGAAGTTATGGCTTTGAGACTTTTCCTTCATGTATTTATCACTAGCATCTCAGAGTTTTTTGGTTAGGAAATATTGTCTTCAAAAGAAAGAAACAATGACTTCTTCCCATTACAAAATTACTGTGGTCAGTCTTTCTGCCCTTCCCTTGCAGGACAAAAGCTGATGAAACAGGCTCTTTCTAGATATGATTATCTCACTTTACCATCTGAAAGATTTGAGCCAAGAGTCAAGTTGAGTGATTAAATCTGAGGTGGAACTAAAAAAAAAGAATCCTTGGGTAAATGATTGAAAGTATTGCCACTGGCAGAAGAAAAACCTTAGGTCAGGATAGAAGTGGCCACTACCAGTTCCTTGGTAAGGGTACACAATTTAATGTAGCAACGTTTAGTTGAGAGCTGGCAAGTATTCAGACAGCAGCAGTTTTAGGCTAACAGTTTCAGATTTTGTCTCTCTCCTAGGTGTGAAGTGGAAAGGGATCCCAAATGGAATTAATTAAATCCATGTGTGTTCTGTAAATAATAAAATAACTGACTTTTCATCTAAATGTTACTTGTTAAATAGCATTGTGGTAACCTTTTAGAAAAAAAAATTACATGTGGTTACAAGTCAAGTTTATAAGTTAAATATTTTTCTACCTTTCCAGTGAACTGAGCATCATTTGATCATTTGACCTGAGGTTATGAACTATTGCAACAGTGGAAAAGATGTAGCTTTCAACTTTGGTTACATAAGCAATTTATTACAATGTTGTTGTTGTTGTCTGCCCCCCAAACCCCATGTCAGGCAGGGATCCCATTATTGACAGCTGATTAATCCAGGGAAAATTTTTGTCTTTATTGATTCCCTTCATGAGTTAGGAATGAAATGCAGGCTGAGAACTAAATGTAAGTTATAATTCCTACTGATCATGTCTCTTGTAATTCATAAACAGTTAATGATGGAGTCTTGTTTGCATCAGTTCACAGAAGTGAAAAGGTTAAATAAAATAACTTGTATACCCAATTCAAGCTACTAAATTTGCCAGACTAAAATAGCTAGATGATTGAAGCATGTGTGTGTGATTAGAAGGCTGAAATTTAGTCTTATAAGAATAATTATTTTTATTCCACATTTTAAGAATTAATCTATGTGATTGAAGAAGTAATCAGTTGGATAGAACATGAGATTAAGAACTAGAAGAAACCTTGCAATCAATAATGAATAAATGATAAAATATGTAACGTTTGTATTGCTGTTCACACAGCATATAGAGATTATAGGTCATCTTATAAAAACATTCCTAAAAAAACTTGCCTCCTGTCTTAGAATCAATAATAATAATTTTGGGTTCCAAAGCAAAAGAGCAGTAAGGGCAAGTGCAATGGGAGTTAAGTGGCTCACTTAACTTGTGACTTGGTCACATAGCTAAAAAGAATTTGAGGACAGATTTTAATCTAGGACTTCCCGTCTCTAGGTCTGGCTCTCTGTCCACCTAGTTGTCCCACAAAAACAATCCTTTTAGAGAGAACACTGAAGTCCAGACAGAGGTAAGAATTTGCCTCTTCCATTTCTTTCATTTCTTATCCTTTCTCCCCTTCTTAACTTTGAAAATGGCTAAACAACTTCTGGCATACAAATTGTTCCATGAAAAATAAAGGTAAACTGAGCCATAAAGTACAAAGCACAATCAATTTACTAGTCAATTACCATTAAATAGGATCTAAGAATCACTAGTTTTCAAGAATATTCGTGCCATAAAACAGAAGCAAATAACAGAGTGGATTAGAAACCAAAATCCTACCATATGTTGACTACAAGAAACTCATATGAGGTGAGTAGACATATAAGATTTAAGGTAAAGGACTGGAGCAAAATATTTTGGGCTTCGATTGAGAAAAAGAAGGCAGGATTGGCAATCATAATTTCTGACAAAGGCAAAGTAAAAATAGATATGACTAAAAAGACAGGGAAGGTTATTACATCCTGATAAAAGGCAGTATAGACAATGAGGAAATAACAGTGCTCAATATGTATGCACCAAATGGCATAGCATCCAAATTCCTAAAGGAGAAACTGGCAGAGCTCAAAAAGGAAATAGATAGTAAAACCATATTAGTGGGAGAGCTAAATATTCCTCTTTCAGATCTAGATAAATCAAACCAAAAAATAAATATGAAAGAGGTAAGAAAGGTGAATAAAGTCCTAGAAAAAAATTAGATTTAATAGGTATGTGGAGAAAAATAAATAGACAAAAAGGAATACACCTTCTTTTCAGCTACACATGGTACATTCACAAAGATTGACCATGTAATAGGGAATAGAAACATTGCAAACAAATGCAAAAGAGCAGAAATAATAAATGTAACCTTCTCAGATCATAATACAATAAAAATAATAATTAGTAAAGGCACCTGGACAGGCAAATCAAAAACTAATTGGAAATTAAATAATGATTCTCCAAAACCAGTCAGTTAAAGAAGAAATCATAGAAACAATCAACAATTTCATTGAAGAGAATGACAATGATGAGATATCCTACCAAACTATGTGGGATGCAGTTAAGGCAGTACTCAGGGGGAAATTTATATCCTTGAGTGCATATATTAACAAATTAGGGAGGGTAGAGATTAATGAATTAGGTATGCAACTTAAAAAACTAGAAAGAGAGCAAATTAAAAATCCCCATAAGAAAACTAAATTAGAAATACTAAAAATCAACGGAGAAATTAGTAAAATCAAAAGTAAAAGAACTATTGAAATAATAAATAAGACTAGAAGCAGGTATTTTGAAAAAAAACAGATAAAATAGACAAAGTACTGGTAAATCTAATAAAAAAAGGAAAGAAGAAAACCAAATGAACAGTATCAAAGATGAAAAGGGAGACCCTCATCTCTAATGAAGGGAAAATTAAGGCAATCATTAAAACTATTTTGCCCAATTATATGGCAATAAATATAGCAATCTAGGTGATATTGATGAATATTTACAAAAATATAAATTGCTTAGATTAACAGCAGAAGAAAAAGAATTAATAATCCCATATCAGAAAAAGAAATTGAACAAGCCATCAAGGAATTCTCTAAGAAAAAATCGCCAGGGCCTGATGGATTCACAAGTGAATTATATCAAACATTCAAAGTGCAACTAATCCAAATACTATACAAATTATTTGATATAATAAGCAAAGAAGGAGTCCTACCAAATTCCTTTTATGACACAAATATGGTACTGATTCCAAAGCCAGGCAGATCAAAAACAGAGAAAGAAAACTACAGACCAATCTCCCTAATAAACATAGATGCAAAAATCTTAAATAGAATATTAGCAAGTGATCAAGAGGATTATCCACTATGATAAGGTGGGATTTATACCAGAAATGTAAGGATGGTTCAACATTAGAAAAACCATCCACATAATTGAACATATCAACAAGCTAAAAAATAAAAATCACATGATTATCTCAATAGATGCTGAAAAAGCCTTTGAGAAAATACAGCACCCATTTCTACTGAAAACACTGGAAAGTATAGGAATAGAAGGACATTTCCTAAAAATAATAAACAGTATATATCTAAAACCATCAAAAAGCATCATATGCAATGGGGATAAATTAGAAGCCTTCCCAATAAGATCAGGCGTGAAACAAGGATGCCCATTATCATCTCTATTATTCAACATAGTACTAGAAACACTAGCAGTTGCAATTAGAGAAGAAAAAGAAATTGAAGGCATTAAAATAGGTAATGAGGAGACCAAACTATCACTGTTTGCAGATGATATGATGGTCTACTTAAAAAATCCTAGAGAATCAACTAAGAAGCTTGTAGAAATAATTAACAACTTTAGCAAAGTTGCAGGATACAAAATAAATGCACATAAATCATCAGCATTTCTATATATTTCCAACACATCACAATAGCAAGAGGTAGAAAAAGAAATACCATTTAAAATCACCCTAGACAATATAAAATTAGGAATCTATCTACCAAAACAAACACAGGAATTATATGAACACAACTACAAAACCCTTTCCAAACAATTAAAACTGGATCTAAACAATTGGAAAAACATTGATAGCTCATAGGTAGGATGAGCTAACATAATAAAAATTACCATTCTACCCAAATTAATTCATTTATTTAGTGCCATACCTATCAAACTACCAAAAAACTTTTTTACTGAATTAGAAAGAACTATAACAAAGTTTATTTGAAAGAACAAAAGATCAAGAATATCAATAGAAATAATGAAAAAAATGTGAAGGAAGGTGGCCTAGCAGTAGCAGATATTAAACTATACTATAAAGCAGCATTCATCAAAACAATATGGTAATGGCTAAGAGACGGAAGGGAGGATCAATGGAATAGACTTGGGGTAAGTGACATCAGTAAGACAGTATAAGATAAACCTCAAAAGCCCAACTTTTGGGACAAAAATTCACTATTTGACAAAAACTACTTGGAAAATTAGAAAACAACATGGGAGAGATTTGGTTTAGATCAACATCTCACATCCTACACCAAGATAAATTCGGAATGGGTGAAAGAACTCAATAGAAAGAGGGAAAATGTAAATAAATTAAGTGAACACAGAATAGTATACTTGTCAGATCTCTGGGAAAGGAAAGATTTTAAAACTAAGTAAGAGTTAGAGAAAATTACAAAATGTAAAATATGATTTTGATTATACTAAATTAAACAGCTTTTGTACAAAGAAAAATAATGCAACCAAAATCTGAAGGGAAACAAAAAAAATGGGAAAAAATCTTTATAACAAAAAACTCTGACAGGAGTCTAATTACTCATATATACAAGTAGTTAAATCAATTGTATAAAAAAAATCAAGCCATTCCCTAATTGATAAATGGGCAAGGGACATGAATAGGCAATTTTCAGATAAAGAAATCAAAACTATCAATAAGCACATGAAAAGGTGCTCTAAATCTCTAATAATTAGAGAAATGCAAATCAAAACAATGCTGAGGTATCACCTCACAACTAGCAGATTGGCTAAAATTATATTAGGGGAGAGTAATGAATGTTGGAGGGGATGTGGCACAATTGGGACATTAATACATTGCTGGTGGAGTTGTTAACTGATCCAACCATTCTGGATGGCAATTTGGAACTACACTCAAAGGGCTATAAAAGATTGCCTGCCCTTTGATCCAACCATACCATTGTTGGGTTTCTACCCCCAAAGAGATTACAGATAAACAGACTTGTAAGAAAATATTTATAGCCTCGCTTTTTGTGGTGACAAAAAAAAGAGGGTATGTCCTTCTATTGGGGAATGCCTGAACAAATTATGTTATATGCTGGTGATGGAATATTATTGAGCTCAAAGGAATAATAAACTGGAGGAATTCCATGTGAACTGGAAAGACCTCCAGGAATTGATGCAGAGTGAAAGAAGCAGAGCCAGAAGAACATTGTACACAGAGACCAATACACTATGGTTAAAAAGAATGTAATGGACTTCTGTACTGGCAGCAATGCAATGATCCATAACAATTCTGAGGGACTTATGGAAAAGAATGATACCCACATTCAGAGGAAGAACTGTAGGAGTGGAAACACAGAAGAAAAGCAACTGCTTGAACTCATGGGTTGAGGTAGACATGATTGGGGATGTAGACTCGAATCTACCACACCAATGCACCTATCAACAATTTGGAAATCAGTCTTGATTGATGACACATGTTAAAACCAGTGGAAATACACATCAGCTATGGAGGGTGGGAGGAGGTCAGGGAGTGAAGGGGAAAGTAAGAGCATGAATCATGTAACCATGATAACTTTTCCAAAATAATTAAAATTATTTTAAGGAAAGAATATTCATGCCAGAATATAGAGCATTCTTATGTTCGAAAAACTAGAAATAATCAAATATATATTTATTAATTTAATAAATATTTGTGACATTATGTATATTCACAGAATGGAAATATGACAGGAAGAGGAAGTAGGTTGATTTGGAACATTAGGGCTCTCCATGTTCTCAATTCCATGAGACTTTAATTAGATCAAAGATCATCTTTCTCATTGGCTAGCATACCTATGATTAAGGAAACAACTTATTGATACATTCTGAGAACAGCATGGAATATTTTGTAAGTTTTCATGAGTCTAAAAGAGGAGTAAACATATATAGAAAAGGGAACATTAATTCACACAGAAGAAGGAAGTCTTATAAAACAAGGGGTTTGGGCTCACAAGAATAAAGAAGTTAAACTCTTATAACTTTCTATTAAAAGCTAACTCAATTAAGTTCAACAGTTAAAAATGAAGTCTGACTATATCGATTGAATACAATTTCCATTTTGCATTTCTTAGAATGTAGTGGGCTATTTTTGACACAATAATGGTCTATTGCATTCTGAGAAATGCAAATGGCAAAAAGGGCAAGAAAAATCTGGAAAATATGCACAGCTACAATAATACAAACAAACACTCAAAATCAATTGAATTCTGATTAACTACAAATACTGTAGAACAGTTAATAAATTATACTTCTATTATTTTGATAGAGAAGATGGGGGTGGGGCACAGCTGGATAGCTCAGTTTATTGATAGCCAGGTCTAAAGGTGAGATATCCTGGGCTCAAATTTGACCTCAGACACTTCCTAGCTGTGTGACCCTGGACAAACTCACTTAACCACCACTGCCTAGCCATTACCACTCTTCTGCATTGGAACCAATTCTGCTGTATTAATTTTAAGACAGAAGATAAGGGTTTAAAAAAAGATGAGAGGGAATATGAGTAGAAAATATCTCATAATTTGTTCTATGTGGTCTCTGAGAGATTTAGGCATTTCCCCCTTTTTTACAGAGGCAAGTGCTAATTGTTTAATCTATACTAGGGAGGGACCTCAACCTTCACCTATCACATCAAGAAAAATCAAACCAAAAAATAAATAAGAAAGAGATAAGAGAGGTGAATGAAACCCTAGAAAAATTAGAGTTAATAGATATATGAAGAAAAATAAATAGGGACAAAAAGGAATACACCTTCTTTTCAGCAGCACATGGAACATTCACAAAAATAAACCATGTAATAAGGCATAGAAACATGTCAAACAAATGCAAAAAAGCAGAAATAATAAATGCAACCATAACAGATCATAATGCAATAAAAATAGTTATTAGTAAGAATACATGGAGAGGCAAACCAAAAACTAATTGAAAATTAAATACTATGATTCATCAAAATAATTTAAAGAACAAATCAAAGAAACAATTAATAATTTCATTGAAGACAATGACAATGATGAAACTTCTTACCAAACCTATGGGATGCAGCCAAAGCAGTTCTAAGGGGAAAATTTATATCACTGATTGCATATATTAACAAATTAGGGAGGTCAGAGATTAATGAATTGGGTATGCAACTTAAAAAACTAGAAAATGAATATATTAAAAATCCTCAGATGAAAACTAAATTAGAAATACTAAAAATCAAAGGAGAAATTAATAAAATTGGAAGAAAAAGAACTTTTGAATTAATAAATAAGATTAGAAGCTGGCATTTTGAAAACAAACAGATAAAATAGACAAAGTACTGGTAAATCTAATTAAAAAAGAAAGAAGAAAACCAAATTAATATTATCAAAGATGAAAAGGGAGACCTAACCTCTAATGAAGAGAAATTAAGGCAATCATTAAAAATTACTTTGCCCAATTGTATGGCAATAACTAGAACCATCTAGGTTATATGGATGAATATTTACAAAAATATAACTTGCCTAGATTAACAGGAGAAGAAATACAATATTTACATTATCCCATGTCAGAAAAAGAAATTGAAGGAGCTATCAAAGAACTCCCTAAGAAAAAATCGCTAGGGCCTGATGAATTCACAAGTGAATTCTATCAAACCTTCAAAGAACAACTAATCCTAATACTATACAAATACTATATTATTTGATACGATTAGCAAAGAAGGAGTCCTACCAAATTCCAAAGCCAGGTAGATCAAAAACAGAGAAAGAAAACTACAGACCAATTTCACTAATGAACATAGATACAAAAATCTTAAATAGAATACTAGCAAAAGGACTCCAGCAAGTGATCAAGAAGGTTATCCATTATGATGAAGTGGGATTTATACCAGGAATCCAAGGTTGGTTCAACATTAGAAAAACCATCCACATAATTGAACATATCAAAAAGCTAATATATAAAAATTACATGAATTATCTCAATAGATCAGCGCTGAAAAAGCCTTTGACAAAATACAACAACCATTCCTATTGAAAACACTAGAAAGTATAGGAATAGAAGAACCTTTCCTAAAAATGATAAACAGCATGTATCTACAATCATCAACAAGCATCATATGCAATGGAGATTAATTAGAAGCCTTCCAAATAAGATCAGGAGTGAAACAAGGATGTCCATTAGCACATCTATTATTTAACATTGTACTAGAAACACTAGCAGTAAGGAGCAATTAGAGAAGAAAAAGAAATTGAAGGCATTAAAATAGGCAAGGAGGAGACTAAGCTATCACTCTTTGCAGATGATATGATGGTCTACTTAAAAAATCCTAGAGAATCAACTAAGAAGATTGTAGAAATAATCAACAACTTTAGCAAAGTTGCAGGATACAAAATAAATGCACAGAAATCATCAGCATTTCTATATATTTCCAACACATCACAGCAGCAGGAGTTAGAAAGAGAAACACCATTTAATATCACCCTAGACAATATAAAATACTTGGGAATCTATCTACCAAAACAAACACAGCAATTATATGAAAACAATTACAAAACCCTTTCCACACAATTAAAACTAGTTCTAAGCAGTTGGAAAAACATTGATTGCTCATGGGTAGGACAAGCTAACATAATAAAAATGACCATTCCACCCAAATTAATTTATTTATTTAGTGCCATACCTATCAAACTACCAAACAACGTTTTTACTGAATTAGAAGAAAACATAACAAAGTTCATTTGGGAGAACAAAAGATCAAGAATATCAAGGGAAATAATGAAAAAAAATGGGAGGAAAGGTGGCCTAGCAGTACCAGATATTAAACTATACTATATAGCAGTGGTCATCAAAACAGTATCGTACTGGCTAAGAGACAGAAGTGAGTATCAGTGGAATAGACTTGGGGTAAGTGACATCAGCAAGACAGTGTATGATAATCCCAAAGAGCCCAACTTTTGGAACAAAAATCCACTATTTGACAAAAACTGTAAAAAATTGTAAAAAATATGGCAGAGATTAGGTTTAGAGCAACATCTCGCACTGTACCCCAAGAAAAATTCAGAATGGGTGAATAACTTGAATATAAAGAAGGAAACTGTAAGTAAATTAAGTGAACACAGAATAGTATTCTTCTCAGCTCTATGGGAAAGGAAAGATTTTAAAACCAAGCAAGAGTTAGAGAAAATTACAAAATGTAAACTAAATAATTTTGATTGTATTAAATTAAAAAGGTTTTGTACAAAGAAAACCAATGCAGCCAAAATCAGAAGAGAAACAACAAACTGGGAAAAAATCTTTATAACAAAATAATCTGACAGAGTTCTAATTACTCAAATATACAAGGAGTTAAATCAATTGTATAAAAAAATCAAGCCATTCCCCAATTGATAAATGGGTATGGGACATGGATAGGCAATTTTCAGATAAAGAAATCAAAAGTATCAATAAGCACATGAGAAAGTGTTCTAAACTCTAATAATTAGGGAAATGCAAATCAAAACAACTCTGAGGCACCACCTAACACTTAGCAGATTGGCTAAAATGACAATAGAGGAGAGTAATGAATGTTGGAGGTGTGTGGCAAAATTGAGACATTAATGCATTGCTTTTGGAGTTGTGAACTGATCCAACCACTCTGGATGGCAATTTTGAATTATGCCCAAAGAGAGCTAAAAGACTGCTGCCCTTTGATCCAGCCATACCATTGCTGGGTTTGTACCCCAAAGAGATCATAGATAAACAGACTTGTACAAAAATATTTATAGCTGCACTTTTTGTGGTGGCAAAGAACTGGAAAAGGAGGGTATGTCCTTCAATTGGGGAATGGCTGAACAAATTGTGGTATATGCTGGTGATGGAATACTATTGTGCTCAAAGGAATAATAAACTGGAGGGTTTCCATGTGAACTCAAAAGACCTCCAGGAACTGATGTAGAGTTAAAGGAGCAGAGCCAGAAGAACATTTTACACAGAGACCAATATACTGTGGTAAAATAGAATGTAATGGACTTCTGTACTGGCAGCAATTCAATGACCCAGGACAATTCTGAGGGAATTATGGAAAAGAATACTATCCACATTCAGAGGAAGAACTACAGGAGTGTAAACACAGAAGAAAAGCAATTGCTTGAACATATGGGTTGATGTGGACATGACTGGGGATGTAGACTGGAAACGACCACACCAATGCAACTATCAATAATATGGAAATAGGTCTTGATAGATAACACATGGTAAAACCAGTGGAAATGCGTGTTGGCTATGGGTCGGGTGAAGGAGTGGTGAAGGGGAAAGTAAGGAAATGAATCATGTAACCATGGAAAATTTTTCTAAAAAATTAAAAAATAACTGCTGGAAAAATTGGAAAACAGTATGTCAGAAGCTAGTTATAGGCCAGTATCTAACCCCCTATACCAAGAAAAAGTCACAATTGATATGTGATTTAGTTATAAAGAGTGATGCCATAACTAAATTCAGGGAACACAGAATAGTTTCCCTGACCGATCTTTGAGAAGGGAAGAATTTATGAACAAACAAGAAATAGAGAATATTATAAAATATAAAATGAATAATTTTGTTTACATTTAATTAAAAAAACTTTTGTACAAACAAAACTAATCTAACCAAGATTAGAAGGGAGACAACAAACTGGTAAAATTTTGTATATCAAATCTCTCTGATAAAGGTCTAATTTCTCAAATTTATAAAGAATTAAGTCAAATTTATAGGAATACAAACCATTCCGCAGTTTAAAAATGGCCAAAGGATATGAAGAAGCAATTTTCAGATTAAGAAATCAAAGCCATCAATAATCATATAAGAAAAGTTCTAGATCACTTTTGTTTAGAGAAATGCAAATTAAAACAACACTGAGGTATCATCTCACACCTATTAATTGAGCAATATGGCAGTAAAGGAAAGTGGTAAATGTTGGAAGGGATGTGGTAAAATTGGTTCACTAAAGCATTGTTGGAGGAGTTCTGAACTGTTCTAACTATTCTTGAGGGCAATTTGGAACTATATCCGAAGGGCTATAAAACACTAGTTGTGCCACTACTGGGTCTGTATTGCAAAAAAGTTAATTAAAAGGGGAAAGGACTTACTTGTACAAAAACATTTTTACCTGCCCTTTTTGTGGTGGCAAAGAATTGGAAATTGAGGGATGTACATCAGTTCGGGAATGACAACAAATTGTGGTACATGTTGATAATGGAATATTCTTGTGGTATAAGAAATTATAAGTAAGATGTTTTCAGAAAAAGCTGGAGAGATCTTTGGGAAATGATGCAGAGAGAAACAAACAGAACTGGGGGAATATTGTATACAAAAATCTGAAATATTGAATGATGATTATCTATGAAAACTTGGCTGCTCTCAGCAATGCCAATGATCTGGGATAACTGTTAAAATCTTATGATGGGGAAAGCCATCCACCTCCAAAGAAAGAACTGTTTGAGTTGTCTTTCTAATCAATGTATTTTGGTTTTATCTTGGGGTTATGCATGACTTTGCTCTTACAAAAGTGACCAATATGGAAGTGTGTTTTGAGTGACAATTTAAAAAAATGGAAAAAAAATCCTTTTTGATTTGTGCCACAATAAATTTTGATGACTTCTGAGAATCAAGTGAGTGAAGGGTAGAGAAGCTTATTGTCTGTTGTTTGGTCAATAGGTAATGAATCCTTTGTTGATGATGACCTATTGAACAAATTAAAAACATATAAACAATAATAACTTGTACTACCTTCTGAACTGAATTGTCCTGAGGCTTAAATGCGATAAGCATAAACAGCATTTTGCAAACCATAAAGCTCTGTATGTGAGCAGTACTTATTCTTGTGCAGACTCCAACTTATTAACCATTTCATACTACTTGTTTGACTAATATACAGACTTAAAAATCTTTTTTCTCAATAGTGTCCATTCATGCTAGTAGAATATTTAGAATATTAGCACTTTTCATCTGTGGGGGATTTAATTTTTATAGATCTTTTACAATTTTCACATTCAATAGTCATGAATACCCTATGAGATATTTTAAGTCAGTTTACAGTTTAGTCTTTTTTTCAGTTATCTGGCTTTCTGTGACTCCATTTGAGATTTGTCCTGGAGTGGTTTGCCATTTCCTTATCCAGCTCATTATATAGATGAGGAAACTGAGGGATATTTAAGAGTCCTATTTCATTTTTATCTACTATACATAAAACTACAAACATTATTTATAAATTGATTTATAAAGACTTTCTCAACTTGACAAAATAATTATAAAATATACTGTTTATGTTTATAGTGCTATATGATCTCTTTTTAATCCTTTATAGATTTTATCATTTTTTAATGTTTTGTTTTGCTGTTGTTCTTGTTATTTTTTAACTGTAATTTCATTGTTGTCTAGAGATTATGGCAGAGAAACATCAATCTACATTGTCATGGGGAATTTCTGTACCAAAACTATATACTCATTTTCATTAGTTATATAACTACCTTATAGAATACAAATCAAAGAAGACAATTATATTCTATGTACTATTTAAAATATTTAGTTTGCTATTATTAGCTAGTATTAATTTAATAATGTTACACTATTGCTATTACTAAGCAAATTACATTTTATTTCATCTGATCCTCCCAAATGTCCTATGGAATTGATGATCTATGTATTATTATGGGGAATCTATAGCTCAGGGAGGTTAAATTATTTCCTAATGACCATAGAGCTAATAGTACCAGATCTGAGAACTTAACCCAGGTCTTTAATTTCTATGACCAGAATTTGATCATTTTGCTAAAAGAACTAGATCCAATCACCCTACTTTCCAGTGTTTAGTTGGGTTACCTGGGCTAAGAATTACAATGAAATCATATAATGAATAGCAAGGTCATTCATTATTCCAGGAGGTAGAAGAATAAATCCTACAGCATAAATCTAAAAACAGGTCTTCAAACCCTGAATATTTCTGCTCTTCATCCTGTTACAGAACCCTCATTCATATTGTTACATCATTGTTTTTTACACAGATGATTGTGAAGATAGCAGATAGTTCCAGTTCAATCAGGCCAAAGCTCATTCTCTGAGGGTAGAGATCACTTGTGTTTCAAACAGGTACTTGGCAATGAAGAGCCTGGAATATTTTGAGATTTGCCATGTTATCTGTTTATTTGATGTTGTCAGGACATTTATTTGATATCAGTGAACCCTCTAAAATCTTGATCGGCTTACCCCTTGAATTTTTCCCAATACTCATAGCATCATTACCCCTGAACTGAATGGGATCTCTGAGGTTGTCTATTTCTATCAGTCACTGATCAGAAGTTTCCTCTTAAAACATCCACAAATGATTATATAGTCTTCATTAGTGGTTATCAGTTATGGGGAACTCACTATCCCCTTAGGCTAACTATTCCATTTGGGGCCAGCTCTAATTATTGGGAAGTGTTTCTTTAAATTAGACAGAAACTTGACTCTCTGTACTGTCAAATATTGGTTCTGGTTCTCTATCATTATAATAATGCAAATCAAAATGAAAAGTTGGGGACAATTTTTTCCAGATAACTCAGGGGGTGAAATATTGAGGAAGAAAAACTTCAGGAAGAAAGGAGGAAGACACTTTATACTTAATTTAATAATTAAATTTATTGAATAATTTTTCATCTCTCAAATTCATTTGTATAAAAACATATATCTCACTTCAATATTGCCTTGAATATAAAATTCTAGGTGTAAGAGGCTAGTTTCTTCAGATTACTAATAATTCTTTCATTACTTAAGGTTACCTAACAGAGTTAAGCAAAAATTTCATAGAGCAGTAAATGGAACTACTTTACAAGTCTCCCCAAAACTGAATTTAAATATGTTTCATTCACAAGCAGCCTTAGCTAATTGACTCAAAATAGCCACAATATTTTCTCTTTGGGTGTTATCCAAACATAACTTTGGTCTTGGCTTTGGTTCTTGCCCTAAAAGTAAATGATAGAAAAGGAAAAGACTTTGTGGCAGGACAATTTGCTGGGCTAAAAGTCCAGATTTCTAATGCCCTGACACTTTTTTTAACAGGTGGGGGATTTTGCTTTGATATAATGTGTTGAAAGGGTAGCTAATCAGAAAACTCAAAGAATTTTGAAAGAGTAATGTTATATTGGTGAGGGCTAAGGTATTTTTTCATATTTGGCTCTGATTCCTTAGATTAAAACATAAATTATTTCTCTCATAGTTGCAACAAGTGGTAATCTAGCCTTTTCTTGTATACCTTTAATCAAGAGGTATGTTTGACTACCAAAGGAAGTGCATTCGAACTTCCAATAGTTCTAAAAATCATTATGAGACCTAAAATTTTCTTTTTTAAATATCTAATTGGGTCTGCCTCCTGGGGCCAAAAAAAACCAAACAAGTTTATTCTATGTCATGGGACAACCTGTCAAATACTTGTAGAGTATCCTTTCTCTTTTAAATCTTCCTTTTCTTTTCAAGGATAAATATCTAAATATCTCCTTTCATTGATTTCACTTATAATATGACCTTGAGACCCTTCATTAAACTAATTTACCTATCTTTTCATTTTTCAACTTCTTTCCTAAGATGTTTCCAAAAACTGAACATAATATTTCATATATGTTCAATTCAGACTAGGATACAACAGTACTATACTTCTGAATTCTAGATACAGTATATCAGCCTTTTTACACTGCTGGTACAAATTGACATTTGTGGTCCACAAAAATTCCCTTTTCTTTGTCAGAACAACTATTATTGATATATAATGTTTCTATAATGTAATGTAACAGCTCAAATAATCAAATTCTCAAGTGGAATAATTGAGCAGGGCACTGGATTGGAGTAGGGAAAATCTAGATTCAAAAAAAGAATACCACTTCAAACTCTCAACTATCCAAGTTACTTAAACTCTTTGCCTCAATTTCTTCAACCACAGAATAAGAAGTCTTGACTTGATGCTTTTTAAACCTATGATTCTGTACTTCTATAGTCTTATTCAAATTAGCTTGTTCTAATCCATTGAGAACTTTAGAGAATGATAAATATGGAGAAGGTATAAATTAAGTATTTGCATATATTAACAGTTTTAGTTCTTCTCCTAAAAGTAGAGATAATTTTGCTGAATGAGTCACACTCTCTTGACTATTCTCATTTATAACCAAGAACACAAAGTTATCACATAATTGAAGTGAGTTAAAACATAGAACTATGGAGTTCTTAGATTCTACATAGACTTAGAAGTCAGCTAGCCCAGTTCCCTTATTTTAGATAGGAGGAAATTGAAGGCAGAGAAGTTGTGACTTATCTAAGGAAACATAGGCAGTAAGGGAAAATGCTAGGCTTCAGACTCAGGATCTATCATGACAAATGCAGCATTCTTCCCATTGTGTCAAGTTGTCTATAGGACACCTTTTTATCTGATAAAAGGTAACTAGTACTTGTGACAATTAAATCCTGAACCTTGGACTCATTACTACTATATCACAATGAATATAAGAACTGGCCTAGAATAAGAACATTTAAATTTGCTTAAAGAATCACTTAAATCTTATGAAGAAGCTGATAAAAGAATAACCATTTTTTTCAATTCAACAAGTGATTAATTTAGGTCCCAATGATACAGCTATATTCTATGGTAAGAGATAAAATAAGGAATTTGTCATTCAACCAGAAAAACAAGAGAAATATAGGAAACAATTAGAGGTTATACACATGTATAAAGGTTGTACGCTCTTAACAAATGGTATTTATGTCAGAATACAATTTTGGTTCCATATTAGTGAAACTGTGAAGATAATATACTATCACATAATTATACTGATGGATGTAGAAAAAAATTTTTGACAAAATACAACATACGTGATATTTAAAAATACTGAATTAAAACATCAGAAGTCCTAGAAATAAATGAATCTTGTTCACTGTGGGACAGATTTAATATAAAATAAAATGTCAATACTGCAGAGTTCAATTTGAAAGTTTTGTATCAAATCAATCAAATTGCCAAGTAATTACTTTATATAACTAGAAAAATTATAACAAATTCATTATGAGGAAACAAAGGTCAAGAATTTTCAGGAAAATAATGAAAAAAAAAGTAGAAATGAAAGAGGACTAGCAGTACCAGATCCCAAACTATGCAACCAAAATATTCATCAAAGCTATTGGACTGCATTTAAAAATATAATACTTTGCCAACAAAACAAAACAAAAAAAGACAAAGAAGTGGTCTCTAGCATGGTGTCTGATAAAACTAAAGGCTCAACAAAGACTTGAAATAATGTATGTAGTGCCTTTCCAAATCTTAAGGATATATAATTTATATATGTGTATACATATTATTTTTATTTATCATCATCATCATCATTATGTAAAAATTAAGGAAAACTAGAAAATAATCTGGAAGAAAGTGTACTAAGACCAATATTTCACAACATATACCACAATAAACTCCAAATAGATACGTGACCTAAATATAATTAAACAAAATGTAGGAACAGAGGTGATATCTCTTACAACTATGAATAGGAAAAAATTTGGAAAAAAAGGTTTAAGATAATCATAAAAAGTAAAATGAACAATTTTAAATACATGAAATTGAAAAATTCTTGCTCAAAGTCAATGTAATTGTTACAAGTGGAGTCAACTTGGAAAAATATTTAGAAAAAAGTTCTATAATAAAAGTCTAATATCCAAGATATATAGGAAATTGATTCAAATAAGCAAGAACAGGAGTCTTTCCCCACTAGACAAATGGCAAATCAATGTGAATAAGAAGTTTTCAAAAGAAGAAATGTAAGATGTCTGTAAAAATTAAAAATATCCCCAAATCCTAAAATAAATACATACACATTAAAGTAACTCTAAAATTCTAAATCATCAGCAAAGATGGTAATTGTTAGAGGGCTATAAGAGGACAGGTACACTAAAGCTGAATAAATTGAATAATTCTGGAAAGAGCTATGTGCTCTAAAAGCATTATGCCTTTTGATCTAGGAATATTAATATTGGGTCCACACTTCTAAAAAATGTCAGACAGGTGGAAATGACTCATCTCTATATATTTATGTATATATGACAAATCATATTTTAGCAGCTGCTTTTATTGTAATAAAGAAGTAGCAAAAAAATGGGTGCTCATTAGTTGAAGAATAATATTATTTTATTATATGAGAGGGCAGCTTGTTGGCTCAGTGGATTGACAGCCAAGCCTAGAGATAGGAGATCTTGTGTTCAAATTTGGCTTCAGACTTCCTAGCTTTGTGATTCTGGGAAAGTGATCTTAAACTTTCATCCCCTGGGCTTAACCACTCTTCTGTCTTTGAACTGATACATTGCATCACTTCTAGGATGGAAGGTAAGGATTTAAAAAAAATGTTATATGAACAACCTAATGGACCACTGTTGAGCCATAAGAAATTCTAAAAGGAATAGATTCAGAAATTCATGGAGAGACTCAAATGGACTGATGAATGAAATGAGCAGAACTAAGAAGAATTTATACATTTATATAATAATTACTATAATAGAAAGGACCATATGAAAATAAAATGTGAAAGTCTTAAGAATGATTATCATGATCAATCATGACCTCAGAAGACTGATAAAGAAGTAATTTTACCACATCTTGGAAGAAGCAGTCTAGAGGTGATTTCCAGAGACACCCAAAATATGAATCTGTTTTATTTGACTAGATTTGTTAGAAGGGAAAATCTCCATGAAGTTGGGTGAGATGGAATGGAGATGATAGGTAATGATAGTAATGCAAAAAATGGGGAAAAAAGAGAAAGAAATCAAAATATGTCATAAAGGAAACATTTTTAAAAAGGTAAAAGGAACTTCAGATGGAGACATGGTCAAGGACAGTTAATATATACTTTAGAAAATCCAAACTATATATAATGTAGGTTCAGATTTTTATATAGAATCTTTTTTCATAGTATGCTGAAGTATAAAGATAAAGTCATTTTTTGGATTACATGCCATGCAACCTAAAACTTTATATTTAAGTATTTTCAACATGGACCATGAAATGGCATCTCTTATTAACTGCTATAGATTACAAAGCAAAAGGAAAATATATAGCTATATTAATGAGTTATGAATATAAAATAAGAAGTTTCCCTGGAAGGAAAAAAATTAGTTTTTTTTTATATTTGACCTTGTATTCTTCACAACTGTAAGAGTAGTCTCCCATTATATTTAATACAACATAAAATCACCTTAGAAAGCATAGGTCATATGTGAACTGAGAAATAGCTATTAAAAAGTACCTCTCAGAACACTGACTTAGCCAGGAAAAAAAAACACTAAGTGTAATCATTCATGCATTAAAAACCCTCTGGTGAAGCATTTTGCAAAGAACAGCAATTTTTCAAAAACTGGCCTCTTCTGGATAGAAGTACTTAACAGGAAAACAGAATGATTTAGTTTATTTTGACTTCAATAGGAATCTTAGAAATTCTGTTTGCTTGTGACTCAAATTACTGTTTTTACCCCCAAATGACCAGGCAAACATATTGGGACTGATAAAAATATATTCTACTCACAAATTCCTGAGATATGAGAGAAGATAAAATATTAATCAAGAAATATGCATTCGTAGAAAGCATTTTAATTTTGTTTATTACAGAACAAGCTATTTTTACTCTATTACTGCCTGTCTATTGGCAATGTCTGGGATCAGACTCAGTCTAGTCATTTTAATTATGCCTTTTGGTTTATTCCTATGAATTACCAATTAGGGGTATGTGAGCCTTGGCATAATTCTTATACGAGGGCATCTTGAAGTATATTTCCTTTGCTCCTTCCTTTTCTTTGCAAAGAAATAATAATGAATTATAAAAGAAAAGGCACATATCTAAATACTAACCAGTACTGTTAATTCGTGGTTCATGTGTAAATCTTATTGTGTTTTGTGAAATGAATTAAAGTGAATGGAATAAAATGGAATGCCTCCAAGATATCATAAATTTCTCATCATACATAGAATCCAGATTTTGAAGTTTTATACATCATACACAGAATCACCGATTTTTGAAGTTGGATGATACCTCAGAAAACATTTAAGTTCAAAGCATACCTAGTCAAGCATACCACCTACAATATTTATTACAATAGTTATCCATTCCTTTCTTGAGCACCTCTACAAAGAGTGAAACTTCTTTCTTATGAGGTAGTCAATTCCACTTTGGGATTTTTCTACTTGTTTTAGGTTTGTTCTTAGGTCAATTCTTAGTATAAATCTTTTCGGCTCTAGTCATTTCTCCTAGCTCTTCCCTCAGGGCCATTCAAAAGTAATTTGATCTCTCTTCCACAAATAACTGATGATTGCTCTTATTACCCATTCTTAATTAATCTCACCCTAGTTAAATACTCCATGTTGCTTCAGTTGATCCCTAGGTGACATAGTTGTTGGATCCATTGCCATACATGCCACCTTCTTCTGAACATTGTCGAGATTTTGTCAATATGTTTCTTAACACGTGATGATCATAATTAGACGCAATACTAAAAATGTGGTCTCATCAAAGCAGAGTACACAGGACAGTCAGCTCCATCATTTTGGACACTACACCTCCCAATATAATCTAAGACTGAATCAGATTTGGAGGATGCCATTTCACATGATTTGAACAATATTTAGCTGACAGTTCACTACAATCCTGATTTTCTTGTCTTGTCTCTCCCATTGTATAATTGGAAAACCGACTTTTGGAAAACAATCTGACATTTTACTTTGATGTTTACTACCTATGTGACCCTAAGGCAAATTGATTAATATCCTTGGGTCTTAGATTCCTTGTTTTAAAAATGAAGAAGGTTTTTTTTTAATTTAATCAATGAGCATTTATTAAGTACTTACTGTGTACTTGCACACCTGCAATGTGCCAGGCATTATGCTAAACCCTGGCAATAGAAAAAGAGGAAAAAAACAGTCTTCAACTTCAATGAACGTTTTATATAATGGGGGAGATAATATAAATATCAATATAAATATATGCAGAGAAAGTTTGCATGGGATAAAGAGGAAATAATTAATAAAATCAAGGGGGAAGACTTCCTGTAGAAGATGAAATTTTAGTTGGGACTTAGAGGAAGCCAGGGAGGTAAGTATGTTGAATAAATGAAGAAGAGTATTCCAGAAATGGAGGGTAGTTAGAGAGAATGCTGAAAGCTTTGAGATGAAGTGTCTTGTTCGAGGAACAATTAGGAGGCCAGTGACTGTTGATCAAAAAATATGTGTTAGGGAGTAAGGTATATAAGGAGACTAGAAAAGTAGAAATGGACAAGGCTATGTATGAATAATGCAAACAAGGCAATTTGTATTTGTTCTTGAAAGCAATAGGGAGCCCCTGGAATGTATTGAATATAAGAGCGTCAAGTCAGACCTGTACTTTAGGAAAATTATTTTAGTGGCTGAAAGGAGGATGGGTTGCAATGGAAAAAAACATAGTATGCAAATCCACCAGCAGGCTATTGGAATAAGTTGGTCCAAATGAACTATGTTCTAACTACATAATGATAATCCCACAATCCAAAGTGTAGACATCAAGAACAATTGGATTAAAGCAAGTTGAATTAAAAAAATATTTGATAGGTACAAAAATGCCCAATAAGAAGAAAATTAGTAAGTAATTAAAACTGGAGGATGGATGTGGGCCATCACATTAATTATATTAATAAGGGAGAAAAATCCTTCCTACCTTTTTAAAGAAAAAGATCACTTTGGTCAAAGAGTTATAAATATATGTCTATATAATATGTCTAAAACTTTGAATCTTTTGATAATAACTCATCTCAGCTTCTAATAGTTCTCCCTTCTGTTAGAAGATATTCTAAAAGTTCTCATTCTTATATACACTATCTCTCAGACATACCAATGATCTGTTCTTCTAGTACCTTAAAGAAGAATAGAATATGCTTCTTTCTAATGTTGGGAGTGGGGTGGGGAGGAAGGGTTGAAGTTAACTGTGTATCTTAATATTTTAAGTGTTACAAACAAATAATTTTTTTAAAAAATAAAAGGATGTGACTCAGAGTTCTCAATAGTTTTGACAGCCACTGAGCAGCATATAAATTATGGTGAGTCTTATATGCTTTTAGAGGGTACTTAAGATCATATTAATCAAAGGAATCACCCAACAAATTCGGGAAAAGATCACATTAAGTGCTGAAATTTCCAATTCCAAATTTCCAATCCAAACTGTATCACAAGAAGGCTATAAGCTGAATCAAAACCACATCTAAGAGACTATTTTGAAGCATTAAATCAAATATATACTATTTAGGTATGATCCATCTATTCTGCTTTTGGAAGAAGCATGAGTAAATTCCAAAAGATGTGAAATCACAGTTGTGTGTGTTTGTTAACCCACAATCTCAATTTAGCACCTTGTAACAAATTCAAATAACCCTGCAGAGTAACAGCTTAAGATTAAACAAAATTATACGGTATGTACAATATTTTCTTCCCAAAAGTATCAGAAAGAGAAATTTGTAAATATTTTAAAAGATTACCGAAAGATTATAGATTTAGATTTGGAAGAGAATTCAGAGCTCATCTATTTCCATCCCCTTCTTCTTATAGATGAGCAAACTGAGACCTAGAGAAGATTATAAATTCAAAATATTTTTCATTATTTTTTTTCAGAGAAAAGCAGGTGTCAAAATAGCCTAAAATGATAAATAATAATCCCATGATGTCAACAACATAGCATATCTTACCTTTATTCATGGTCTCCATAGGCAGAGGTTTTAAAGAGGTATGTGGTGAACTGAGTACTCATAACCTGGGCAACTTGAAAAATATTCCTAGGTTAATAATAAAGGGGGAAAAAAGCACAGAAACCAAGGATCCAAGTTAAACATTGACACCGACTTGCTCCTACAATCCAAGCCTGGGTATCTGAATAGGTAGCCCCTGGCATCTTGTAAAAACAGGTGATTTCTGGTCAGCTGAGTCTGTGGTTACTTCACTGCTGAGTACCAGAGAAAGTATAATGTGAAGGTCACTCAAGCATGTACTAGCTCAGCTTTCACTTGGTCAGTGATATGAAGGAGGAAGATTTTCTGGGCCAGGAATTTCTTAAACAATGGCATTAAGTGCCTCAAATATTTACAAACAGGGTTGTTTGGAAATAGCCTGTGTAAAATCTCTTGCCAGTTCTTCAGATTTACATAGGTTATTTAAAGCCTCTACTTTTTACAGGAAACCTTTTTACAGGATATGGGTTATACTGAGGAGAGTACTTATGTCAAAAGAAATAGAGCCAAGATGACCAAGGTGAACATTTTATCATTGCACCTTAGTACATTTATTCTTGATGGCAAAATAACAAAATAACAAATCCAAATCAAAGAGACATAAGGAAGAAAAGAAGAAAAAGATATAGGATTGGAGAGGCCAATCAAAAACCATTATACTGAGTAGGAATAAAAATAATAACAATAATTAAAACAATAGCTAACATTGATATAGTACTTGCTATGAGCCAAGTATTGTGCTAAGAACTTTTACACATATTATCTCATTTAATACTCACAACAACCCTAGGAGGTGGACACTATAATTATCCTCATTTTACTGAGGAGGAAACTAAGATAGAGATGAATTGCATGATATCCTCATTGTCTGATAGCCCATAACTGTCTAAGACTGGATTTCAACTCAAGTCATCCTGATGCCAGGATGGTCTTTTATCTGAACCAAATGAAAGATCAAAAGCCCAACTGAAACATAGATTTACCATACTTGTGTGCTTGTAACTGTGTGTGTGTGTGTGTGTGTGTGTTCAGTTTCAGCCAATGCAGTTTGCTAATAGAAGTACCACAACTCTCATATCAATGCTTCAAATAAAAAAAATTAGTAAACTGGGATAAGGACACTGTTAACAAGGGTTAAAATGGCTGGCTCAATCATTCGAAAACACTGATATAAACAGAGATTAAAGAATCAAGAGTAGTAGAATTCAATTATATAAGGTAGCCATTAGGACTGAAGATCAAGGGTTAGTATACCATAGCTAGATTTTATGTAGAAGACTTTAACATTGCAATTATTTGTAATAAACATATTCAGAAAAGCAGAAATCTTACACTCAGCCTTTAGTAGCTACAAATATAAGAAAAATTCAAACCAATATCGATATTTGAAAGCAGGATTAGAACCTAAATTCAGTCTACATAATATCAGCTTAAAGAAAAGGTGATTCAAAGAACAAATCACAGGAAAAAAACAAATAATTACATGGGGGAAATGATAAATTATAACCAAATTTTTAACTAAAGCAATCCTAGGCTGTGGGGACAGGGAGAATTTATATCTTTAAATATCCTTATCAGCAAGAAAGAGAAAGAATAGGGTACTGAATGAGATGTGCAACTTCAAAAAACCTAGGGGAAAAAACTTTAAAAGACTACAAAAGGCATAATGAGTAAATACAAAAATAGAAATTCTGAGAATCAGAGGAAATTTAAAAAAAAACACTGAATTTTTAAATAAAATGAGAGATGAATTGGGAGTAAGTTAATAAAACAGATAAGCTAGAGAAACTATGAAATGACCAGGAAAGCTTCTTTCCTGAAAGATATACTTTAATTCTTATCTTGTGAAGAAATGTTGTAAAGAGGAGTCCGTGAAGAGAATGGAAAAGCTTTAACTGTTATGCTGAAAAGAGACTGTAAGGTCTCAAAGAGAAAGAATGTATCCTCTGAGAAAAAATGAGTTTTACTTCTATATTGTTAATAAATAAAAGGGAGTCTTGAGAGACTTTGTTTGCAATCTTGAGAGTTTAGTGGTGGCATTATGTTATAAACCTGAAAATGTCAAGAGTAACATTGATGTATAGAATAAATGTTCACTGTGATTTATGTCCCAGAATAAAATATAGTAAATAATTTATATTGGTGTGTTATTATTCATTATACTGCTAAAATGGTATAGCAAGTAAGTCTGATATTAATTTAAGTCTAAGAGATATTATTTCTTTTCATCCACCAGAATTTAGTATAGTGCCTAGCATAGAATATGAACCATAGGGCATCTAGGTGTCATAGTGTATATAGAAAGCTCTGCTTAGAGTTTAGAAGGTGTGTTCAGATCCAGTCTCAGACACTTACTGGCAGTGTGACCCTTGACAAGTCATTTAACTTTTGTTTGTCTCAGTTTCCTTATCTGCAAAATGGGAATAATAATAGCATCTACTTCCCAGGATTGTTACATGGATTAAATGAGATGGCATTAAATATTAGGAATTATTTACTATTAGCTATTATTATCAATAAATCATTATTGATTGCTTTGTTGGGGCTGAATGGCAGATTTCCTCCCCTACTAGATTTGAACTCTTTCTAAAGAGAGCCATTAGGGTTGAGAATGCCCTAGCTATATTTCTACATTTCATTAGTCTATTTCTTGCTTAACTTCTGAATCTGTTGTGGTTTCCTATCTTGATAACATTTGTAGAATGGAGAAATGAATTTTGTGTCAATCTTGGTAATTTTCTGAGCATTTATTTTGTGGCTAGATGGATTATATGTGGTTATAAAATATATTAATGATGATGATGATGATAACAATAATTAACATTTACATAATACTTCCTACATGCCAGGCACTGTACTAAGTAATTTGCAATTATTTCATTTTATCCTCACAATAACCCTGGTAGGAAGAAGCTATTATTATGACATTTTATGGTTAAGGGAACTGAGGCAGGTAGAAGTTAAGTGACTTGCCTAGGTTCACACAGTTCATTAGTATCTTAGACTGGATTTAAATTCATCTCTTCCTGATTCCAGGTCTATCCACTGATCCACAAGTTTCCCAATATATGAAAGTTTGGTTGAATTTGGTAAGGCAGAGAGTCTGAAATGAAGACCTGGAGGCATTTCTTTGGAAATGTGAAGTTTAATTGAAAATTACGCCAGAACATTTGCATTTTTAAAAATCTTTGACTCAACTTTTACAAAAGTAGGTTAAATTGTAATTGGAACTAGAGCATAAAAAGATGTTTCTGCCCTTGAAAAAGATACATTTTCACTTTTATGGAATTCCAAATCTGAGTTACTTTTTTCCTCTAAAGATAGGTACACCAAATACATGTAAGTCATTGGAGCAACATTAATGTAAAGAGATTTAAGAGAAACATACTGTGCCTTTATCACTCATTATTCTCTCTACTTAATTACTATGGAAAGGAATGATACCAATTCATCTCAAACAATAAACTATTGAATACTTTCATGAGATAATGGAGGAAAAACATTTTCTATCCTCAATGAATTTTATAGGAAGGAACGAATATCAAGACAGGTTAAATCAAAGGTATTTCCTGGGTAGGAGTTGAGTAAAAAAATTGACAGAATCAAGAAAGGCCATATACAGAAACAATTTATAAGCTAAGTCTGGAAAGAAATTAGGACATTTCAAAAAGTAGGGATCAGGATGGAAAATATTCCACACATGTAGATGGGAAATAAAATACCAATGTAGCTGGGATATAGAGTGTTTAAAGAAAGTTAAGATAAAGTCACTCTGAGAAGAAAGGCATTCAAAACCCTTCAAAATTTAGCTCTAATTAAATGGGCTATATTTTTCCTTGAGGTGATAAGAAATTACTGTTACTTCTTGAGTAAGACAGTTACATAGTGAATCCTTTAAAACAGGAACAATAGCACCTATTTGTAGGATGGATTAAAAAAGAGCAAGACTGGAAGCAAGAAGACAAATTATGACATCATTTGCAACTGTGGTGAAAAGAACCTGATGTAGATAGTGTAGGATCATGAATGCTGAGAAGAGCAAAGTTATGACAGATGCCATGGAGTTAGAATTAATAAAATTTAGTAGCTGACTATATTTACGGGCTGAGGATAATAATGATGATAACCTTGCTAGAGACACGGAAATTAGTCATCACTAAAAATACTAAATAACAACAAAAAGGTATTGATTGTTTCAATAATCAGAATGAGGCAGATGAAACAAGCACTTCCAGTAAAGTTATAAAAATGAGTATCAAACAGAAGGAAATTAAGAGGCATGTATGTATTCCCCAACTGAAAAGTGCTCAAAAATTATGAACAGATAATTGTCAGATGAAGAAATTAAAACTTTCTTTCATAATATGAAAAATGCTCCAAATCATCATTAATTACAGAAATTCAAATTAAAATGACTAAGGTACCACCTCACACCTATCATACTGGCTAATGTGACAATAAAAATAAAATGATAACTGATAAAAAGGGGAAAATTGGGGTTCTGGGTTAAGTTGGCGGCAGAGTAAAGAGCAGCACTTAACCTCTCCTGACCGAAACATACAGGAATCCTCAAGGAGACATAAAAAAAAGTCCAGATGAACGGAGGGACCCCACACCAGGGTGCAGCATGGAAGGTACGTGGAATCGGGACATTTCCATGCTATAAAGGGGTGAAACAACTCTCACTAAAACGCAGGCTGAGCAATCACCCCTCCACCCCCTCCACACACACCACCTATAACGCCAAAGCCAGCTAAAAAGAAATAGAGCAAGTTTGGGGCACCCATTGAGTCATTGGCAGCTCCAGGGCCTGCTCCTGAGAGCAGCAAGATTTAGGACCCCAAAAAGCTAAAGAACGCACATGGACTTTGAGCGCGGACACAGAGCACAGTCTCAGGTGGAGGCAGACACAGGCGCAAGAGAAGGCTCTGAAACCCTGAGTGGAGAACTAGTGCAGATGGGTATACAACTGTGGAAGCAGCACCCTGAGACTTGTAAAGGAACCTCCAGCAGAGGATCAAGCAAGGGGGTCCAACAGGGGGCTTGACCATGAGAAAAACCAGACCTCAGACCTCAGGACCCAAAGACCACAGACAGACTCTGAGCTCAAGGATAAAGCTGAGAAGCTGCTGAGCTAACGATGGCTACCCAGAATCAGGAAGTTCAGAAGAGAAAGATTAACAACAAGAAAAAGAAATCTTTAACACTCGACAACTTTTACACAGAGAAAATCCAGGCAACCGAGCAAGCAGAGGAGAAGAACAAAAAAGCATCTGGACCCTCACAAAATAAGGAAAACTGGTCACAAGCTTGTGAAGAGTTCAAAAATGAGATGACAAGAAAGTTGGAAAAGATTTGGTTAGAGAAATAGAAATAGCTCAAAAGGAAATAAGGCAAGAAAATAACAGTTTAAAAGGCAGAATTTTGCAATTGGAAAGTGAGGCTCAGAAATCAAATGAACTGATAAGCAAATTGAACACCAGAAATGACCAGATTGAAAAGGAAAACCACTCCCTAAAGGCTAGAATTGAGCAATTGGAAGCTAATGATCTCTCAAGACAACAAGAACAAATAAAACAAAGTCAAAAGACTGAAAAAATAGAAGGAAACATGAAATAACTCAATGAGAAAGTGACAGACCAAGAAAACCGGTCTAGAAGAGACAATTTGAGAATAATTGGTCTTCCAGAAAAACCAGAAATTAATAGAAATCTGGACTCCAAACTAAAAGAAATTATTCAGCATAATTGCCCTGAAGTCCTACAACAAGAGGGCAATATAGACATTGAAAGGATCCATAGATCACCCTCTACACTAGACCCAGATAAGACAATGCCCAGGAATATAATTTCCAAATTCAAGAGCTTCCAAGTAAAAGAAAAAATCTTACAAGAAGCCAGAAAGAGACAATTAAAATACCAAGGAGCACCAATCAGGATCACAAAGGATCTGGCAGCCTCTATGCTAAAAGACCACAAGGCTTGGAATACGATATTCAGAAAGGCAAGAGAGCTGGGCCTGTAGCCACGGATCAACTACCCAACAAAATTGACTATATAATTCCAGGGGCAAGTATGGGCATTCAACAAAATTGAAGATTTCCAAGTATTTGCACAGAAAAGACCAGGGCTAAATGGAAAGTTTGATATCCAACCACAAAAATCAAAAGAGACATGAAAAGATAAATAAGAAACAGAGGGGAAAGAAAGAAAACTGATAATTTTTAAATTTGCCTTTTTAAGGGCCTCAGTAAGATCTAATTATTTGTATTCCTATGTGGAGAAATGCAATGTATAATTCTCAGTAGTGAACTCTATTCATTATTATAGTATTCACTATTATAGTAATCAGAAGAATAATTCACAGGGAGAGGGTGGAATACTAAATGGTCTAAGATGACATGGGCGTGGGAAAGAGGGGGGTGAATAGTAGGGGACACCAAGAGAAATTTGAATGAATAAGACAAATAGGATATGATATTACACACAAAGAGGGCATGGGAAGGAGAGGGGTCAAATACTATTATAAGAAGGAGAGGAAGAGAGCATTAAGAGGTAATATTTAATCCTTACTCTCAGTTTAATCAACCCAGAGAGGGAAGAGTAGCTATACCATCCATTGGGATATAAAACTCTTATCTAACCCTACTGAGAAAGTCAGAAGGGATAAATCAAGGGGAGCAGGGGAGTGGGGAGGTCAAAAAAGGGAGGGGAGAAGAAGGGGGAGGGAATTCATTAGGCCTTTAAAAACAAAAAGAGAGGAATAATAAGGGAAGGGGTAGAAAGGGAAGTTAATCAAGGGAGGGGATAAGGGATACCAGCTTAATAGCAAACCACTGGTTTAAAAGGAAATAGTTTTAGAAGAAGGGGTAGGAATGCACAACTGATAATTATAACTCTGAATGTAAATGGGATGAACTGGCTCATAAAATGGAAGCAAATAGCAGAGTGGGTTAGAAACCAAAATCCTACCATATGTTGTCTACAAGAAACACACATGAGGCGGGTGGACATACACAAGTTTAAGGTTCAGGGCTTGAGCAAAATCTTTTGGGCATCAAATAAGAAAAAGAAGGAAGGAGTGGCTATTATGATTTCTGACAAAGCCAAAGGAAAAATAGATATGATTAAAAAAGACAGGGAAGGTCATTACATCCTAATTAAAGGCAGTATAAACAATGAGGAATTAACACTGCTCAATATGTATGCACCAAGTGGCATAACATCCAAATTCATAAAGGAGAAACTGGCAGAGCTCAAGAAGGAAAAAGAGAGTAAAACCATACTAGTGGGAGATCTAAATATTCCTCTGTCAGATATAGATAAATCAAACCGAAAAATAAATAAGAAAGAGGTAAGAGAGGTGAATACAGTCCTAGAAAATTTAGATTTAATTGATATGTGGAGAAAAATAAATAGGGACAAAAAGGACCCTTCTTTTCAGCTACACATGGTACATTGACAAAGATTGACCATGTTATAGGGCATAGAATCATTGCAAACAAATGCAAAAGAGCAGAAATAATAAATGTAACCTTCTTAGATCATAATGCAATAAAAATAATAATTAGTAAGGGCACCTGGACAGGCAAATCAAAAACCAATTGGAAATTAAATAATATGATTCTCCAAAACCAATTTGCAAAGAAGAAATCATAGAAACAAACAACAATTTTATTGAAGAGAATGACAGTGATGAGACATCCTACCAAACTCTGTGGGATGCGGCCAAGGCAGTACTCAGGGGGAAATTTATATCCTTGAGTGCATATATTAACAAATTAAGGAGGGCAGAGATTAATGAATTGGGCATGCAACTCAAAAAATTGGAAAGTGAGCAAATTAAAAATCCCCAGATGAAAACTAAATTAGAAATACTAAAAATCAAGGGAGAAATTAATAAAATCAAAAGTAAAAGAATTATTGAATTAATAAATCAGACTAGAAGCTGTTATTTTGAAAAAACAGATAAAATAGACAAAGTACTAGTCAATCTAATAAAAAAAAGGAAAGAAGAAAACCAAATTGATAGTATCAAAGATGAAAAGGGAGACCTTACCTCTGATGAAGGGAAAATTAAGACAATCATTAAAAACTATTTCGCCCAATTATATGGCAATAAATATTACACTTTAGGCAATATGGATGAATATTTACAAAAAAATAAATTACCTAGATTAACAGCAGAAGAAATAGAATACCTAAATAATCCCATATCAGAAAAAGAAATTGAACAAGCCATCAAAGAACTCCCTAAGAAAAAATCGCCAGGGCCTGATGGATTCACAAGTGAATTCTATCAGACATTCAAAGAGCAACTAATCCCAATACTATACAAATTATTTGATATGATAAGCAAAGAAGGAGTCCTACCAAATTCCTTTTATGACACAAATATGGTATTGATTCCAAAGCCAGGGAGATCAAATACAGAGAAAGAAAACTATAGACCAATCTCCCTAATGAACATAGATGCAAAAATCTTAAATAGAATACTAGCAAAGAGACTCCAGCAAGTAATTAAGAAGATCACCCACCATCATCAGGTGGGATTTATACCAAGAATGCAAGGATGGTTCAACATTAGGAAAACCATCCACATAATTGACCATATCAACAGTCTAACAAACAAAAATCACATGATTATCTCAATAGATGCTGAAAAAGCCTTTGACAAAATACAGCATCCATTCCTATTGAAAACACTGAAAAGTATAGGAATTGAAGGACCTTTCCTAAAAATAATAAACAGTATATACCTAAAACCATCAACAAGCATTATATGCAATGGGGATAAATTAGAAGCCTTCCCAGTAAGAACAGGAGTAAAACAAGGATGCCCATTATCACCTCTATTATTCAACATAGTACTAGAAACACTAGCAGTATTAAATAGAGAAGAAAAATAAATTGAAGGTATCAATATAGGCAATGAGGAGAATAAGCTATCACTCTTTGCAGATGATATGATGGTATACATAAAAAATCCTAGAGAATCAACCAAGAAGCTTGTAGAAATAATCAACAACTTTAGCAAAGTTGTAGGATACAAAATAAATGCACATAAATCATCAGCATTTCTATACATCTCCAACATATTAGAGCAGTAAGAAGTAGAAAGAGAAAAACCATTTAAAATCACCCTAGACAATATAAAATACTTAGGAATCTATCTACCAAAACAAACACAGCAATTATATGAAAACAACTACAAAACACTTTCCAAACAAATAAAACTGGATCTAAACAATTGGAAAGCAATTGACAGCTCATGGGTAGGACGAGCTAACATAATAAAAATGACCATTCTACCGAAATTAATTCATTTATTTAGTGCCATACCTATCAAACAACCAAAAAACATCTTTACTGAATTAGAAAAACCTATAACAACTTTCATTAGGAAGAACAAAAGATCAAGAATATCAAGGGAAATAATGAAAAAAAATGTGAAGGAAGGGGACCTAGCAGTACCAGGTATTAAACTATACTATAAAGCAGCAGTCATCAAAACAATATGGTACAGGCTAAGAGACAGAGAGGAGGATCAGTGGAATAAACTTGGGGTAAATGGCATCAGCAAGACAGTGTATGATAAACCCAAAGAGCCCAACTTTTGGGTCATGAATCCACTATTTGACAAAAACTGCTGGGAAATTTGGAAAACAATATGGGAGAGATTAGGTTTAGATCAACATCTCACACCCTACACCAAGATAAATTCAGAATGGGTGAATAACTTGAATATAAAGAGGGAAACTATAAGTTAAGTGAACACAGAATAGTATACTTGTCAGATCTCTGGGAATGGAAAGACTTTAAAACCAAGCAAGAGTTAGAGAAAATTACAAAATGCAAATTAAATGATTTTGATCATATTTAACTAAAAAGCTTTTGTACAAACAAAAACAATGTAGTCAAAATCAGAAGGGAAACAACAAATTGGGAAAAATATCTTTATAACCAAAAACTCTGACGGGTCTAATTACTCAAATATACAAGGAGTTAAATCAATTGCATAAAAAATCAAGACATTCCCCAATTGATAAATGGGCAAGAGACATGATTAGGCAATTTTCAGGTAAAGAAATCAAAAGTATCAATAAGCACATGAGAAAGTGTTCTAAATCTCTAATAATTAGAGAAATGCAAATCAAAACAACTCTGAGTTATCACCTCACACGTAGCAGATTGGCTAAAATGAAAGAAGGGTAGAGTAATGAATGTTGGAGGGGATGTGGCAAAATTGGGACATTGATGCATTGCTGGTGGAGTTGTGAACTGATCTAACCATTCTGGCTGTCAATTTGGAACTATGCTCAAAGGGCTATAAAAGAATGCCTGCTCTTTGATCCAGCCATACCATTGTTGGGTTTGTACCCCAAAGAGATCATAAATAAACAGACTTGTACAAAAATATTTATAGCTGCGCTTTTTGTGGTGGCAAAGAACGGGAAAAGGAGGGTATGTCCTTCAATTGGGGAATGGCTAAACAAATTGTGGCATATGCGGGTGATGGAATACTATTGTGCTAAAAGGAATAATAAACTAGAGGAGTTCCAGGTGAACTGGAAAGACCTCCAGGAACTGATGCAGAGTGAGAGGAGCAGAGCCAGAAGAACACTGTACACAGAGACTGATATACTATGGTAAAATTGAATGTAATGGACTTCTGTACCAGCAACATTGCAATGACCCAGGACAGCTCTGAGGGTTTATGGAAAGGAAGGCTACCCACATTCAGAGGAAGGACTGCAGGAGAGGAAACATATAAGAAAAACAACTGCTTGAGTGCATGGGTTGGGGTGGACATGATTGGGGATGTAGACTCAAAACTACCACACCAATGCAACTATCAACAATTTGGAAATAGGTTTTGATCAAGGACACATGACAAAACCAGTGGAAATGTGCGTTGGCCATGGGTGGGGGAATTTAGGGGTGTTAAGGGTAAAATAGGAGCGTGAATCATGTAACCATGTTAAAATGAATATTAATAAATATTTAAATTTAAATAAAAAAGGAGGAAAATTGGGACAATAATTCACTGTTGGTGGAGCAGTGAACTGATACAACTATTTTGGAGAGCAATTTGTAATCATGCTGAGAGGGCCATCAAACTGCATACTTTATGCTCTAGCGATAGCACTATTAGGTCTATCTCAAAAAAATTCCACAAACTGGAAAAAATATATGAAGTGATGCAAATTGAAGCAATCAGAGCCAGAACAATGTTGTAAACAGTAACAGCAATAAAGTAGAATGGTTAATTGTGAATGACTTAACTGTTATCAGCAATGCAAGAATCCAGAACAACTTCAGGGAATACAAGACCAAAAGAAAAATGATATCCACTGTGGAAGAAGCAACTGATAAAATCTGAATGTGAATCAAAGCAAGCCATTCTTCATTTTATTTTCTCCATGAATTTTTCTCTAGAGAAAACAATATGTGTCTTCTTTTACTACATGGAAAAATGGAAATATGTATTGTATAATAACAAACCTATATCATATTCCCTGTCATCTTGGGAAGGGAGATGAATGAGAGGAAGGGAGAGAACATAGATCACAAGATGTCAGAAAATAATTATTAAAAACTGCACTAATATAAAAAATAAAATATAAAAAAGTGGTTTGCAGTGTGAGCAGGCTTCAACATATAACCAATGAGAGACTCTATAAAAGAATAGCCATAAAATACGTCATCCAGTTGAGAACATGGATCTATCTGAGTATGGAGAACTTGCTAAAACTACTGGAAAGACCTCCAGGAATTGATGCAGAGCGAAAGGAGCAGAGCCAGAAGAACATTGTATGCAGAGACCAATACACTGTGGTAAAATCAAATGTAATGGACTTCTGTTCTAGCAGCAATGCAATGATCCAGGACAATTCTGAGGGATTTATGGAAAAGAACACTACCCACATTCAGAGGAAGAACTGCAGGAGTGGAAACACAGAAGAAAAGCAGCTGCTTGAACACATGGGTTGAGGCAGACATGATTGGGGATTTTGATGCGAAACTACCACACCAATGAAATGATCAACAATTTGGAAATAGGTCTTGATCAATGACACATGTTAAAACCAGAGGAAATGTGCATTGACCATGGGTGGGGGGAGAGCAAGGGGTGAAGGGGAAAGTAGGAGCATGAATCATGTAACCATTTACTAAAAAGTGAATATTAATGTTTAAAAAATTAAAACATACAAAAAAATAAAATAAAACTACTCAGGAGAACCATGAATATCTTTAGTGTTATGTGACGTTATAACTATAATGTCTTAGACAAAAGGAATATACTTTTTATCTTTTTCATGGTAGTATAACAAACTCCATTCTTCTTGGAATGACATTTTGGCTTCTTTTTTCCCTTTGTCATAGGACCACAGATTTCAAACTGTAAGAGACCATAAAAAATCCTAATCCAACCACTTTATTTTATAGATGAGGAAATATAAATCCAGAGATATTAAAGGATTTGGCCATGGTTAAATTTATGCTAAGTGTCTAAGGCAGGATTTGAATTCAGGTCTTATGAATCTAAATCCTTAATCTATTCCATTCGAATACATTTCTTATCAATATAAAACTCAGTGAGATCTTTCATGATATCCTTCAGATGATATTGATAAAACACTCAAGTATATTTAGAATTTTTTCAGTTTAGGGCAGGAAATGATCCCATTTTAAAAATCTACTACAAATCCATGAACATAATATGGTTTGTTTTTCTTTGTTTGTTTGTTTTTTATTTTTTTGCAAATCTAAAAGCAACCTTTTGCATCTATTTTTACATGTTCACTGTGTCAAAAAATGTATCATCAGTATGTAGTCTTCAACTTCAAGATGGCATTTTTAGGGGCTATTGATGATATTTGCAAATGAGTGAATTTATAGGTAGCATCATGTCAGCTGAGCTTAGCTTCTGGGTACTGTTATGTTATCAAATGGAGCAACACAGATATGGAGTGGAACTAATATTGGACTTGTGTATTCAATAATGGAAAAATAATTCTCTCATAGCTTCCCAGTGTAGCCAGAGAAGGATCATAGATAGTTGTGATCTTCAATACTCTGTTTAGAGGCAATAAGAGTGGAAGAATGACCTGAGAAAGATCCAGGGTGATTGTAAGATAACAGATGAGCCTTTGGAAGTCCCAAGAAACAAGAGTGACATGGGGGAACAAGACATTAATCAGGGTGAGTTCAGGTCTGACTTACATACCATAGGGTTCCAAGACTCCTCACAACTTGTTCTAGGAGGCCATCAAGGCATCAGAAAATCTAGAATTCCAAAATTCAAAGAACCAGAGGGTAGGACTAACCCCTTAAGGAGGAAATCAGTGCAAAAAACCAGAGGACCCAGAAAACACTCCATTCAAATGTATAGCAGGAGATGAAACTTGTCCCAAAAACAAAGCTCTAAGTCAAGAATTAAGTCTGAAAAGATGAGTAAACTAAAGAAGACATCAACCATTGAAGCAAAATATATTGATAGCAAAATATTCATCAGTTTCTTCCCTGGTAAAAAAGCCACAATTCCTAAGCATATCTACTAATGCAGCTCAAACCCTACCACCACCACCCCATCCCCATCTATATTCAGGATAAGATTGTGTTTCTTGGAGTTGATGATGCTCTCACCTTTAAATGAGTAATTCAGAAGGGCAGTGTTTTGACATAATCTGAAGCCTCATATCTGAATTGTTTATTGACCTGACTCTGTGACCAGTACCCATGCTCCATGGAGATGATGCCACCAAAGACTTTGCAAAATATCCAAAGCACTCCCCAAGCAATCTCTGATTGTGAGCAGCTCTTATGTAAGGCTAAAGACTAGATCTTTCTCAGCTTGGGTACAGATAATAGTATTGTGGGCCCCTGAGATAGCAGGTCTATGATCAACTGCCTCCATCAGGCACATATCAATGAATTGACAAAACTATCTAGGTAACCAAATCTTGGAACCACAGCAGTACCAGGACCCTTTCAATGCTCATCTCCTCTGTGAAGACTTGAAAACACAAGGCATTCCTGTGTAAATAATTTCTTGCCCACATCATCACAGATGCTGCTCATGAAGGAAGGAAGTTTCTGATTCCAGGGCCAGGAGTAATCCATCAGCATAGTGGGTGATAGGACCTGTTGTATAGTAACCCTTTTGGCAACAAGATCTCTGTATACATTTGGAATGATTTTACCTAGCTAGCCCATCAAAGATCTAGGCAACAAAGATTCCTGCCTCCTTCAAGGGTTTTTTTCTTTACCACTACTATTTCTGAGGCATGATTGGCAAAATCACATAAGGGGCCAAATTGTACCACAGAAAAGAAAATGGTAACACAGATACAAATATACCAGCAGACAACAGGATTTGTGTTACAGCCTTCCTTTGATGCTCTGACAGTTCTCATACTCCTCAGTGCCTCTGGTCTCCCCAAGTACCACAATTATCTTCATTCCCAGAGTGTCTTGATTATGGAAGACATGGTCCTTGAATAATGAGCCTGATAATCTGTGTCCTCCAATGGCCACACCCTCATAAATATCTGTGATCCTGAAGATGATATTGATGGACTCTTTTCAGTTTTCACAGAAGTTTTTGTCAGATAATGAAACTTTACCCCAATAACTTGAGATTTGTGTTTAATAAATATTAAGCTACTGTATCTGCTTCAATATAATGTATACTTAAAATATTGCACTGATTGACCCCTATATTTCTTAGGTATTACCAAATTGTTTCGATAAGAACTGTTTCATAGTGTAGTTTAAGATCTATTAGCACTAACATATGTTAAAACCAGTAAAAATGAGCATCGGCTATGGGGGGGAAGTGAGAGGGTGAAGGGGAAAGTAAGAGCATGAATCATGTAACCATGTTAACTTTTCTAAAAAATAAATATTATTAAATGTTAAAAAAGATCTATTAGCACTAGGTATCTTTTCTAGTTCCCTTTTCTTCATGCATTTCTTTGAATTATTTCTCTTTTTTTCTCCAGGTGAATCGTTATTTTTAAACTATATACAGCAATCTTTTCATAACTGTATTTTTGCGACAAAGGGCAAATAAACTGATGCAAGTAGTATTGTTATTTTATTATATTTTATTTTATTGGCTTTTCCTATAAAATCAAATATTATATTTCTAAATTGTTTAACAAAAGGTTTGGCTTCATAGTAGGCACTTAATAATTGCAGTTGTCCTTTCTCTTCCTTACTCATGAGCAACTCCTATTTCTCAAATAATTACATACTGGGTTAACTTAAAGAGTGTTTTATAGAGATATCCAGATGTTATCTTTATGTGTCTTTGCTGGTTGACTCACAGATATCTTACATATTTTGTAGTCATTTTAAAGTAGAATTTCTCCTTTCATCACTTCCTGCTAAGTTTTATATAAAATATACAGAAATTCTGATGTAAATAATCAGTAGATTTATTTTACATTCTGCAATTTTGTTAAAGTCATTATTTCAACTAATTTTAGGTTGCCCCTAGTGTTCTCTATGTAAACCATTATATATTATCTGCAAAAAAGTCAAAATTTTGTTTCTTCTTTGACTAAGATTATTTCATCGATTCCTTTTTCTCATTATTAAAGCTGTTTTGTTTATAACTTGTCTTTTTCTGTAGCTAGCAAAAAATTAGTTGTTTTTATACATATATAGCCCTGCATCAAAGAGTAATATTGATTATAGGCCTTTTTGCTTTACTCCTAATCTTACTGCAACAAAAAGTCCATTGATTCCTATTTGCCCAATGGTTTGAATGAGAATCAGTGTGTTATATTGCATAAAGAACTTTTTTCTCCATTTCTATTGATATAATAATAGATTTTGTTGTTATTTTTGTCATTTTATGAGCTGTCCATTGAAGGTTTTCTTAATATTGAAACAATCCTGCATTCCTGGTGTAAATCCAACCTGGCCAACAGTGTATAACAGTGATGGAGGACCTATGGAATGGGTGCCAAAAATGGCACAAAAAGCACACTCTGTGGGCACACACCCCCCCCCAAACACTTCCCTAGAGTTCCTTCCTCTAAAGGAGGAGGGACTTGGGCAGAGCTGCTCCCCTCTGCCTCCCTACCATACATGATGATATTTTTCACATCCTCCACCCCTCTGCCCAACAGCACAATGGGAAAACACAGTGGGTAAGTGAGGCAGCTCACAGGCAGCAGAGCTGGAGGGGAGCAGAGCACTTAGACCACTCCCCTCCATCTCTCTACACTCACTGAGGGCATTCCTCATTTCACCCAACCCTTCCCCAGCAGCCCAAAGGGGATGGTTTCTTCCTCCCCTACATAGGGTGTGGGGGGGGCAGGCAATGCCCAACACTTAGTGAGGGGGAGCGAAACAGCAGGTGATTTCTGGGTGGAGAGGGCCAGGAATGGCACTCAGCCTGGAGGTGGGGTAGGAGTAGGGCCTAGCACTCCATCTCTAAAAGGTTCACCATTACTGGATAATATTGCTATCATGTCTTTGCTGATATTTTATTACAAATCATTATATCATTGTTTATTAGGGATTTTAGTCTGGAATATTCTTTCCCTTTTTGTCTTCTAAAACTATACTTATATCACAGAAAGAATTTATTAGGACTCCTGTTTTTGTTTTTCTATATGTTTCATATGATATTGGAAATAATTCTTTGAAAGGTTAACAGAATTTGCTAGAATTCATCTAGTCTTTATTTTTTATTTGAACTTTATAGTTTGTAGTATTTATTTATCTGTAACTGCATAACATATTCTCTATTTCTTGTTCTATCAATGTGGGCATTAAAAATTTTTAATACTCATAACTTGATTTAGGGCTTCATGTTGGGATTATTGGCTTATATCCAAAACAGTTTCTAAAGATATCCTTTAATTCTTCTTCATATCTTGCTAATCCTCCTTATGAATTACAAGTTTCCTTTAAATTTTATTTTCATCATTTCTTTTAAACTGTTTAATTGCCATTTTTTATTTGTTGTTTTCTAACTTTTTTATGACTAATTCACTAAAATATTGTTTTTATCTTTTCTTGATGAAAATGTTTAGAGATAGAAATTTTATTCTAAGAAGTTGATTTGGTTATATCCTAAAAATTGTGGCTTGTTTTCACTTTTGTAATACTATCTAGTGAAATTATCTCTCATTTCTATTCATTCTTTGAGCTATAAATTCTTAAGGATTTAGTTACTTGGTCTTCAGTTAATGTTAACATTTTATTTAGTATGACATTCTCTTTTTATATTTTCTAGTGCCATTTAAAAATTCTGAATGCATATATTATGAAATTATAATAATGGATAAAAATTACATAATGGAAAGAAATTAAAATGATGGTGGCAAATACTTAATAATAGACCTGACTAAATAATAAATGTATAGCTCATTTAAACATATCATATGGATTAACATATGGAACATGAATTGGATTGTACAAATGTATTGCTATTTTAAACAAAATATATTTTCTTTAAGGACAGTCACTTCTTTTCTTATAATTTAGGAAACAGAGGCTCAGAATAGCCAAGCAGATGTATTATTATGTAGCTTGAATTTAGTAGAATTATTGGAGACATTCTGCCTTAATTGAATTGAACTCAAGAAAACAGGCTCAAATCAGAGCTCTAATATTACATATATACAGAAGAATTGGGAATAATAGATCTTTATGGCACAATTTGTCCATAACAATAACTTTGTGCTGAGAATATTTCTTTTCTGGGTTATATATGTACATGAACTTTTCTCTATATTTGTATCTGTTTCAAAAATATAGCAACAAATTCAACCAGTAGCTAGGGATTTTATAGGTTGTATGCCACTCAACCCATCATATCCCATTGTGATGCTAAGAGTGGACCTAGTAACATAGGACCCAGTATAGAGTGAGATGAAACAAAATGGAGAATGTACTACATTTATCGAGCAGCATAACTCTTTTTCTTGCCCCTTTTGTACCCTGCTTTTAATATCCCATCATTTTAAGAGAGTTACAGTGTACTCTGTAAGAGAATAGGTGGAGTAATTAGTTGTTTACAGTGTCTTTTGTCAAAATATATACCAAAAAGCTAATTTGTAATGACTAAAATTCAAGGTAGATGATAGCTGCCTTTTTATGATGGTGAGTCTTTTAGAGATGGAGTGCTGGGCTCCACTCCAATCACATACTCCAGACCCAGGACCATGCCTGCCCTGCCCTAGAGACTTAGGGCCATGCCCTAACTCCACCACCTCACTCCTCTGGGCTCCCCTCTTACCCTAGACAGGGGAGGGAGGAAGCACTACCATTGGGCTGCTGGGTAGAAGGACAGGTAATAAGAGGCATGTATGGAGAAGGAGAGAAGAATAGCCCCCCCCGGCCCTCTGCTCCCCTCCAGCTATGCTCCTCTCAAACCTAACTCCTCTCTGACCCTACCATGGGGATCTTTATCTCAGACTCAATAGGCTGCCATCTGTGCTATACCCTCACACAGCATGTGAACCCCCACCCCTCTAGCACTTTACCTTAAATAGGGGAGGAATTGTTCCCATTGGGCTGCTGGGCAGAGGGATGAGTCAAGTGAGGAATGTCCTCAGCCACATGGAGAGGGGGGAGTGGAACAGTTTCACCGTGAGTCTCTCTGGCTTTCTAGTAATTAATTCTGGAAGGCAACTGCAGGCATGCCCACAGAGAGGGCACTGCATGCCATCTTTGGCTCCCATGCCATAGGTTCACCATCACTGCTTTAGAATATTACTAAACTGTGTAGTGTGTTCAGGTGTGAGGGCTTTCCAATCCCTTTTTTTCAGAACTGCTTTCTTCCTTTGGTGTCCACCTGCCACTCTGCTCTCAACTCTGTCTCTGAGATCATATGCCAAGATAAAAAAGATAGCATGGGCACCATATTAAATGAAATTATTAGGAAACACTTTCCTAATGTCCTTGAACAAAAGGGAAATATAGAAATCAAGAGAATCCAGCAATTGTCCCAAAATAAAATATTCTTGAACTATTATAGCCAAATTGTAGAACTCCCTGGTAAAGGAAAAGTACTATAAGCAGTCAGAAGGAAACAATTTAAATAATGTGGTGCTGTGCATACCCTATGACCCAGCAAAACTACCACTGACTCTTTATCTCAAAATGATTAGAAATAAGGGAAAAGGACATATCTGTACTAAAATAGTTTGTGGTCCTTTTTTCAGTGACAAAGTATAAGAAACTTAAAGGTTGTCCTCTAGACCCTCATTGTCATATGCTAAAAGAAGACAAGTTTATAATTCTGGGTGACTTTAATGCTAGAGTAGGCACAGATTATTAGACATAGAGGGAATCTTTGGAAAGAATGGAATCAGAAATAGCAGCAGTGATGGTGACTTTCTATTGAAGGCTTATGTGTTTCATGACCTTGTCATCACCTATACTGCCTTCCATTTACCTAAAGGCAATTCATTTTTTAGATGTATCCTCACAGCAAACATTGGTATTTGATAGACTGCCATTCTAAGGAGAAGAGACAGAATGTGAAAGTGATGAAGGTGATATATGAGGCACAGTCCTAGACTGATCATCAAGATATCTTCTCCAGGCTAACATTCACATTCAAAAGAAAAAGTGACCCCAAGGCAAAAAGACTCCCAGAAGACCTAATTTCAACAAATTAGAGGACTTCTCCATTCAAGAAGATTTTGTGGCCAATTTGGAGGGAAAGCTGAGTCAGCATATGGTTTTCAACAGTGGAGCAGAAAAGGAGTAGGCAGCTTTCAGAAATTCACTGTACTGTGCTGCATTTACTCATCTGGGCTAGAATACTTGCAAAACATCAGTATTGGTTTGGTGAAAATAATGGGAAAATCCAGAATCTCCTATGTGAAAAATAAGAACTCTGTGGGATTTATCAATTTGGCATTCCATTTCTTTCTAGAAAATAAGTGTTTAACTCCCTCAAAAGTAAAATGCAAATAAAACTTAGATAGATGCAGGATTTTTGATTCAGTAAGAAGGCAGTTAAGATTCAGTTTTACAACGATGGTAACAATCCAAGCACTTCTATGGTGCTTTGAAGACTATTTATGCATCAAAGAGCTTTGATGCATTTGAACTACTCAGTACTGATAGAGTCTCACTAATAAGTAACAAAGATATTATCCTGGAGTCATGAGCTGAACATCCCCAGAATATTCTCAATAGAACATCATCAATTAATGCTGAAGCCACTGACTGAATATTTCAGTTGTACTCAATCTCTCTTTAGCCAAACTTCCAAGTGAGGAACAGGTTTTGAACTTCATTAAGTTCCTCTCATGTGTCAAAATGCTTGGTGCTAATTTTTATTCTAGCACAGTGATCCAGTGCTTATACAAAGCTGACGGAAATCTTCTAGGTTATATGGCAAGAGAAGGTTGTCCTTCAGGAGATCTAAGATGCCTGCTCAACTGTCCATCTGTATAAAGGAAAAGAAAATAGGTTTCACTGTGACTTTCACAGCAGAGGGAGGGGTCCCTCTCATATATTATTGGGAAGCTTTTTTTTTTTTTTGCCAGAGTCCATTTTAATTGACTGTTACTTCACCTGGATGATGGTAATCTACCTGAGAGCCAGTGTGGCTTCAGAAAGGGCTGAGGAATGGTGATAAGGTGTTTGCCGCCTATCAACTTCAGGAGAAATGTCAGGAGGAAAACAGAAGTCGATACACAATATTAATTGATCTGATCATAGCCTTTGATATGGTATGGGTTTGTGGAAGATAATGACAAAATTTGGTGCCCCACAGTTCATCAGTATTGTATATCAGCTCCATTATAGCTTTCTTAAACAGGTTCCAGATAATGAACACATGGTCTTGTGCTTTGCCAGTCACCAATAGAGTGAAGAAAGGTTGTGCACTTATTCTTACGCTTTTAAGCATAATATTGTCAGGGATGTTGTCAGATGCCTTCAATGAAGTTGGAAAGTTACCACACTGATGGTAAATAACTTGAAAAGTTTACAAGTAAAAATTAAAGTGGAGGGAAAGTTGGTATACAGCTTTTTGTTTATAGATGGTTGTGCATTCAATGAAGCCTCTAAGATTGAAATACAACAGAATGAAGATCCATTCTCTGCCACTTGTGCTAACTTTGGCCTAACAACATCAAGAAAACAGGTTCTCTACCAGATACCACTGCACCATCTATAAATAGATTATAGCAAATGTAGAAACTTTGAATACTATAAATAAGTTCCCTTACCTTTCAGCATATTTTCCAGGGTTGTTGTATGCCTGTGAAATCTGGACAGTATAGCAGTTCTATGCCAGAAAATTGAATCACTTCCATTTGAATTGTCTTAGTGAGATTCTGAAGATCACCTGGCAAGATAAGGTACCAAACACTGAGGTAGCTGAACTGCCAAATATACAAACTCTACTGCATAGTAGAGGCAGAGTACTATAGCCAATGGGCTGGCCACATTGTCTGAATGCCAAACACATGTTTGCCTAAAAGACTATTTTACATACAACAATTCATATAAGACAAGTGCTTACACAGAGGTTAAAAGAAGCAGGATAAGGACACTCTCAAGGTTTTTTTTTAATAACTTTATTATCGATTGTGAGACATAGGCAACAGAGGTATAGGACCATCCAGCATAGTATGCCTAAATCAAAGAAGGCACTGTGCTCTATGAGCAAAGCAGAATTGCAATTGTTCAAAAGAAACAGGAGATGTACAAATTTAGAGACACCTCCATCCCAAATGTCCATAAAAGCTAATTTTGCCTGACCTGTGAAAGAGTCTTCCAAGCTCATAATGGTCTGATATGCCACAGTTGGACACGCTATACATTACCCTTGACATAGGGAAGCCATTTTGTTCCTCTTCAAGTAATGCCAAAGTATTAATGGGTCAGAAGTCATGGAGCTCTTTTAGCTAGTAGTCACAGGACAGCTATGTATAAGACAGTAAGCTGTTATCATGTCCTTATAAATGAGTGTACAATCTCAGTGGGAGAAGAGAGCGAGAAAAAAAAATATATATCTATATATCAGATAGTTAATTCATATATACAAACATACATATGCATGTGTGTCTATATATACATATGTATCATGTAATATATGATAAAATTAAATGAAATAAATGCAAAGAAGAACTGTAGGCTAAGTTCTATGAGACATTACATTTATCAACTACTCTTGGGCTCACACTCTGGAAGAACTCAAAAAGGAATTAAAAAATCAAATAAGACAAGTTGAATAAAAATGGGAGAAAGACAACAATAGCTTGAAAAGCAAAATTGCACAAATAGAAAAAGAGAAACAAGAAGATAAGGAAGAAAAATATGTTTTGATAATGTGTAAATAGAATTAGCTCTAGCCCATTCATAGTCAAAACTCTACCTACCCGAGATGATGTCATCCCCACCTCCCTTAGTGGGGAGGGCAATGGAGTTACCCACGTGTGACAATAAGTAACAAATCAAGAACAAGGGAATGCCCTTTGGGCTGTCCAAATCATGCAGAGGCTGCCATTTGTCCACTTGAATTAGAGGTGGACCCACAGGAAGTGACGAGAGACACTATCTCTTCAAGTATGTTGGTTACTTCCTGCTAAGGGAGTTCCCACTTTGAACTGGGTGCTGAAGGATCTCAGATGAGAAGGCAGGCAGCTTCTACTCTGAATGGTCATGTGGGTAAGTTAGGCTGATTTCTTTGGCCTACCTTGGCGTTTTTCCAAGACTCTACCTTAAGTAGGCTCTAGCCTATCTGATTGCTAGGCCTTGAGGCTTGTAGCCTAATTATTTAGCCTTTTAACCTTCTCTCTCCATCCAGGCCTCTGCAGGCCAGGACTAGCCTCTCCCTCTCTCTATATCCTTACCCTTCACCTTCCTAATTGTAAATAAACTACCTTAAACCGATCCTGACTTGGGTCTATTTTAATTATGGAATCAATCTGAATTGTTGATTCCTGGGGGCCACACTTTAAATATATGTCTAAAAATATCTAAAATCTCCCTCTTACAATAACCAGAATTGACCTAGTGGAAAAAGAAACAAACAAAAAAATCAAATGAAGAAAAGAGTTACTTAAAAAGAAGAATGGACCAAATGGAGGAGAATCAAAAGGTAATGGAAGAAAATCAGTCTTTAAAAATTAGAATTGGGCAATTAGACACTAATTACTTTACAAGACATCAAGAAACAGTGAAATGACAGCAAAAAAGAATGAAAAGTAAAAGAAAATATGAAATATCCCATGGAAAAAACAACAGACATGGAAAATAGATCTAGGAGAGACAATTTAAGAATTATTGGACCTGAAAGTTATAACCCCCAAAGAGCCAAACATTCTATTACAAGAAATTATCCACGAAAACTGATATTCTTAAACAAAACAGTAAAATATAGATTGAAAGAATCCACAGATCATCTCCTGCAATAAATCCCCAAATGACAAGTCCTAGAAATGTTATAGTCAAGTTTAAGAGCTCCCAGGTCAAGAAAAACATACTATAAGCAGCCAGAAAGAAACAATTAAGATATTAGGGAGTCCCAGTTAGCATTACACAGGATCTGGGGCTACAACAAAAAAATTATCTACCTATCAAAAGTGACATAATATTTCAGGGGAAATATGGTCATTTAATAAAACAGAAGATTTCCAAGCATTCCTGAAAACAATACCAGACTTAAACAGAAAATTGTGGTATTTTTGTCCAAATAAAAAATTTGTGTCCATTTATAAAATAAAAATGGTGTCCTATTATAAAATTCAAGAGAACCATGAAAAAGGAAAATAAGAAAAAGAAACAAACAAACAACAGCAACAACAACAACAAAAATACCAAGGGATTTAATAAGGTCAAATTGTTCATATACCTATATGATGATATCTGTAATTCTTAAAAATTATTAACATTATCATAGCAGTCAGAAGAGGTATACAGAGACAGATGGTGAGGGATTAAGCTGTTAAGAACAGTATGTAAAAAAAAACCTAGGAGAAAAAAAAGAATTGTTCTAAGAGAAATGAGAAGGAAGAAGGTAAATGGAGTAAACTATGTTGCATAAAGAGGCAGGTGGTAGAGGGGAAAACTCTAACAAAGAGGGGAAGAGGAGGGTGATAACAGGTAATACCTAAACCTTATTCTCATTGGAATTGGTTCAAAGAGGGAAGAACAGCCAGATTAATTGGGGTATAGAATCTTATCTTACCCTGTAGAGAAGTAGAAGGACTAGAAGGTAGTGTGGTAGGTGCAATGGGGCGGGAACTAATATAAGGGAAGGAAAAGTCATGGGAGTGATTAAAAAGGCCCTATAGAGAAACAGGAGGGGAATAACCAAGGAGGTAGTGAGAAGAGGAGTAAAATAAGGGAGGGAGAAATGGAGAGTGATTATAAGCAAAACACTGATGTGGAGGGAAAGAGTGAAAAAAGAAAGGGCAAGATTAAAAGAGATAATCAAAATGGAGGAAAATAGGCAGATGGTAATCATAACCATGAATGTGAAGGGGATAAACTCACCCATAAAATGGAAATGGGTAGCAGAGTGGATTAAAAAGCAGAATCCTACCATATCTTGTTTGCAAGAAACACATTGGGGCAGATAGAAACACACAGAATGAAGGTAATAGGCTGGAGCAGAATCTATTGAAATTCAACTGAGAAAAAACGGCAGGAGTAGCACTCATGCTTTCAAAAAAATGAAGTCAAAAATAGATTTTATTATATGAGATAAGAAAGATAATTACTTCTTGATAAAAGGTAGCATAGACAATAAAGAAGTATCAAAACTCAACATATATGCACCAAATGGTATAGCATCCAGATTTCTAAAGGAGAAACTAGAGGAGTTCGAGGAGTAAATAGATATTAAAACTATACTTGTAGGGAACTTTAACCTTCCCCTATCAGAACTAGATAAATCAAAACAAAAAGTAAACAAGAAAGAAGTAAGAGAAGTGAATGAAATTTCAGAAAAAGTAGAGTTAATGGATTTCTGAACAAAATTGAATAGGGATAAAAAGGAATATGCCTTCTTTTCAGCAACACATGGTACATATTCATAGAATGACCATATACTAGGGCAAAAAAAATAACAAACAAATGCAGAAAAGCAGAAAGAATAAATGCAACTTTTTCAGATCATAATACAATAAAAATTGTAATAAATAAGGGTCCATGAAGGGGCAAATTAAAAATTGATTGAAAACTATATAATCTCATTCTTCAAAAATGGTGCATCAAGGAACAAATCATAGAAACAATAACTGATTTCACTTAAAAATGATAATGAGAGGACAACATATCAAAATCTATGGGATAAAGCCAAAGAAGTAATCAGGAGAAAACTTATATCCCTGAATGCTTATAGCAATTAAATGGAGAAAAAGGAGATCAATGAATTGGGCTTGCATCTAAAAAAGTTAGAAAAAAGAACAAATTAAAAATCCCAGATAAAGACTAAAGTGCAAATAATAAAAAAGGAGAAATTAATAAAAGTAAAAGTAAAAGAACTATTGGATTAGTAAGTAAGACTAGTAGCTGGTTCTCTGAAAAAAATAAAGTATTGCTTAATTGATTTTACAAAATAAAGATGAGAATCAAATTACCAGTATCAAAAATGAAAAGGGTAAATTCACCTCTAATGAAGGGAAAATTAAGGACATTATTAGGAGCTGTTTTGCCCAATTATATGACAATAAATATGACAATCTAGGTGAAATGGACAAATGTTTATAAAAAAAATAAATTGCCTTGATTATCAAAAGAGGAAATAAAATACTTAAATAGTCCCATCTCAGAAAAAGAAATTGAACAAGCCATTAATGAACTCCCTAGGAAAAAATCTCCAGGGCCAGATAGATTCACAAGTGAATTCTATCATACATTTAAAGAACAACTAATCCACACACTAAACAAACTCTTTGACAAAATAAGCAAAGAAGGAGTCTTACCAAATTCTTTTTATGAAACAAATATTGTACTGATAACTGAGCCAGGAATAACACAAAACAGAGAAAATTATAGATCAGTGATGGCAAACCTATGGCATGGGTGTCAAAGATGGCACACAGAGCACTCTCTGTGGGCACTCAGCCAACTTCTGTACCCACTCCCCAACTCCAGAGTTTGCTACTAGAAAGGCAGAAGGATGGGGGAGGTGAAAAAATGTCATCAGGTGTGTTAGAGAAGGGAAAGGGAGCACCTGAAAAATAGAATAGTATATCTGTCAGGTCTATGGGGAAGGAAAGAATTTAAGGCCAAGCAAGAGATAGAGAGCATTCCAAGATATAAATCGAATGATATTGATTATATTAAATTAAAAAAATGTTTTGTACAAACAAAACCAATGTAAGCAAAATTAGAAAGGAAGCAACAAACTGGGAATTTATAACAAAATTCTCTGACAAAGGTCTAATTCCTCAAATATACAAAGAACTAAGTCAATTTTTTAAGAAATAAAATCATTGCCCAATTAACAAATGGTGAAGGGCTATATGAATAGACAGTTTTCTGATTAAGAAATCAAAACTATCAATAAGTACATGAAAAAGTGTTCTAAATCTTCTAAATCTCTTATAATTAGAGAAATGTAAGTCAAAACAACTCTGAGGTACCACCTTACATCTAGCAGATTGGCTAATATGACAGTAAAAGAAAATAATAAATGTTGGAAGGGATGTGGTAAAATTAGGACACTAATGCTTTGCTGGTAGAGTTGTGAATTGATCCTGCTATTCTAAAGGGCAATTTGGAATCATGCACAAAGGGTTTTAAAAGAATGCATACCTTTTGATCTAACAATACCACTACTGGGTTTATATCCCAAAGAGAGAGAAAAAAACTGGGCAAGGATATGTTTCTATAAAAATATTTATAGCCATGCTTTTTGTGGTAGCAAAAACATGGGAAATGAGAGGATATCCTTTAATTGGGGAATGGCTGAACAAATTGTGGTATATGATGGTGTTGGAATACTATTGTGCTATAAGGAATAATGAATTGATGGATTTCTATAAGAACTTGAAAGACCTACCTGAACAGATGTACGGTGAAATAAGAAGAACCAGAACATTATAAACAGTAAATGAAACATTGTGGGATGATCAAAGGTAATTAATAGCAATGCAATGATCCAGGACAATTCTGTGGGTCTTATAAGAAAGAATGCTATCCATATCTAGAGCAATAAGGAGTAGAACTCCAGAAGTAAACATATTATTTGTCACTTGTTTATATGGGTATGTGATTTGGGGTTTTGGTTTAAAGGATTATTCTTTTACAAAAATGAATAATATGGAAATGGGTTCAAATGATAACATATATGTACAACCCTGTGGAATTGCTTGTCAACTTTGGAAGTAGGGAGTGATGAAGGAATGGAGAAAACATGAATCATGGAACCATGGAAAATATTTAAAAAGGAAAAAAAAGAAAAAAGAATTAGAAAAAGAATTTATACTATCACCATATATCCATTGTCCTTTCCCTAGACTCCTCTGTGCTCTGAAGAAAGATCTAGAGTAGGTAGCTATGCTTAAGTGTATGTAAGGTCTTAAACTGAGATACAGTTATCTATCACACATTCTGAAGCAAGGCATACTGTGAGAGCAGCTGGGCAGCAAGACAGGGTGGGGAAACTGGATTAGGTCTTCAAGGCATGGTTTCAATCTTTTGTTTGAAGTAAATTCCCAGAACATGAGACACACCTATATGCAAATGTAAGTACAAAAACACATCCCAAAGCCAAATACAAATTATGTCAGGATTGTTCCCCATTTTGCATTATCCATGCCACTGATCCATGCCATTAGCATGAATCATGGAGAACTGGTTACATTCCACTCAGCAAGGCGAGGTGGAGAAAGTTCATCAAAGTGAAGTCACAGTCTTATTTCAAGGATAATTCAGATGACAAGACAATGGAAGAATTTATGGCTATAAATCAAAAAGTTTTAATACTTAAATGATTGACTTTTACCATCTGGTCTCTACTTTCAAAGCATTGTTTCTGGAAGTGCCCAAGTGCTCAAGCAAATCACTTAAATATCTCTCATGCTCTCTTCACTCATTTATAAAAGGAAAAGGTCAGATCTTTGCTTTTTTTCAGATCCTTTTGTCCTTTTATGAATTATGAACCTTTAAGAAGTTAGATCATATACCTAAAACCACTAAGCTCATATACATGAAACTATCTAGTAAATGAAAACATTTGTTTTCTTCTTTATATCTTGCCCTTTGTTTGGGATTTACAGACCAACTGTACCCCCTTACTGGCATTATAAATTAAATTTAGTGGTTTGTAATTGAACTCTAATTTCTCTTTCCAAACCCTCTTCTTCACTAAATTAAATGATCCTTTAATTTGTAAGGGCCCAGAGCAGCTGCTTCTCAGAGGTCCTGTTTTTTTCAAAATCTGTATCTAGCTACTCTTACTTGTCTATCAAGCAAAAAAGAATCAAATAATTGATGATATACTTTTGTGTGAACAACCATATTATACCCTTCAGGGGATACCTGCCTTAAAATTCAGGAAACATTTATTAATGAGTACTAGAACAACACAACTGTGTGCTAGGTCCTAGGCATTAGAAGAAGATAATTCTGTTCTTCAAGAAGTTGACATTCTATTGTAGGAATTATAATGCTCTTATCTAGTATATCTAGTATGATATGGGGCAGATCATTTGAATTCTCTGGGCCTTCATTTCAACATCTACAAAAAGAAATGGTTGAATGAGTTGTATTCTATGAAAAAGTGAGTCAGAGAGACTTTCTCAACTCCTCCCCAAATCTGTACATGGGCAATAGCTTACTCTGTGCATAAATGACAGGGTCCTATTGTTTGTTATTGACAATTTATCAACTATTAGTTTGTCTTGTGACAGAAGTCAACATAGTGAGCATTATAAATTATGGAATCATCAGAATATGGAATGGTCTAATTTCAAAGATAGTCACCCTTTTTATTTTGTTCTTGATGACTGGTTCTACATCAACTAAAAGTGGAGGAATAAAACAAATTATGAGGATAATTAAGTAAGCCCAAGCCCTAGTTAAATTCATTGGCATGGTTGGATATTTCAGACAAAACTGCATATTGATCTGGATAGTTGTCTTCATTTACAAAAAGCCTTGTGCTTTCTCTTGCTTCCTTTCTTCTTTTAAACAAATTGGAGGAAAAGAGAATCATAAAAAAAAAATCTACTTTTTTTCCCATTCCCTCCTCCGCTCAAAGAATAAGAAATGTTATTTCTTTTGGCAGCTGGAAACCAATCCCACCTTAGTTAGTATTACAAGGAGAACAGGAAGCCAGCAAAGGAATTTTCCATTCATGGGTCTCTTTTGATTTTTTTTTTTTACTCCTATCAGGTAATTTTCAAAATCAAGACATTTCCAGTTAGTCTGTGCATCTTCTTGTTTTGGCTACCACTGTCAAGGGTAATTGAACTTTCCTTGAGTTGATGAGAAACCTGACTGTTCTTAGACTTTGGTAGTCTTTGGAGGGAGAACCTGAGAACTTCTGCACCCCCAAAGGGAATATTGATGAAACATTAAGCCCTTGCTTATTCAAAAGGGCCTTTTCTTTTCATAAAGATAAAACCCTTGCTGCAATTCTGCAAAACCACAAATCAAAATATTCCCTATTTCTGTGGAAGCTACTACTTTGTCCTTTAAAATAAATGCTTCATCTTGCCTTATCTGGACTAATATTTTCTTTTAAAATATACTTTATTGCAGTTAATTCCTGCTGGTTTTTTTGGTTGTCTATTGTCATCAAGCATTTTTAAAATGTATGAAAAGGGCAAAGGGTGACAAAGAGGCAATGATTTAAATAATCAATTGTTTTCTAATTAAATGTTTTCTTTTTTAAAAAATTAAATAATTGATTAAGTTCCATGGTCTATTTAATAACATGTCAATACTTAAAGATTATACACTGTTGAGAGGATGGGCATTTCCTACTTCACTAATTCTACAGTTTAAAATATGATTTTCTAAAGCTGCTGGGCACTGAGACTTGGGGAAAAGTCTACCTGAATATAACTAAGATAGTTACTGGAAAACAAACACTCAATTTTTCACTAGCACAAGTAAAACAAGGAGTTTGAGCACAAGCCATTCCTTGTGCAAATAGAAAGGAAAACAATTTCAAATATAGTTTATTAAGCTTGGTCACTAACTCCTTTAGCTAAAGTTAGGGTCAGAAAGGTCTCTAAGGTCTGAGGGGGAAAGAAAAAAGGAGTTAGAAGCTTATTTTGAATTTAGTTCTGAAGAAATAACCTAAGCCATCTGATAGTTTCCTGTATTTTAACTAATTCTGCTTACTATCTGGATGCTAAACTGCTTACCTACTGCAATCTTTATAACCAATTATTAGCTCCGTGTATAACAGAGAAATAGAGTAGGATTAAAGTGGATGCTTTGAAAACCTAGAAATAACAAAATTACAGTATACAAGATTCAGTGGTATAATCAGGAACTCATTAATAAAAAAACCATTTAAAAAACAAAAATATTAATACTTTTTCTCCTAAATTATGCCTATTGAAATATATAACATTTTGACAATTGATCTAAGGTATTAGGATTATAGATTTAGAGTTGAAGGCGGACCCCTCATTTTATATATGATAATAGGTCTCAGAGAGGATAAGTGTATTATTGCCCAAATGTCCACAGGAAAAAAGTAACAGAACTAGGATTTAAACATATCGTCTATAATTTGAAATTTGGCCTCCATTCTCTGAAACAAGAAAAAAGTAAATCTTTTCTAGTGGCATTTTTTAAAAAGACATGCAAATATGTAGACATAGAACTGGGAATTTGTAGTTAGACTGTTAAGAGGCAATATCTCTTTTTTATTTTTTTCAAGTGAAGTAAAAAATAAACAAACTGTTTCCTGAGGCCATAGTACAAGATGCTACTAGCTTCAGAAATAAAATAATTGATTATTGAATATTTCTTATATTAAACCAAAAACTGATCAATATCTATGCCTACCAATAAAGGTCATCAAATAACATAGCAAAATGTTAAATAATAAACACAATTGATGAAGTTACTTAGATTGTATCTTTATGAAATTGAAAAGAGCCATATAGGGTAAAAGTTAGACAAGTATTATTTGGGGAAAAAATTCCTACCAATATTCCATGACATTCATAGACCACAGTTTATTTACTTATGCCCAAATTGATAGCCACTCTACTTTGTTTCTAATCCTTTGATACCACAAGAAGTGATACTATTGTGTTAGTTGTCTATATATCATATATATCAAACCTGTGATAAATATTTGAAGCAAATATTTTTACTCATTTGAAATTTTACCTTCTATCCTAAAGAAACATATCTTTAAAAAGTAATTGAGTGAAAATTTATTTATTTAATTGCATTATTTATTTAAAGGAATTTATTTAGTTTAATGAATTAATAATTGAATTATTTAATGCATAAACTTTTGAACTTCATGTAATTTATATTATCTATTTTATCTTTTGGAATTTCCTCCATTCTTTGTTTGATTCACCCCCTACCCATTGCTGTGAAAGGAACAATCAAGTTCCTATCAAGTACTATCTTCAAATTTTTTCTTTAATATTCAAGATACATATCCATTTTGAGTTTATTATAGATTGTTTAGTGATATAGTGGGTGGGGTGCCAATATTGGAGTCAGGGGGACATGAATTCAAAAATGGCCTCAAATGCTTGCTAGCTGTGTGATCCTAGGTACATCACTTAACCTCATTTACTTCAGTACCCAATATCTCATCTATAAAAGGAGCTGGAGAAGAAAATGGCAAACTGCTCCAGTATCTTTGCCTAAATGGAGTCAGAAAGAGTCAGAAATGATTAATTAACTCAACATCAACGTGAATTATACCACACTGATTTCCAGTTTTAAGAGAAATTTGTGTTAAAAAAGTATTATTTTTCCAATAATTTATTTTTTCAGGTTTGTAGAATACTGAGTTAAGTTCAATTACTTCTAATTCTTACTTGTTAATTCTAATCCATTGATATAGTTTTCTATTTTTTACCAGTGCCAAAAGGTTTGGATAATTATTGATTTATAACAGATTATGCAATCTCAAATTTCTATTCTAACTTCAATCCTAATCCTCCCTCCTCTTATTTCCCCCTTGGTATTATAGATTATTTTCCTCAAACCAGATTGCAATATTATGTGTTCTAGCTCTGTAGGAAATTTTCCTAATAGTCTGATTGGCATAGTAATAAATCTGTAAATGAATTTTGATTTCATTATTTTTTTTCAAATATTTATTAATATTTATTTTTAACATGGTTACATGATTCATGCTCCTCCTTTCCCCTTCACCTCCCCGCACTCCCTCCACCCATGGCCAATGCGCATTTCCACTAGTTTTGTCATGTGTCCTTGATCAAGACCAATTTCCAAATTGTTGGTAGTTGCATTGGTGTGGTAGTTTAGAGTCCACACCCTCAATCATGTCCACCCCGACCCATGAGTTCAAGAGTTGTTTTTCTTATATGTTTCCTCTCCTGCAGTCCTTCCTTTGAATGTGGGTAGCGTCTTTACCATAAATCCCTCAGAATTGTCCTGGGTCATTGTATCGCTGCTGGTACAGAGGTCCATTACATTAAATTTTACCATAGTGTATCAGTCTCTGTGTATAGAGTTCTTCTGGCTCTGCTCCTTTCGCTCTGCATCTGTTCCCAGAGGTCTCCCCAGTTTGCCTGGAACTCCTCCAATTTATTATTCCTTTTAGCACAATAGTATTCCATCACCCTCATATACCACAGTTTGTTCAGCCATTCCCCAATTGAAGGACATACCCTCCTTTTCCAATTTGTTGCCACCACAAAAAGCACAGCTATAAATATTTTCATACAAGTCTGTTTATCTATGATCTCTTTGGGGTACAAACCCAGCAATGGTATGGCTGGATCAAAGGGCAGGCATTCTTTTATAGCCCTTTGAGCATGATTCCAAATTGCCAGCCAGAATGGCTGGATCAGTTCACAGCTCCACCAGCAATGCATTAATGTCCCAATTTTGCCACTTCCCCTCCAACATTCATTACTCTCCCCTTCTTTCATTTTAGCCAATCTGCTAGGTGTGAGGTGATACCTCAGAGTTTTGATTTGCATTTCTCTAATTATTAGAGATTTAGAATGCTTTCTCATGTGCTTATTGATACTTTTGATTTCTTTACCTGAAAATTGCCTATTCATGTCTCTTGCCCATTTTTCAATGGGGGAATGGCTTGATTTTTTATACAATTGCTTTAACTCCTTGTATATTTGATTAATTAGACCCCTGTCAGAGTTTTTGTTATAAAGATTTTTTCCCAATTTTTTGTTTCCCTGATTTTATTATTTTAAAATAAAGCCATGGCCCACCTTTGATTCCTGAATGTTCATCCCCCCAATAATTTAAGTTTTTTTTCTATTGATTTATATCTGAATTTCAACAAGTATTAATTAAGTAGGCTCTGTGAGTCTGACTCCCAGATAGCTTATGAATTTTGTATGTTTTGAATGGGACTTACTTTTCATTATTCATCCCTTAAGTTACTGCCATGTAGAAATGTTGTTGATGGTTGTATGCTTTTTATACTTGTTCTTTACTAAAGCAATTATTTCGAGTTTCTTTACTAATGTAGCATTTTTAAGTAAAGCATCATGCTATCTACAAAAAAAGGATAGTTTTTATCCTCTTTGCCTATACCTTTAATGTTTTCCCCCTCGACAGTATCATTTAACAGCAGGGAAAAAGAGAATTATTTACTTTATTCCTCTATTTACTGGGAAAGCTTCTAGAATTCTTTTCTTACATATGATGTTACATATTGGATCTAGATATTTTTATGACATTAAAAAAGTATCCTTCTATAACTATTCTCTGCAATTTTGTTTTTTGCACCTATATATAATCATGTGATTTGGTATGATTTGCTAAAAATAATTATTTTAGTTGTTTTCTTTTTTAACTTAATTTTTTCATTATATTAAAATACCCAGGAAACTCCCTCTCTCCCTCTTCTCCGTCCAGAAGAGAAGGCATCTGGAGGTGGATATACACAAGTCATTCCTCAAATGGCATTTTTATATAGGATGTTCTCTTGGTTCTGCTCACTTTGCGCCCTAATTTCATGTAGGTCTTTCCACAGTGTATTTTGTTTGTTTGTTTTAGTAAATTGCTCATCATTTATTTTTTTATTAAACTCTTACCTTCCTTCTTAGGAATAAAAACTGTGTATTGGTTCTAAAGACGAATTGTTAGAGCTAAGCAATGTGGGTTAAGTGACTTGCCCAGGGTCACACTCTGAGCCTAGATTTGAACCCAGGACGTCCTGTCTCTGGGCCTGGCTCTTACACCCTCTGCTCATCATTTCTTATGGTATAATAGTACTCCATCACAATTATATGCCTTGACTGGTGTAGTTATTCTCCAAATGATGGAAATCCTTTCAATATCCATTTCTTTGCACCACAAAAAAAGTTGCTATAAATATTTTAGGACATATACGTTCTTTTCCTTTTTCTCGGATAACCTTATGGAATAAATCTAATAGTGGAAGTGCTGGTACAAAAGTAAAAAAATGCATGGTCTTATAACTCTTTGGGCATAATTCTGGATTGTTCTCCAGAATGGTTGGATCAGTTCACAGCTCCACCAGTTTATTAGTTTAATTGTCTTCTATTGTTAACCTATTTTAGAAGCCCTGACTTAAATAATCAGAAGAAATTATTTTTTTGGATAAATTGTAGACTTTTTGCCAGGATTTTATTTAACAATTATGTCACAATAATCATTAATCATATATCTATAGTTTCTTTTCTTTGTTTATCTTTCCTTGATTTTGCCATTAGAACAATATGTGTTTCAAAAAGATATTTACTCATTTTTAGCAAAATTTTGTACTGTAAAAGAAGGAATTATTCTTTAAAAGAGTGACCAAAGTTTCAAACAAATCAAACTGCATCTGTTTTATTTTATTATTTTTTTTAAAATATAATCCCTTTAATAGTCCCTTTACATATACTTATTGGGTCTGCAGATGTCATGACCACCTAGGTATTGACTCCTGTTAGTCTCTTCATACCTGTTCTTTCCTCTCAACACATACATATACATGTATTCACATATACAATGTTTTTCTGTCACTTTAGAATTCAACAGAAGAACCGATAAATAAAAAAGTATTCTTTAGCTCACTCTTCCAGAGGCATACGAGCTATATACGTCCCTCAGGGTTCTTGGATTCTTTGTAGTGTTTGGGAGAATCTCCTCTACTGTTCTTATTTCAAACTATCACTTGCCTCCCTTGTTAGGTGCCAGTTACTAGCACCTCATTTCCATTTATGCACTTAATATCAATTACCAGAAGCTAAGGACTGATGCCCATTTTGAGGAGGCCAGAGGGTTTCAGAGGCAAAAATTACCTAGGACCTTTATACTTATAGTTTTCTCTCTCACAGGACACTATAAACAAAAGTGTATGACAAGAAACAGAGGAGTCGGAAGGACAATGAAGTTACAGGAAAGTTCACTAAAGTTTTACACTGACTCTGTAGGCAATCAAAGAGTCTTCCATTCTCCATGTGGTTAAGACCATTCCGCTCCATAGTTTCTCTAAGGCATTTGCCTTACACATCATAATGATTCATTGTGGAGCAGGACCCCAAGGTCTCAATATGGCAAAGTTATATCAATTAAGAAAGCTGAGGCATTCAGTGCATAGGCCATGCATCTATTACACTTACCTGTGAGAGTTTTGATCTGAGTGCCAGCCTCAAAATGTGATATATTCAAATAGTATTTATAGAGCCAACATTTGCCACCATTATTCAAGCATTACATTCTTTTTTATATGCCCTAACCATCCACAATATATATGTAACTTTCTCCATATATCACAAAAATTAAAACCAAAGATGTGCTTCCTTTGTTTTATATTCCTTGTATTCATGTATTTTGAAATAGACTCAATATTGGAATATTTATATAGTTAATTTGGAAAAGAGTTTTCAGAGGATCAATTTCTGCTTGTTAATAATTATTTTTTCAGTTATTTTTAATTTAGTTTTTACCAGCCAATGAAATAACACTTGTTGTTTGTAAGAGAGACAAAGTATACTTGGGCAGATGAGATAACTGAGGTCTCTTAAAAGCAGAAAATGGGATTGTTCGAGATGAGTTTCCAATAACTGAACCCATCCAGATTTTTTATACGGCCCAGAAAGCAAAAAGGCATATATTGTTCTAGTAAAACAAAGGATGACAACTTGGCTAAATCCTTCCTCTTTCTCCAACCAGTATTCAAGTGACACCAACAGAAACAAAACAAAGAACTTTCCCTTATACCTTGTTGAAAATCAGTACAGTTATCATTGAATAGATATTCTAAGTTACTGATTTGGGTATTCCAACTTCATAGTCTTACTACTTTAAAGAAAAGTCCAGGTTTATAAATTAGTGGGATGAATCTGAATTGCATGTCTTGATTCTTTTGCCAGGACCTAGCAGAGCCTTGAATAGCCCAGTTTAACAATTGGGTGAATTGTTTTCCTTCCTGTGTGGCTCATTTTGAAAAGGATCACAAAATGGGTCATTCATTCTTTAGAAAAGCACCATAAGCCTTTGCCAATTGGTTAGGTTCATTCTAGGTAAACAAAATCAGAGGTACTAGTGATAAAATATGAGAGAATGAAGTCTCAAAAAGAAAATTTTAAAATTTACTTTTATTTTTGCTTACTATTCTTCTAATGATAGAGAACAAATTCAACCCCAACAAGAAACACAGACTATTAAAGCTGTTCTGCCCCTGTCATATACATGTATGTATGTATATATATATATATATATACATACATACATATATATGAATTTTAAGACCCAAAGGAGTGAAACATCTTTCACAGACTCAAACAGATAATGACTATCAGAGTAAGAATAAATGTCCAAGTTACTTGATTCCTAGAACAACACTCTTTTGAAGATAACATTCTCCACACTTATTCTAAAGACCCCAATGTTAATCTCATATATTTATGTCTTATAGAGAGGATGCAATAATAATAATCCTGGACTATGTATGTTCAGTACTAAAGCATTAAGATGAAAAGGAAAATTGTGAGTTAATCTCTCAGGGGGCAATACACTCCTGGAGGTTTCTAAATATCTGAAAGTCTAGTTATATGCAACTTTTAAAAGTAATCCTTGGAACCAATTGTTGTTACTTCTTTATCCTTAATAGGTTTAGCAAAAATTACATTTCCATCACCATTCAGAAGAATGATCAATAAGAAAACAAGAAAAGAATGTAATGGAATTTATAAAGAGATCAGAAAGGATCTCTTTCTTCCCATTATGCCAGAGACCAGTTATGACTGCCTCTAAATTCATTACACATGGATTCCACCTACTAGATTATATTCTCTCTCCATTTGTTCCAGTCCATCACCACACCACCATGTAGCATACCCTTTCTCCACTGATACTTTAAAAAGGGATTTTAGACATCTCATAGTTGTACAAAAGCACAGATCTCTTCACAAATAGTTCCTCCTTTTCCCTCTATATTGATTTGATGAGGGAGGGAGGAAAAATTATATATTTATCAATAAACTCAGTCTTGTTGACTCTCTATCATCAATTGATCTGACAACTTTATTTTTCTCTATAAGTGTTTTTCCCTATTGCTTTGATTTGAAAAAATTATTTTACACTTATGAATCCTTAGTTCTCTCAATGAATGGTTTCTCCATGAAGTATAAACAAATTTAAAATATTTTACCCATTTCCCCAATAAGGTGTATAATTCAATAGGATTTTCTAATGAGGGATTCATAGTTCAAATGTTAAAAAACAAATGTTAACAACTAGCAGTTAACTCATGCTTAGTCCCATTTTCAACATGTTCCTGATGTGAACACAAAAAACAACTTATAAAACATTCAAAAACATCCATACAATGTAGGTACATCCCAGATCTTATTGTAAACATCCCTTCTGTGATTAAGTTGATTCCTGAGGAACTGGACTAAACAGACTGACCAGAGGTCATGGTCAAAACTTCCTGTGATTCCTGATTTTGCATAGCATTGTGATCTATATCAGCTTTATAGGCATTCAAGAACTCACTACATGACTATCCCAATAAGAAACAGAAAGAAATGGTAAAACAACAAGGAAAGTCAAAATTGTCCTTACATTTTTTTATCCAATTTTTTACCCAATTCATATCACAGTCACTGTTGTCTACTGTACTCTAAGGCATTCTTTCTGTTTGTTTGTTTGTTTTTTTTTAAAGAAGTTCACTCCTTAGCTTTCATAGTCTCCAACTCCTATCTGCACAAGGATATAGCCAGGTAGTATAATCTATAGATCTCTAGGCCTTGATTCAGGAAGATATGAGTTCAAATACAGCCTCAGATACTTATTAGCTACATGATTTTTGGCAAGTGATTTAACCTCTATTTACCTCACTTTCTTCAAACTGTAAAATAGGGATAATTATAACACCTATCTCATAGAGTTGCTGTGAGAATCAAAGGAGATAATATTTTTTAAGTGCTTAGCAGAATGCCTGGTACGTATTAAGTATTAAGATGCTTCTTTCTTTCCCCTTTTCTTTCCCTTATTCTAAAAGAAATCAACATAAATGTTGTTATTCCCTACACAAAAGTTCTGATTTGTTTAATCATCTCAAAATTCAAGAATTACTCTTCTCTCTAGACATAGAGTTGGGCACAGAAAGGGGAGGTAGCGAAAAGATGGGGGCTTAGTAGCAGCAAAAGCATGAAACCGCTCTGAATTTCCTCCCAAAACAGTCTTTAAAAAGTGCTTCAAAAGTACAGGAGTCAAAGCAAGATAAGTGAGGGGACTGTCCCACTGAACACAGCATGAGAAGTAGGCAGAGAGAATAGATTTCCATATAAGGGGGACCAGAAGCAAAACTGCACACAGAAAAGTACAGGTCAACCACCACCCCCATTACTTATCACACCAGACTCAGAACCAGGACATAAGCAACTTTAGGATCCTGAGTCATGGGCTATACCAACAAAAGAGCACCAGGCCCTGACATTGAGGTGGTCCAGGTGCCACAGCATGGGGTGCTCTCAAGCCTCCATGGGAGCAATGAAGACAAACCCAGGGCAAAACTCTCTGCAAGTCAGAAGTTAAGACAAAAATGGGCAGCAGTTTGAAGATTTCCCAATCCACAGGCAGGAAAATGAGCAAACATCAGCAACAAACAAACAAACAAACAAAAAACCTCAAAAATTTCCATAGGGAAAAAGAGCATATAACAGAACCAACAGGAGATAGTGAGATATAAGCAAACACATGTAAAATCTCGAAACAAAAACAAAAACAGGAATTGGTCACAAGCTATGGAAGAAATCAAAAAGGAATTCAAAAATCAAATGTGACAAGTTGAAGCAAAATGGGAAAATAAATTAAAATAATGCAAAAAAGAAAATAACAGATTAAAAAGCAAAATTGGTCAACTGGAAAAAAGAGGCATAAAAATCCAATGAAGAAAAATGTTTTTTAAAAAACAGAATTGACCTACTGGGGGAAAAAGGAGAAAAAATTCAATGAAGAAAAGAATGCTATGAAAAGTAGAATGGACCAAAACCAAAAGGAAAAGTAGAATCAAAAGATCATGAAAGAAATTCAGTCTTTAAAAATTAGATTTGGGCAAATAGAAGCTAATAATTCTAGAAGACATAAAGAAACAATAAAACACAATCAAAAGAATGAAATAAAAGTAAATATGAAGTATCTTATTGGGAAAAAAAACAAGTGAACTGGAAAATAGATCCAGGAAAAACAATTTAAGAATTATTGGACTACTTGAAAGTTATGAGAACCGCCCCCCCCCAAAAAAAAACAACCTAGATATCATATTACAAGAAATTATCCAAGAAAATCACCTGATATTCTTGAACAAAAGGGTAAAAGAGATTGAAAGAATCCACATATTGTTTCTTGCAATAAATCTCCAAATGACAACTCCAAGGAATGTTATAGCCAAGTTCAAGAGCTCCCAGATCAAGGAGAAAATACTGTAAACAACCAGAAAGAAACAATTCAGATATCATGTAGGCATAGAGATGGAGTTTGGGACCTGGAGTTGGGAAGACTAAAGTTCAAGAACTGAAGTTCTAATTTCAGATATTTTCTAGTTGTGTGATCCTGGAAAGTCACTTAATTTCAGTTTCTCCATGTATAAAATGGGAATAATAATAGTATCTTCCTCACAGTATTATTCTGAAGATAAGATGAGATAACAGTTATAAAACATAGTTATATAAAATAATGATAAAACTTAAAGCACTACATAAACACCAGCCATTTTTGTTGTTACTACACTTCTTCTTGTTTCTTCAGCTGCACATAAGGATAATCAAACTCTTGATCTCCTTATCACTTCCATAACCAGTCTCTATACCTGTCATTGCTACATATGATCATAGCCTCTTATCATTCCATTCAAATCTAATACATTGCTTTTTAAATGTTATCCCTCCTAAATATATTGTTTGTCATCATTGACCTCCAAACCTTTTCCATCTCTGTACTTTTTCATACCTTCATTTCTGCTGTGCCTTCATTTTCTTCAGTTTCATATCTTAATTCTGTAATTCACTACTTTAACTCAATATTTGTCCCTTGTCCCCATGTCCTACAGTAACTCATGTCTAATTAAAGCTTTGCCCTGAATTATTCCCACTATTTGCTACTTCTGTTCCTTTTCAGTATGGTAGGAAAAGAAGCTGGAGTAAGTCACAGAATCATGTTGACTCGATCTACTACAGATTTATGATATTTAACTTCAACAGGGTCCTCATTGTGAAGCAAGATAATTTTCTCCTTAATAACTGATTCTTGCCTGGACCTCTAGATTCAATTGGAAGGTTTCTTTCTTTCCTGAAACCTATTATTCTTCTCATGTTCTTAATCCTTTTAGAGGAGAACCTGCTTCATAGTCTGTTAAAAAGATTAAGATTATTTACCAGAAGCTACCTCTTATCTTCCTCTCCTTATCTCTAAATTCCTTAAAATTATCCTTCTTTTTTCTCCTTCTTTACTACAACCTCTAGGAAGTCCTGCTTTATTAGGCCAAACTTTATACTTAGGTTGCCTAGATGGTAAAGTGGATGTGTTGTTTGACTTGGAGTCAAGAAAATCTGAGTTCATATCTGATCTTAGACAATTACTAGCTTTCTGATTCTGGGTCAATTAGTTAACCTCTCTGTCTGCCTGTTTCCTCATATGTAAAATGAGGATAATAATAGTACCTATTTCTCAGTTTAACTGAGATAGATACACACTCCTTAAAGGGCTTCACAAATCTTAATTATTAATAATGTGTCCCTGCTCCTGTGCCTTCAAATCTTCTCAAAATTGCACACCCCATATTTCATTTCTCCTTCTACACATAAACAATCCCATCTCTCTAGCACTTGAAAATCTTCACTGTTTTACCATTTCTTCAAGTTATCAACCTATATGCCTCTTATTTTTCTCAGTTAAATTCCTATAAAATAACTGTCAGTATTTCTTGCCTTCATATCCTTTCCTCAAATTTACTGCTCTACCCTTTGAAATCTGACTTGTAGCTTCCTCGCTAAACTGATGTTGCCTTCTCCAAAGATAACAGGGACCTTTTAATTGGTAGTTCTACTGGTCCTATCTCACTCCTCATTTTTCTTGATTTTAACTGGCTGCATATTTTCTGACATGGGGAATTTCATGACACTGCTATCTCCTTATCCTCCATCCACATGCCTGGCCACTCCATTCTTCTCAAGCTCCTTGCTGGCTCCTGATTTATATCACATCCCCAAATATTAGGTTTACCTCAAGGTTCTTTCATAGATCCTCTTCCCATTTCTGTCTACTTTTACTTGATGATTACATATGCTTCCATGTGTTTAATTATCTTTTCTATGTATCCCATACATGAAATTTCTCTCCTTAATCACATCTAAAATTATTCAGTGCCTATTGGACTTTTCAAACTAGATATTCCATAGACTTCCCAAATCTTACTTCTATTCTGATTATTTCTCTTCAGAGAACTTCAACCTTCCTACTTACCCAAGTTCTTAATGGTGGTGTTAAATGAATTTTGACCAAAACAAGACACTTAAATTATACATCTCTTAAAACCCTTCTCTGATACTAAGTATTATTTCCAAGGCAAAAGTGCAACAAGGGCTAGGCAATTAAGTGACTTAGTTCAGGGTCACCCAACTGAGAAGTCTCTGAGGCCAGATTTGAACCTAGGACCTCCTCTCTCCAGACCTTATGTTCTATACACTGAGCCACATAGCTGTCCCTAAATTCTACATCTCTGAAAATTGTATCTTAAACTTTGAAGACAGAAAATTAAACCATATCATATAGGTACTGCTATCATATGTTAATTTTGAGAGAAAAATTGATGTGTAATATGAAAACTGATGGGATAGTCAATTTTTATGAAATGGATAAACAGAACTATGGATTACCCAACTGACTTTGTAACTTTTAAAAATACAGGTCTTTCTTTCTTTATTCCTCTTTACATTTTATAGACCACCATTTATCAGACTATAGACTCTTTATTCATTCAAGTATACCCAGTACCAGATTGAAATATTTACTGCCTGGTTTTTCTGGGGAGTGTGCGCTTATTAAGGAAAAGTAGGAATCATATATAAGAGTCAGATTTGGCTCCCAGAAGAAAGAGGAAATCAATAGAAGTTTCATTTGGAGAAATTTGACTCCATGAAATGGCTACCCTGAATTTTTGGGAAGACCTGTTTTAATTCCTTTCAAGGAACCAATGTATTTCTCCTTCTCTGAATAACCCAATACAGTTACCCTGTATGACATATGAGTCACTTTATTTTCTTCCCTGAAGATCAAAGATTATTATGCTCTAAAACTTAATTCCTTTTAAAATCTTTTCCATGTTTTAACTTCCAAATTCTTTTGATATTACTCACTGGATTTATGAAATTTCAAGTAGAAGAGGGAAATGTATAGGAATTAGCTACTTTTAGTATTACTTTTAGCTATTGTTTAACATGGAAATACAAAGTACTAACTCTCTGTCCCTTGCTGAGTTAATATCTTCAGTTCTAGAGAGAAAGTCTTTTCTCATATGAAAGTAATTACTATTTTGACCAGGCAATGGGCTCTTTGACCCCTCATGACCTACCTATAAAAGTATCTTGAAGAACTTTATTATAAAAGAATGCCAGCTTCATGGAACATACTGATTGAGAAAGGAGGAAATTCATTTTATAATGCATTCGATTTGATGCCTAATCCATTTGCCATAACATTTATAAGAGTGGCTAAAGGGAATAAATAAGGGTCAATACACAAAATTTATGTGATTATCTCTGTGATTCTAACAAGTGATATATGGTTTAAAGAAGGTAGCATTGGCACATAGCTCTAAATAACCCAGACATATTTATAATAATTGTAACATCCAACAATAAGTACAAGGAATAAAATAAATCATGTAATCATCAGATCATATGATCTCAGAGTTCAAAGGCATCTGAAATCTCTACTTCAATACATACATGACCAAAATTTTCTCCCTAATTTCTTTGGCAAGTTGTTATTATGAACTGCTTTAAACTTTAGAGTTATAAATATCTCAGTAACTTAAGAAATAACATATTATAATGATTGAGACTCTAAATCTCAAGTATTTTCAATTCATTGTGTTGTGGCATGGTTTTGTATTTTCTAACCATACTGGTCACTCTTGAAATACATATATCATATTCTATCAATACAGATCATGGACTTTTTTCTAACTTAGACTTTTAGAAAATTGCCCAAGAGACTGAAAGTTGCCCATAGTCACACAGCCACTGAGTCAGAAACAGAATTTGAATCTATGTCTTTCTAACTTTGAGGCTATTTCTCTATGGTAGTACCAGGGTTTTTCATGGAGAATGACACTCAACTGTGTGGAGGGAAGCTTGTGCTAAGCTATAAATGTGGAAGATTGAGGAACTGGTAAAACTTTGTCTGGATGTAACCAAATAAGCAAGAGTATATAAAGTTAGCTACTAGATTGACCCAGTAAAGTGTCACATTTAGATATTTGCATATTATCACATGATTTTTATCTAATACTTTACTTTCAATTTTACTGGAATCATAAAGTCCCTAACAAATATTTCTCCTTACTCCCCTTTTTGATCCCCCCTCTCCTTCCTTCTCTTTTCACTCCCTAGGGACCAGAGTCTTTAGAATCTAGGCTGGATGGCAGAGAGAGGTCAGTAACTAAAGTCTTTTCAATTTTAATGCTATCCCTTAGCTTTCAGTAATCACCAGATTCTATCTTGATCAGGAAACATAATGTTTGTTTTCTCTTATGATTGACTGGCTCAGGACTGAAAAGAACAGGAGACAGTAGTAATAGGGAAATTGGCTGAATAGCTAAATCATTACTCTAGCACAAGAGACTGACTTCACTCTGAAGTACTCCAATAAAGAGTTCTAAGAATCCATTTGCCTCCTCATAAACTTATTTAATGAGCTAAAGATGAATCACTATGAGAGAGGATTAAATAGTTTTCTATAGGAATGGTGCTAAGGATGCCACAGAATGTATGAGTATTACCTGGGTACCCTAACACAGCTAGAAATGATAATCAAATGATTGTAACGTATTGCATCCGCTGCCTCCCTTTATACTACTGAATGGCAGGCACGGGCTGTCTATACGTTTTGCAGTAGTCAAACTTTTTGATATTCCTTCAGTTAAGCTTGCTATTGAGAGAATCAACCTAAAGAGAATGGTTCATATTGTTCTTGGAGAAGAACAGTTCTCCAAAAATGGCAGCTTTAGCTCTTTCCTAGAATGGCCAAACATGAACTTGACAATATATGCTTGTATGCTGTACTACTCTTTTAAATCTCAAATCCCCAAACTAAAGTTTGCATTATACTATACTTTTGAATATTTATTGATGATGAACTCTAAGATACTGAATTAGTCATGATTGCCTACTTCTTTCTGAGTCATATATCTATAATGAAAATAGATTCTAGGAGCAATTAAATCTACCCCCTTTGTCTTTCATTTAGATTTCCAAGAAACTTCCTCAAGTAATTTACATTATTTTTCTCAGTTGCTATGGGAAAGGATAGAAGATATAAAACCATAGTAAAAGCAAATTGATCTTCTGAATACTAAAGATTTCACCAGAACAACATCATAAATGTACACCAGGGGCAATGGGATGAAAACATTACCTGACTATAGACTAGAAATGAATTAAAGAAATGTTGATTTTTTTTTCGTTAAAAAGAGTAGCTACATAGAGAAATTTTGACAAATATCTGTGTTTAGAAAGATTATGCAACACCCAAGATTCTTAATTTGACATCAGTGAACTTGTTCTTTTGTTTATTAAGCGCCTACTTTGTTCTAGGTACTTTGCTAAGCACTTTCAAATATTATTTTATCCTCACAACAGTACTAGGGGGTAGGTACTGTTGTCCCCATTTTATATTTATGAGGCAGAAGGAGGTTAACTGATTTGCCCACAGTCACAGAGCTAGAAAGTATCTGAGGATAGATTTGAAATGGGGTCTTCTTGAATCTAGGCACAGTATTCTATCCATTGTGTCACTGAGCTGCATTTATCCTTACTACAGCATCTACCAACTTGTCCTTGGCTCAGCCCTGATCTGTCCTTGATGACTCTATGCTCCCTCACAGGTATCCCTGATTAGGCCTATTCAATTTACCTTAGTCTGTTCCCCTATCGATCTTAGTCTTCATCTGTCTCATATCATTGCCACAGTCTAGTCCTTGGAATGAGAAAGAAAGAAAGAAATTAGTTCTAGTCCTGTAGTTTTATCAACTTTTCCATTAGAACAGCCTCCACCAGAAACTCATAGTGAGTTTCAACTGTCCCAAGTGAGGAAGATAATTTACTCATCTAAGTTCAAGTAAGCAGGGAGCCTCTAGTCCTTTATTCTCTGCATTAAATTCACCCTCTTCTCCACTCCTTATGACCCTAATTTTTGAGACCACTGACTTATGTCTGGCATAAGCATAGTTTCAATTATTCAGGCATCTTTAGAACAAAATAAAAGACTCTCATTAAAGGTATCTCATAATCAGCATTATGGTGAATGAATTTGAGGATCTATATTTGAGCTTCAGTTCTGATATTTTATCAAATGTGAGACTTCAGGAAAGACATTTCAATTCATTGAAACTCAGTTACATTAACTGCAAAATGAGAAAAATAATTTAATAGGTCTCTTCAGTTTTCCAAATTCTCTAGTTCTAGGCTGGTACTGGTCATTAATATCAAGTCCTATTAACCTGTTGTCTCACCATTGTTGAACTACTTGATTAACAAATAAAGAGTGTCTTGTAGATGATTAATATCTATTGAATTAAACTTAATCCCATTCAATTAAATCCACAATCTAATCATCCCTTCACTAAATTCTTCCTAGGCCTAAACTAAGATCTTGACTATTGAGACCTTCAAACTTAATTTTGATAAGTAGAACCCTATTTACAAAATAATATATTTTGATATAGATTTAAATATAATGTTTGTAATAAAAAGAAAAATATATAATTTATATATCACTTTCATGTATATTATCCCATTGACCCTAAGAAGGACTCTTTTGAAACAATCAGTATAATCATTATGATTCTCATTTTATATGACAAAGTTTGTCCTGGGATACACAAAAAGTGGCAGAAGTAGGATTTGAACCCTGGTCTCCTACAAGGTTAGAACATTTTATACTCGACTGATATTTCCTTTCAATCCTTCTGAAGTAACAGAATCATTGACTCAGATTTGGAAGGAAAGATAGAAATCATCTAATATTATTTATTCCTGAAAAGGAGTCATATAAGGCATCTATTTGCAGAGTGAAAGGAGCAGAACCAGGAGAACATTATACACAGAGACTGACACACTGTGATACAATCGAATGTAATGGATTTCTTCTCTACTAGCAGCAATGCAATGATCCAGGACAATTCTGAGAGGCTTATGAGAAAGAATGCTATCCACATACAGAGGAAGAACTCTGGGAGTAGAACACAGAAGAAAAACAACTGCTTGATCACATGGGTTGATGGGGATATGATTGAGGATATTGACTTTAAATGATCACCATAGTGCAAATAGGTCTTGATCAATGACACATGTAAAACCCAATGGAATTGTGTGTCGGCTATGGGAGGGGGTTGGGGGAGGCGAGAGAAAAAACATGAATCTTGTAACCATTGTGACATTGAGATGGCAGAGTGGAATTCTAGCTGCAAGATAGGGGGTCAAGCCACAGCTCAGAATTCCAGGGGGGCCCCTGAGAACTCTGGGTGAGGGGTCAGTTTAAGGCAGTTAAGGGTAGTTGATTCCTGGGTTTTGGAAGTGAGAAGGTCACTCTGTTTGCTGTTCCTAGGTCTTAGTTGCTCTAGAGGGCTTTAGGCTTGAATCTTAACCAAGCCATTTGAGTTCTCTGCTGCCAATCTGCTTTAGCTTGTCTAGACCTTCAATCAACATCATAGTTACCTCTAATTAGTTATTTAGACCATAGGAGAAGTTTATAAAAGCTAGAAAGCTAATTAGCTTACCAAGATACCTTTACCCTCTGGGGGGAGGGGCTGCTTGGACATAACAGTTTAGGGCTTCCCAGACCTTATGTATCCTTGTTAAATCTCCCTTCCTTCCCTTCCCCACACAACATTAAACCTTTCATCATTTGGGAGCTATGTCTGGCTATATTTAGGGTAATACTCACAACTCCTCAAGCTGACTTCCTCCTGCCATGTAGCCTCAAAAGCAAGTCCTTTCCTCTGTGCCCAAAAGCTTCAAGACATCAAGCTTTTACTAATTTCTCCCACTCAAACCTGTGGGGAAATAGTTTAGAGAAAGTTAACATCTTTAGAAGACTTTGTCCTTCCTAGTTTCCTGACCCCAGAAGATAACAGATCAACCTTCATTTTGTAACTGATTTCCTAACTGCCTAGTGGGAGGGGGGAAAGGGAAGGAGTACTGAGCAAGATCATACCCCTCCCTTTCTCCCAAGCTTTTCAGTGGGGGTGGGTGAGACCTGCTTGCTTCAGACCACAGGCTTCCCACAAATACAACTGTTAAAACAAATATAACACCATGTAAAAATATTCTAAATTAATTAATTAAATGAAAATGTCCACATTTAAAAAATAAATAAAAAAATAAAAGTGTTGTTTGCAGATGGCTTAAAAATATATAAAGCATCTACTAATATGAAATTAACTATTTCAGTAGCTCCAGGCCAGAGTTTCTCTCTCTCAATTCCCTACCTTCAACCTTCCTAAATGTAAATAAAATGCAATTTTAACTTGAGATTATTCCTTAATTGGGGAAATTTCCCCTGATGACCACCTTTTAATATATTGAACCCATAAAAATCCCTTTGTACACCTTACATTTTTCATTTACATTCAGTTTCAGTAGCTCACTGTATTTTTTGGGAACTCTAATTCCATTGTTGTTGTTAAGAAGCTTTTCATCATATCAGGTCTAAATCTGCCTTTTTGCAACTACCATTCATCACTCCTAGCCTCAAAATCTGAGGCCAAATCAATAGGTTTAATCTTTTTTTCAATATGATAGCCCTTCAAGTACTCTGAAGAGATGAATCACTGAACCCTTCTCTCAATCATAAATATCCCTTGTAACTTCATATGGTATGATTTTAAGACTCAATCAACATACCACCTGTCCTTGTCAAGAGGTTCTCCAGCTTATCAATGCGCTTAAAATAAAGTCCCTAAAATATAAACATGATACTCTAGATGTGTTCTAAGGAAAACAAGCAGTAAAAGCCTAATATATCATGGCTAGACTTTAAAACATGTGTGAGTCCTGACCCTTGATTCTATCTAATGCTTGTGGTTTCACAATAATTTGTTATTTTGAATTATCTTTCTTCTGTATGAATAACATGATTCTTCAGTGGTTTGACATTAGAAGTGCTTGTGTTTTAAAGGTCTAATGTTCTTGCTACATAATAATAGTGATAATAATAATAATAATAAAAACCTCACTTTATATACTGCTTTGTGGTTATAATCACTTCATGTACATTTTTATTTAAATTTAAGTCTCCTGTAAATAGGTAAACCTTCATAGGCTTCAGTGTCCTGGTATGTAAAATGAGCAGTTTGACTAGATGATATCTGGAGTCCCCTCAAAAGTTATCTTTCCTTAGTTCTTAAGTATGGTATAATATGGTATAGAATGTTCCAAAAGTCTTGGAGCAGTTTTAAGCTTTAGTAGCTTAAAACAAGTCAAAGTATTATTGACTATTTTTAAAGTTGGAGAAAAACTGACCTTGGAGAAATTAAGCCTGACCCCCAAGTCTTTTGATGATAAATTCTGCTGGTACAGTTTCATCTATATCAAGTTTTTCTTCAGATATAAAACATGCTATTTTTTAAATTCCAAAATGAGATATGTGGGTGACAGAGTCTCATGGCAATTGACCAACCAGTCTTCAACAGCTTGGGTGGAGGGGGGATAATGTGAACAAATCTATGCTGAAACCTGGATTCTGTTGCATTTTTCCTTACCCCTGGCTATTTGGCAAATGGACAAAGGAAAACTATTTCTGAAGAGCCAGATGGAAAATCATGAGCTCTGAAACTTGAGAATTATTTGAATGAATGCCACATTTGGTGTTCCTATGCCAAAAGCAGGTAGAAAAGAAGAAAGGCATCAAATCAGGAAATTATCACTCGGTATACTATATATTTGTTCAATGATATTCATAATCTTTTGCCCTACTTCAAAGAACATACTTGTTAGTTGATAGTAGGGACTGAATCTGGGATTTCTGGATATATGGCATTCCCTGTATGAGGAAACTCATTTTGCTGATTCCAGATAGCACCTCCTCTGTAAGGTATTATCTTGGAGATAATACTGAGTGGATAAGTAATTGACAAGGGTCACACGATCAGTATATGTCAAAGGCAGAACCCTTACATAGTAACACCACCAACAAAAACAATAATACCAATAGCTATTACAAACATCATTTTATTATCACAAAATCCTTAGAGAGTAGGTTCTGTATTACAGATGAGAAAACAGAGATGTTTGCATAGGTCAAATTACTTGCCCAGAGTCATACTATTAGAAAGAATCTGAGGTAAATTTTGAACTCCAGTCTTCCTTAATCCAAGTCTAACACTCTATCCATCTAGCTGCTTAAAAATGACAACAAACAACAATCATCCTCATAAATTACTAAGCCATAGGGTGCCCAAATAAAGGAATGGCAAACATATTATAAACAGTACTGGATTTTTGATTATTTTGATTATTTAGAATTTGGTTTCCTTTTAAAGATCTTCCCATTGATATCATCATTGTCTTTATATATGTTTCTCTCTTAGTTCTATTTAATTCTCTTTTCATCAGTTCATAAAATCTCATTTCTCTGTTTCTCATATTCAGAACTTCTTACTACACAATTATATTAATTGCATATGACTATAGTTATTCATTCATTCTCCAGTTGATGGGATTCAATTTGGTTTCAATTCAAGCTCTTCAATACCATAAAAAAGTGTTAGCATCAATATTTTAAATTTTTTATATCTTTAAAATCTTTAGGTGATATGACTCATAAGGGTATCATGGGGCCACAAACCCAATTTAAAATGTTTTAGAAAACCATAATTGGAGGGACTATTGAGAATATTTTGTATTAACCCTTCACTCATTTTAAAAGTGATGTACTTTGGGCGAAGTTATGTGGATGGCCCAGGGCCTAGAAATTAACTTTCCTAATACTCCAAAACCAGAATCTCTGCATGAGCCTGCTACAAGAATCCTCATATGTTTCTTTTAAGATTAACAAAAGGTTTTCTTCACACACAAAAATAAATATTGTGAGGTAGGTTTTCTACTATAATAATTAAGTTAGCACTATTGTTCTGAAATCGACTAGAGCTAATCAAGAATACTAATTGTTAGAGGTCAGTCAATAAATATTTATTAAGTAGTTACAATATGCCAGACTCTGTGCTAAAGATAAAAAGAAAAGCCAAAAAATATTAGTCCCTGGAAAAGTTTCAGTATGATGGAGGAGATAACATCCAAACCACTATGTACAAACCACCTAAAATGAGAATGATCTAGAAAGGGACAGCATTAGAATTAGGAGGAATTGCTAAGGACTTTCTGTAGAATGTAGTGTGTAATTTGGGACTTGGTGGAAACCAGAAAAGCCAGGAAGTAGAGAAAAGAAATGAAAATGTAACCAAGAGATGGGGTATTTTATTAGCATAATAGCACAGAAGCCAATGTTATTTGATTAAAGAGTAGCTGATTGGAAGGGGTGAGCTATAAGGTATAAAAAGACAGGAAACATGGGGGAGTAGCTAGGTTATAAAGGGCTTCAAACACCAAAGAATTTTCTATTTGATTAATGAAGCAATAGGGAATCACTGTAGGGTACTGTGTGGAAGGGGTAGATGAAATGGTAGGCCTTTTGGTGGCTGAGTGGAAGATGAATTGGAGTGGGGAAAGACTTGTGAGAGATCAACCAGCAAGCAATTGCAATAGTCCAGGCAGGAGGACATATTGTACCAGCATGGCACTAGTAAAAGATGAAAGAAGGGGAAATATTCTAGACATGTTGAAAAGGTAAAATTGGAGAGACCCTGGCAACAAATTGTTTGTGGGTGTTAAGAGATAATGATGATTCAAGGATGACACCTAGATTGTGAGCCTAAAGAACTGGGAAAATGTTGGAACTTTTTTTTCCATGTTTTTTTAATTTAGAATATTTTTCCATGGTTACATGATTCATGACACCCCCTCTTTTCCACCCCGCTCCCCCCAGAGCTGACAAGCAATTCCACTGGGTTATTCATGTATCACTGTTCAAAATCTATTTCCATTTTATTCATATTTGCAATAGAGTGATCTTTTAACATCAAAACTTCAGTCATACCTCCATTTAACAATATGATCAATCATAATTTTTTTTCTGCATTTCTATTCCCACAGTTCTTTCTCTGGATGTGGATAGTGTTCTTTCTCATAAGTTCCTCTGGATTGTACTGGGTCATTGCATTACTGCTAGTAGAAAAGTCTGTTACATTCGATTGTGCCATAATGTATCAGTCTCTGTGTACAATGTTCTCCTGATTCTGCTCCCATTCCATCACCATGAGACACCACAATTTGTTCAGACATTCCCCAATTGATGGACAAATCCTCATTTTCCAATTTTTTACCACCACAAAGAATGCAGCTATAAATCTTGTTGTACAAGTATATTTCCTTGTTATCTCTTTGGGGTACAAACCCAGTAGTAGTAGAGCTGGGTCAAAGGGTAGGCATTCTTTTAAAGCCCTTTGGGCATAGTTCCAAATTGCCTTCCAGAATGGTTAGACCAATTCACAACTCCACCAGTTTATTAGTGTCCTAATTTTTCCACATCTCCTCCAACATTTATCACTTTCCTTTGTCACTATATTAGCCAGCCTTCTAGGTGTAAGGTGGTACCTCAGAATTATTTTAATTTGCATTTCTCTACTCAGGAGGGATATAGACACTTTTACATGTGCTTACTAATAGTTTTGATTTCATCATGTGAATACTGCCTATTTCATGTCCCTTGACCATTTGTTGATTGGGAAATGGCTTGATTTTTTTTTTGTAAATTTGGTTTATATATTCCTCATATATTTGGGAAATTAAACTTTTGTCAGAGTTTTGTTATAAAAATGTTTCCCAGTTTGTGATTTTCCTTCTAAATTTGGTTGCATTGGTTTTGTTTATACAAAAACTTTAATTTGATATAATCAAAGTTATTCATTTTACATTTTACAATGTTGGAACTTTTGATAGTGATAAGTTAATCTGGAAGGAGTGGAGAGGATTTGGAGATAATGAATTCAGTTATAAAGAGATTAAATTTAAGATGTCTGTATAATATCCAGGTAGAAATGCCCAATGGGAAGTTGGAGATATGAATCTGGAAGAAAGCCAAGATATTAGGGCTGGATGAGTAGATTTGAGAATCATTAGCATTGAAATGATAATTGAATCTAGGGGAACTGATGAGATCAACAGTTAAATAATATAGAGAAAAAAGAGCCAAGGACTGAACTATATTCAATTGTGCCATAATATATCAGTCTATGAGAAATATTTTAAAAGTAAAAACAAGAAAATATAATAATGGATTGGATATGTGGGGTAAGAAATAAGACTTGAGGTTGCTACTGAGTTGTAAACTAGTGTTACTAGAAGGTTGGTAGTTCTACCAATGGAAGGAAATTAGAGAAAGGAATACAGTTTTCAGGGAAAAGATAAAGACTTTTGTTCTGGATAAGTTGAGTTTAAAATACTTATATTGTAATCAGAAATACACACACACACACACACATATATATATGGGAGAGAGAGAGAGATCTGGAAATAATCTACATAGAGATGATAATTGGACCATCACAGACATTCAATTCTGAAGAGGAAATTATGAGTAGGTAACAGTATTTTTTGTTTCATTTTTTTCTTTCCCCACCATAGTAGATTATATGCTATGAAAGGAAGACACTTGGAATGGACCTTTAGAAGTGATCACTCATGGCACAATGTTATGCTATTATAGTGATGGAAAACCTTTTAGAGATGGAGTGGTAGGCCCACCCTTACCCAACCCCCTGTAATGGGAAAAGGATAGAAATAGGATATGATTTAAGAGAAGTGGAAGGCTGTTTTTCAGGCACATACTGGGAAATCAAGGGAAAGGATTTTATCAGGCAGAAGGCAGAGGAGGAACAATTTGGAAGTGAAAACTGCTAGAGAGTTCCTGTTGGAGGTAGGTGCCTTCCTGTCCGGGAATGGTGGAGGAAAGGCAGGCTTTTCACAGCTCATCTAACTCATCCTGACTGTGAAGGAGTAACTCCTAATTCATCTTTGGAGGTACTCTATTTAACTGAGAAAGATCTAGAAAAGGATCTGACCATACCTGCTGTGCTTTCCAGAAGGTTTTATCTAAAAAATCCTGTCAGATCACCTTTGAGGTTTTTTTTACCCCCAAGCCAAGTGTTGTGCCCATTCTCCCCGCCCCCCAGAGACTACATTCTGTTCCCCTTCCCCCACTGACTTTTGGGCATGCCCTTCAACCCCCTTTACTCTACCCAGGGGAGGGAGGAATCACTTCCATTGGATTGCTGTGTAAGAGAGTGGGTGATATGATCAGGTTTGGAGAGATGGAAATGAGAGGGGTACAAGCACTGCTCCCCTCTAGTTAAGTATGATATGACTCCCTCAAACCTAGTGGGAAAAAAGCAAAAAAGCCCTAGCTTAAAGGAAAACCAAACCCCTTATTTATAGGAAAATGTAACCATCAGGTGAATTGACATCATCCTGACACATTCACCACATCACATTCCAAGCATCCTGAAGAAGGTATCCTCCAAATTAACCTTTTTAGCAAATGGTGAAGGGTGGAAGTCAGGTTTTAATCAGGATGCAAGTTTGATTGCTACCTCTGAGAAGTCATTATTATGTTTTCCAGAGCTTCTATCCCACCTGTTTTCCCTCAGGCTGGCACCTCTTTGAATGCAAATTGAACAGGCTAGTAAGTGAGGGAAAGAAGAAGAATGCAAATTAAGCATAAGTTTGCTTGTGAAAAAAATGGGGGAAGGGAGCTATAGAACAGGGAAGAAGCTATTAGACTATCCTTGGATTCATAAAGCTTATTCCTAAATCACTAGACTACAGTTTTGAACATTTTCAAAGTACAAACTCAAAAGACATATCCCTAAATCTCAAAAATATTTTGTATAGTAAAGTGCCTGTTTCCACCTTCCTGGTTAGCAACTCTGATAAACTTGTACTGCAGGGACAGTGCACTGGGTCCTTGGCATAGGTACCCACAGAGAGGTCTCTGTATGCTATTTTTGGCACACGTGCCATAGGTTTGTCATCATGGGGCTATTATATTGAAATCAGGACACTGAAGAGATACTATCTGACTTTCTTCAAGGGAGGTCCTACAACATGTATCCTTTGATGTGATTAATGTTAAACAATATCAAGACGTTAGATATTATCTATTCCAACTTATGCCTGATTAGGAAGCCTACTGTCTTTGCCCTGATTTTCTTTCTAATCACTAGTGGATTTCATTTAAATTATATATACACACACACAGACAAACATCCACACAATGGAAACATATAACAGGTCATTATAATTGCTTATCTTCTAGAACTTGCTTGAGACAAATTAATTGAAATCATTTACTACCTTTAGTTGAACTCCTGGCCTAACTTTTCATTCATATTTTCATGCTCACCCAAATAGGCTAAATGCTGCTTCCATATATATTTGTTAAATGTCTCATCATTTCCTTTAAAATAAATCTTTTGGATTGAATTATTATATTGATAAGTTGCACAACTGAGGAAACAATTTTCTGACTATTAAAAAATAATCTTTAGAAAGCCAAAGTTCTTTCTGAAATTAGGTACCTGTTAATGGAGGTCATATGAATCACTTTATTAATTTTCTGGAACTGTTCTCTGTTAAAATAAATTTATAACACCCTGCAAATGTTACTGGACATTTCAATGATATTAAAGAAGTACTTATTAGTTGGCTCATTGTGTTACCCAAGGGCTATTTCTGTGTGACACCAAAACTAATACATCAGAAATAAAAAAATTAAATGCAGTTATGGAACCTTATGGCTTCAAAAGGTAATTCAATTCTCCTGCTTTGGAGCAGAATTAGACTTAATTCACAACAGAAAGAAGACATTTCCCCCCTTTCTACAACATTCAGAGGAGATAAATTCTAGTATCTCATAATTCCTTAAAATCAGACAGCTATTGCTAGTATCTCATCAAGATTCTTTTTAATGCAATTATTTTTCCTCTCTTGATAATAAATAAAATGAAAAAAAGATGCAGATTTTAGCCTCACACCCACTAACTTTTACCTTTCCTTCTAAAATATATATATATATATATATATATATGTATATATATATACATATGTGTGTGTGTGTGCCTCAAAAAGGCCTCCTGTTCTGACCAGAAATAAATTTTAAAATAAAATATTAACCCACAAAAGATGGAGCATAATAATAACTCATATTTATAGAGCATGCTAATTAAACAGCAAGAGTATTGAATTTAGAGCCTAGAGGCCTAGGTTTAGATATTAACTTTGTGAAAAAATGATATGAGTAATTTTATAGATTTCTGATTATATAAATGATGCATCTACCAAACACTTTATGCCTTAGTTTCCTCATTTAAAATAGGATAAGGTTGAAAAAGGTGGCCCTCCCAACTTTAAGTCTATGATCCTTCACAGTACTTAACAGTCATTTTCTCAGTTAATTCTCACTGTAATTGCGAGAGGTATGATGAGAAATATTATCCCCATTTTACAGAGAAGAAAACTGAGGCACAGAGATGTACAATGACAGCCAGTGTGACACAAGTTATTAAATAGTGGTAAATAGTTTTATAGATTTTGAACTGAAAGTTACCTAAGCCCATTTTACAAAGGCAGATCATTGGAAATTAGTACTAGATTTGAAAGAAAGAAAACCGAGGATCAGAGAGATCAAGAGGCTTGTACAAAGGAAGAAGAGGCAACACTAAGATCTAAATTTTCTAACTCAAATTCCAACACCCTCCACTCCCTGTATATACATACATATACCATGTAGACTGAATATCTCTGTTCTCTTCATACTTTCTTTCAAATACAGTATAACCTTTAACAAACTCGACAAACTAACTAGAAGCAGGGTCTTCCTGGTATGTCTCTTTGAGGGTCTCAGAATACTGTTTTTCCCCACTAATGATTTTAAAAGCGTAATATCCTAAGACCTTAAAAAAAATCTTATTAGTAACCTTGAAAGCAAGACTTAAGTTTGGCATTTCCATTAGGAACCAAAGTAATTATTTGAGCACAGAGTGATATGATCCAATATAAGTTGCTGATAATAAAAATACTAACATTTGCTATTTACACAGCATCCTTTATCCAAGACTTCAAAGTGTTTTCAAATACTGACCACTCCCTAACTCCTTTCCTTTCTCCTCTTCCCTTCTTTCCTTTTCTTGCTTCCCTCACAGCCAAATTCAACAACTGATTGAATTTGAATGGGTATTAATCTGATTAAAGCAAATGAGTCAAAAGTGTGAATGACTAACAGGTTATAGCTCCCCAGGTACACTTAAATCCAAGTTGAAGACCTTAATAATTCAAAGGAATACAGTGACATCCCTTGGGAGGGTTTGGGTGTGTGTTTTTTAGTAGAGGGGTATCTCAAGCTCCTTGCCTCCTACAAAGGGTCACCGAGAATCTATTTTCTTTCCAATAATAATTAATCCCCCAAAGGAATTAAAAATGAACTTGTATTCTTTAGTAACAAATATTTCAGGGCATGCACAGATCTACCTTGATGACAATGCTGAAAGATACAGAGGATTAAGAGATGAAAGAGATTTAGCTAGGTGGATCTGCAGATAAAGTTCCAGGCCTGGTGACAGGAGGTCCTGAATTTAAATCTGGCCTCAGACACTTCATAGCTATATGACTCTGGGCAAATCACTTACCCCAATTGCCTAGCCCAGGGATGAGCAAACTAGGACCCCGAGGGCCAGATGTGGCCCCCTGAAATATTCTATCCAGCCAGGTGACATTATTCCTAATCTGACAAATACAATGAGTAGGATACAATACAATGAAACTTCAAAAGAATTGCTTTAGAAACAGACTGACAGATGAGCATTACCTTTCCTTTGGCCCCTTCGTTAAAAAGTTTGCCCATCACTGGCCTAGCCTTTTCCACCTTTCTGCCTTAGAACTGATATTCAGTATCAACTGTTAGACAAAAGGTGGCAGGGGAGTTAAGGGGACAGGGGAAAGAGAGAGAGACAGAGAGACAGAGACAGAGAGAGATGATAAAGCAATACTCTTTACTGTTAAGCTAAAACAGTTGATGACTCATGACAATTAAAAATAAAAAAATAAACAAAAATTGTAATGTAACATCTAACTTTTTAATATATTTATTGGTTTTACTGATTTTTTCCCTCTTCCTTTCTTTCCTTTTTCTTAAATTTTTTGTTGTAAAGGATGGCTCTCTCAGAAAGGGGGCGATATAGGAGGAATTTCATGAATGTAAAAACAAAAATATGAATAAAAATCTATTAAAAACAAAACCAAAGACATGATGAGCCAGTGGATATTAGAAAAGGAGTCACTTTTTTCAATTGTCTCTTTTGTCTTTTCTTTAAAACCTCTAGGCAACATCAATTAACTCTGGAAATTCCTATGAGGGTTATCTCTTCTTCACCCCAGGAAATATGCTATGATTGACAAAAACCTGGTTGACATGGGAGAATATGTGGGGTGGCTTATTTCTTTAGCAATTCATTAACTCCATGATAAAAAGCAGTTTAGTAAGCTAATTAACAAAGAGAGCAAATAATGTCTACTTAAGTATTTTGTTTTGTTTTGATTTTTCTTACAGTTTTTAGAAGGACAAAGATTATGAATCAGTTGCCTCAAACATTATTGTTTTTTTTTTTATTCTAAGGAACATTTCTTGGGCACCTAATGTGTGTTAGACACTGTTCTAAGAAATGAGGTTACAAAGAAAAGCAAAAAACCGTCTTTGCTATCAAGGACCTTGAACCCAAATTTTACTGGATTCAATTCCAGGACTGCTTATGCTACACCAACATCATTCAGATTAAGTGGAAAAAGCATTTGATTTGCAGCAAGAAGACATGGGTTCAGATTCCTATTCTGTTATTTACTACCTGAATGACCTTGGGCAAGTAATTTTGGCTTCTTTGGCTTTAATTTCCTTCTCTCTAGAATGATGAGGTAATACTAAATGACCTTCAATTATAAATCTATAAACATGTGATTATTTTTCAAGTTTATCAATTTGATCTTTGTAACTTTTGTCTGGTAACTCAAAATACACTAAGAATTTCCTGCTAACAGAAGTAACATGATTTGCCATTTTATAGCCCTGACTAAGAACTAATGATTTCCTGACCTTCACAAAACTGATTTTGCTCTTTAGTTTTATATGGCTATATATGTAATGAAGACAAACTGAATGCCTGGTAGATCCTGGACCTGGAACTAGAGAACATAATCATATGCCAATCATTCCTGGGTAGTTGGCACAAGCTATTTTTAAGAACAAATTTTCTAATTCAAAAACTATATAAATTGCTGGGAGAAAAACTAGAGGCTGAAGGGCTGGATGAGAGCTATCTCTGTTCTGTAATGGTTTAGAATAGGATGAAAATATCAAAAGAAAGGAGACCGAACTTTTAAAATTTAATCTTTAAAAAACAATAATTCATGAAAAACATAAGTAAAGGTCTAGTGGCTTAGAAAGAGGGAGATACATGCAATCAGTCAAGAAAATTAATTAATTAATTAAATTTAAAAGAAAAAAGAAAAAGGAAGAGCTCCTAAATCAAAATTCAGACTTTTAAACATTTAATATGGAAAATTATAATTTGCCTTTTTAAAGGGAGGAATCTTCTAGTATATTCAAAAAGAAAGAAACAAAGCAGACTCACTTGCAGAACCTTAGTAATTTTAAAATATCTGTCTATTGTCAATATCCATTGGGGAAAAGTGGGGACTGGTTGGAAGAATATTCTTTTATTGCCTTGTAGTAACAGCAATTTATCGTTTATAAGGTATTTCCAAACGAACACTATCCCATTGCCCTTATCATTCTATGAGGAAAGCAGTATCTTTCCAATTTTACAGATGAATAAACCAAGGATAGGAGTTTTTCAGGGACTTGTTCAAGGTCATACAGTTAGTAAATCTCTGAGTTAGATTTAGAACTCTTTTGGGATTATTTTAAAGACTGGAAGGCACTGTAGACATCATTTAATCCATACTACTCATTTTACAAAATGGAAAATTAGAGTTCAGAAAGAGGAAGTCACTCAGTCATGATCATGCAAATGTCATAGAGTCATAATTAAAGAGTGAGGATTCAAGCTCACTTCCTCTGACTCAAAATAATGCATTCTTTCTTTAACACAATGCTACCATGAAATTTGATTCTATTTTCCAAAATTAAAAAATAAAAATGACTTCTACTTGTTTTTCTACAAGACTAAAAGGTATGGGCTACATCTAAAGGCTGTGATCTCTTTCTGTTTTATAAAATTACATTTTCTTATGTTCCATAAAGAAGAATGGGCAGATTACTGAGTCCTTGCCACTTACATGCTCTATTTCTCAAAAAGTTCAGCAGGTTAGTTAGTAAGCACATATTAGTAAAAATCTAAAAAGCTCATTAGTGATCATCTCAGACAATATGAAACCATTGAATTATTAGTGTACTTTCCTCTTACAAACTGAATTCATTTCATTGGAAGCATGGAAAGAGCACTGGCTCTGGAGTTGGACTTAAATTCAAATCTTACCTCTGATACTTAGTAACTACATAATCTTCAAAAAGTCATTTAACCTTCATGGGTCTCAATTTCCTTGTCTGTAAAATGAGAGACTTGGATTAGGTGGCTTCAGAGATTTTTTCCAGTTGCAGTATATGCTATCTTTCATTTTGGTGGATTATGTTTACCACAGAACCAATGGTGTCTAATGGTTAATTTGAGAAGACTTTGGGATTAACAGAATTTTGTTTTTGTTTGTTCTTTGTTTGCTTGCTTGTTTTTCTTAACTGTAGAGTTATTTTTCTCCAAGTTTTATTTCTCATTATTACTGCTTCTGCTCACTTTTGAATATAGTACCGCTACAGCAAAATATTTATTTGATATCTGTATTTTCATGCTTTGAGAGTATCTCAAGAAAGTATCTAGAACAACTTGAATTCATTATAAAAATCACCCTGGATTCTGTATGATACATAATGAAACATTTCTCTCCTTTTAATAAAGTTGAATAAATGGGGTTATGCATGAAAATGGTACATGAGTATTATATGTGGTCATCATTCTTTGCTTTTGCTTAATTGTTAACTTCATTGCAAGCAAAGGTTCACTATGTGCTTGATTGGGGCATATATTGAGAATGACTTTTTCATTTAAAAACAGACAATGAAAAAAGAGAGCAACTGATGACCAAATGTAAGATGAAAAGGAAGATGCTATTTATTTCCATTAAATCTTTATATGACCCTAATACTACCTACAAGTACCCTATGCACAAGGATTATTTCTCGTATGAGTGGTTGTTCAAAATTATTCTTTCTCTAGATTCCTGTCTTTTTTGCTTTGAAATGGAATGCATGGTAGATTGTACCCTGTTGTGAGTCTTGTGTAAGCATGTTCAAAGCTTGACTTTTTCTTCTTTAAATGTTGACAAGGTACATCATTATATACTGGAATCTTGTTTTTAGCTTACAGTATCAAAAAGTTGAATAAAGCACCAAGAAGTTAATTGTCTTGTTCAAGGTCAGTCAGTATGTATCAAAGGTAAGACTTGAAAACACCCCATAACATGAAGACCAGACCCTTTATAGTCCCTGCAATACTATCTCTCATTGCAGGTGTTGTGAGCAAAGGGTTCTGCAGATACCATCATTTCACCATTTCTCTCCGTCTTGGCACAAGTGCTTCCACCTGCAGTGACTGAAATGCTAAATTCACCTCTGCTTCTCAGATTTCCTAACTTTTTAAAAAGCATAATTCAAGTGGTCCTTCTTACAGGAGTGCTTATCTGATCCCTGTGCTCATTAGCACTCCTTAAAATAATTTTATTTTATTTGTATGTAATATGTACTTACTTAACTGAATACATGTTTTATTCCTGTCCCTCTACCTAACTCCAGTAGAAAGTAAGCTCCTTGAGAGAAAGGAATTTCTTTGTTCTTTTTCTTTATATCCTCAGCATTTAGCACAGTGCCTTGCACATGGTAGGCACATACTAGTCACTGAACTGAGGCAATTCATCAACACCCAATCTCCCAGAATTAATTCCCTCAGAGATAATAAGCACTAAAAACCAACCAAACAAAAAATCTCTAGATTTCCACACTGTGTTCCAGTGATTATAATTCATTTTTGATATTTAATTCAAGGTATCTGATTATCTCTAAAATTTAGAGAGTTTTCAGAAGTTGGTTACATCATATAGTTTCATAGTGCTGACAGAGCCTACCTTATTATCAGGGTTCTGAAAAAAATAAGCATCTTAATTAATATACTAAAGGTCCAGATTTCTCAGAAAGAATGTTTATCATATATAATATCTAAAGGAAGAAATCAAGTATTTTGTGGCTATCCAAATGGCTTGAATATCAGAATTTCTAATCCTATTGAAGGGAAAACAATTGGAAATCTCAAAATATTTCATTTAGAAAAAGGACACTAGACCAAATGCAAGTCCATATTTGCCATAGCAAATGAGTCTCTGGAATGATTGCTCCCCACAATGTGAAACTGTGGTTTGAGTAAATTATCTGTACAATTCATGAGATAGGATATTTTTTCTGAAGTAATAATTCACATTTACACAGTACTTTCAGATCCACAACTTTCCTTATGATTATCCTGTAAGCAAAGTGGCAATCCAATTGTAGATGAAGAAAAGAGACTTGAAGACATGAAATGGTATGCTAGGGATTATATACCTAAAAAATTTTAAAACCTAGGTTAAAACTCAATCCTCCAGTCTCCAAATCCCATTTCTTTTCACTAAAGCACGTTGGCAAGATTCAAAGTCAAGCTTGTAATAAGGGTCATTTTGGAGTATACCCCCATTTGAAAATGCATGTTGCTCGGCTAGAAACTTATCTCCCTTTACATTTTGGCATCCCATTTCTATTCCTTGTGTCCTTTTAGGACAAAATCCATATATATGGTCTTGAATAAAGCCTTCAAGAGCAATATAGACCAACTTCTTATTCAATCATTCATCTAAACAAACAGCTATCGATATCTAGTAAGAAAATGATAGAGACAAACACACCATCTATAATCTTAGTCTATTAAAATGGATTAGAAACTAAACATTTTGCTAATTAAAAATTTGGAACTTTACCTTACAAGTTCACAGCTTTGAAACTTCTTACTTTGGCTTCCTTGGCTAGTGTATCTTGCTGTTACTGATTCATTCAGCCTAAAGTACTTCACCTATTCCAAACAAAATCCTTTATCTCCTATATTGTTTAACAGAACCATGGTCTAAAGTCCAGTTCTGTTTTTTGGAATTCCGGGAGCCAAGATGCCTATGAGGTCCTAAGACCAGGATTCTGTTGACACAATTCTTAACAATTTTGTTTCCTTTAAGGCATACCAAAGGATATTTGAATATTTAAGAATTTACTCAAATTGAACTGAACCTTTGAGCATCCTATCACTTGATCACTGGCTCATGGGACAAATAGCATCAGCTTTTTGCTCACCCTGTCTGTTAATAATCCAGTTAAAGTTTAAATGTAGATAGCTTTAATTTCATTAACATACAAACTCCTCATTTGATTGGTAACATAATGACATTGATTCTATAGAATTCATAGGGAACTGGACAATCTTCTGTTAATATGCAACAGTATGCTAATTAAATATCAGCTTATGCTTCTTGAATATACCTACATACAAAAGTGAAATAGAGATTTGAATCATTTTTTCCAAAAATCTAGAAAGGGAATATAAAATATTCTTTTTCCCCCTAAACTCCCCCAACACACACCCATTAAAAGTTATGTGTTTGTATTCTATATATTAAGGTTATTAACTTTACTTTAGCTACAAGAAAATGATTTCTTTACCAGATTTTGGCTTCTTCATCTCTAAAATGAGAATGCTGGACTAGACACCTTTTAAAGAACTATATGGTTCTAAATTTACTAGCCTGTTCTTATAGTCTTACAACCTGTGACCTGGTTTCTAATCGAAGGAGGAATGGTTATGGCAATTAGAAAGAAAGAGTCATCAGTATGACTGATGGATCATTATAAAGTTTAGAGAAGGTTGAGTCAGTTTTATTTAGTTTTTTAGGTCATCTTATGCTTTAAAGCTTAATTATCAAGAGGAAAAAAAACAGAAATTTCTCCCCTTTATTTTAATCTTAATAAATCTGGCAAAGGCAGACTCACTGGAAGACACAGATGAAAAATCCCTAGTATTGTTAAAACCTTCTCAATGATGTCACAACTGTAAATAGGTTTTGAGCAGAATGTTCAGAATCTCAATCAACAAGAAATGATTATCTTTTCCCTTTTTTATAGGAACTTTGTTACTTCCTCCCTCATTTCCCTCTCCCTCTCCCACCAGAAGCAGGACATACAATATAATACCCATCATATACATCAAACTACTGTTTGTTTTGTCAAATATACTAAAATTGATGCTAAATATTTAAAAAGTTAGCAAAAAACACTTGTTGATCTTTAACTGTCACCTCCTAGGAAAGTAGATAGATTATTAAGGCAGTTGACACTTTCTGCATAGATGCTGCTGAGAAAGAGTAAAATGTACTCTTTTCAAAAATTATGGGATGGTTCTTCTGAAAGGAGAACTGTTTAAGGCATGATATTAAAGGAGAACATCACAAACAATGTAATGGTAATTCCACTTGCTTTTTCCTTAGACTATGCCCTGGACCAATCATATAGTTTTCTTCCCCATCCACTTCATATATTTAGAGATATCTTATGGTTCTGTTTTTGTCCTGGTCCCATTCCTTTCCCCTACTCCTAACAATTCCCACCCCTACCCCTAGAGAATAGTGCTATATATAACATTCGTGGATGCTCCAAATTAAAGTAACATTTATTAAATATGTTAACATTACTAAAATGAGTTGTATTAAAATGATTTTTTCCTCATCTAGTAGGATAAATTTCCTTTCTCTTAAAAAATGAAAAAGAGCTCTTATATTCTTAGAGTTGGAAAACATCTTAGAGATCAACTTCAACACTATTTTTAAAGATTAATTACAGCTTAAAGTATTAATATACTTTCTCTTTCATAGTAATTATTTTCATGAAGAGTTACACTGTAACATCCACAATTTACTGCAGAATTGAACCAAAGTATATATATATAGTTGAACCATAGTATATGCTATGGTTCTTTGAGAGAGAAGATTAGTCCGTAAGCCTCTTTACTGAAGAACACGTGGAACATAGCAATTCTAATTGGTCCTTTGGTCTCCAGACTGAAGTTCATCAAACAGGATGGGCAACCTGACTAAGAGAAGTCCCTTATTACCCAGGATTTAAGCATATTGAGGAGAAAAATGCTACCTGTCACTTCGCTTTATTTTGGCCATGCCACTTAGGATTCTGTAAGCTCTCCCTTGGACTTCCAAGAAGACAAAATGATTTTCTCTTCTCTTTTGAAAAACAGTTAGAACAAGTTCTTGCTTTGGTGGAACTTCAAGTTCTCAGCATCCTCCTCTGCTTAGTGTTTTATCCCTTGAGAATATGTAAGGAAATAAACATTCTGAAGAATATTTCTAGTCTTAGTGACTTCCTCCAGAGTTGAAGATGTCCTTGATTTCTGTTAGTTGATTATTTAGTGGGAGGAGAAGATAAATCACCACAAGGAGAAACCACCAGGAAGACATTGCAGTTAAGAGGATTAAAAAGGCAATTCTATTACCTTGCTGGCTAGGAAATGTGGACTTGTGAGTGGGACAACTGCACGGATCAGAAGTGAAAATGAAATATCTGTTCAGTGGTTGGACAAAGGACACACCTTTTGAAGAACTTACAAAGATAGTAACAGGATATTGTTTTATAGTTTAAACATTAATGATGCTTGTTTTTTTTTTTTATAATTTTAAGCATTTCATTTGTGTGATTTGAACATTGAACATAGAACACTAAGAATCTCCCCCCTTGCTCCCTTGGGCTTCTGCTTCTGTATATAGAGAAAATAAGTCATTTGGTTGCTCCCTTCTCTCTTCTCTCCAACACTCAACACCTGGGCCACTTCCACCCTGTCCAAGGAACCTCCTCTGGCCCTTCCACTTTCCCCTTTCCAGGGATGCATTCTAGGTCTTAATCCCTTGCAAAAATGTCTTGGACACAAATAAGTACAGAAATATGTCCCCATGCCCTTCCCAAATGACTGGAGACTACTTTTTCATCCCCTTACCTCCATCAGGAGTTAGACTCTGGCCTGTATCCCTTGGTGATGGTTTCAACCCAAAGTCCCTTCTGCCCTTGGGACTGTCTATCCATATTAGCCAATACTCCTCTCAGTTTTTCCATTTTGGTTTCCCCATGTGGCACTGCCTGGACCTTAAACAGATTCTAATCCAGCCACATTCTAGGCACTGTCTCTGCCTTCCTTGCCTTCTCTACTGCTTCCCCCAGCTTCACTTTGAGGTACCATCTGCTGAGCCATTCCTTCCCCTTCCACACCTATGCCTTTTGATGTTTCCAATTCATCCTCCTTGCATGGATGGAATAGGTTGCATTCTCTTCCCTTAGCTGGGTGGGGACCAGGATGAGCTGGGAGACCCATTTGCTTTGTTCAGATATTACTATAGAAATAAAGACATTTTGAATAAAAAAAGGTAAGGGGCCCATGTTAATCCTTTTTAAAGGATACAACTGACATTAACCAAGATCTAAGTTTTAGCTTAGTATTTTGTTTGTTTTTCCTAAAGTTCTATTACAGGCTCTGGTATAAAAAAAACAGAAAGTGATAAAAGCCTGAGCCTCTTTCTTTGATGTCAGATAATACAGATAAATCTAGAGACCTGTGAATCCAGAAGAGGTGCACTTGTAGGAACTGGAGAGTCTTTTAAATTCTAGGTCATAGGTGTAGTGAAATACTTGTCTGTTTCCGAATGAGCTAAAATAATTAAATTGATTTCAGATAAAATGAGTTGTTTTGTGCCATTATTCTTGTGTAGTATTTAAAGCTCTAGGTAGGCTGCAATGCATCATGAACAAAAAGTTAAACAGGAGTGGTATAGAAAATGTCATTAGAAAAATGTATCAACAGAAAAAATAATGAACCAGACACATATCAAGATTTAGGGATGACTGATTGACAGCTTTCCTGATCTACTTGTATCCATGTTGATATAGTGTAAGGAAGACACCCAAACACATCTGTTGGTAAATTTGTAGAACATAGGCAGGCAAGTATGACCTCAGATCTAGATCCCTGGAGTTAATACCCACACTGATGATCACATTCATTCTGTTACATAACATTACATTGTTATTGGAAGGCATGATTTTCATTTCATTGCATTCATTATTTTACATAATTCTATCAATAATTTAATTCTACAAAAGTTAAACATTAAGCATTTGCATTAGTCAAATGAAAATAGCATCTGGATATTGGAATTCTGCTTTCTTCAGCCCCAGTTGAATTCTATTCCCCCTCATACTAATCATCTTTTCTACATCTGTCCAAACAGTCCTATACACATGATTTGTTTTTTTCTGAGTCTGTAATCTTTCCACTGCTAAAGGGTACTGCCAATATAAATGTCATCAATTTTACTTGCAATGAAGACCTGCATTTTTCTAGCTGTCCTCCTGACCCAATAACCAGATCTGAGTCTTTCAGAAAGCATCAATATCTAAAGTATAATGTCTGCCTGGCTGGGTAACCCATGCCCATGCAGGTTGATTTGTTGCTGGATCTGTTTTTCTGATCTTAAGAAAATGGAAAGACAAGAGAAAGTTTTCCTTTAGTTGTTCCACTCTTCTAGAAAGCAGAGAGTCCTCCTCCTCTCCTCCCATTATTATGAGACTTGTAAGTGAATTGACAGGATATAGAACTGTCTTCCTGTCTCCAGTTTGTATTGAGTCTGCTTAAGTAGTCATTAACACCTGATAGTGGTTTGGATGCCAGTGTGGAAGGGCAGTATCTAGACCAAACCCCCATCAGACAGGCAACAGTTTCATAGGAACAATCACTTGAGTTGGAAAGTATTTTATGACCACTGGTTTTATAAAGTCAGATATGATCAGAGTGGAAACAAAGGAAGGAAAAGGAGGTGAAGGGTTCAAAAGTAGAGGAAAACGAATTGTTGACATAGCTGACTACAGTTACATTAAAGATTATGAAGAGAGAAGAATGAAGACAGAATAAGGTAGTGGACTATCTGAAGGAAGAGAGATTTAATGATTGGAGGTCAAAATAAAGGCAAATTCAGAAGAAATGGCTGGTGGAAAAGATAAAAATATAAAAGAGTTTGATAAGAAAGGGTATTTTAAAGTCCAGGTTATAGAGGGTGGGTGATTTGGAGTGACCATGAGGGTTAAAATTTGTCACTCTGGCAAACTAAAATAGAATTGAAAAGTAACTTATAGGAGTCACATAGGTAGATGATCTTGGAGACTGAGGTATTTGATCCAATAACAGGAATATCAGATTTCAGAGGATGGAGTGAAAATGAAATCAATAGAAACCATTGACAAAGAGGAGTATCTGGAGAACTTCAGAATCCATAGAAGATTTTTTCCTACCTAAACTTTATTCCTTAATCTCCTTCATCGCACCTCATTTGATTTTTTATTATCAGTAGTCCATGAAATAAGGTTATTTCTAACTTCATATATTCTGAATCTTAAGTGACTTTAATTTGGTTAGGACCTTATTTGTAATTTATGACTTTAGAGAATAACACTGAGAGGTTAAGTGATTTGCCTATGATCAGATATCATGTATTTAACATGAACATACTGGAGGATAGGAAGTCTTAGTCTTGTTGATTCTCTCCCTATGCAAAACTCATACTTGTTTTTTTAATGATACTTTCCCCCCTCAATTATAGGGAAAAAAACAATTTTAATGTTTATTTTTTTAAAATTGAGCCAAATTTTCTCTCTCTCTCCCTCAGTCACCTCATCTTTCCCTGAGATGGCAAGCAATGTGATATCAATTTTGCCTATGTAATAGTGAAAAAAATCTTTACATATTAGATATTTTGTAAGATAGCTCAAACAAACAAAATAAAAGTGAAGAAATTAAGTGAAATATAGTATGTCTCAATCTGCATGCAGATTCCATCAGTTCCTTCTTTGGAATCAGATAGCATTTTTCATAATGAGTTTTTGAGGATTGCTTTGGATAATTTTATTGCTAAGAATAGCTAAGTAATTCATAAATGTTCATCATATAAATTACTGTTACTGTGTACAATGTTCTGTTCTTCTCCCTTCACTTTGCATCAGTTAATGTCTTTCCAGATTTTTTTTGCATCATTCTTCCCATAATTTCTTATAGCATAGTATTCCATTAAAATCATATAACACAACTTGTTCAGCCATTCCCAAATTGATGGGCATCCTTTCAGTCTACAATTCTTTACCACCACAAAAAGAACTGCTATTTGAACAACCAGTTCATTATCCATTTTTAAAAATTTCTTTGGTACGGGTTAAGATGGCAGCAGAGTAAAAAGCAGCTGCTTAACCTCTCCTAACCAAAACATATAGGACTCCTCAAGGAGACATAAAAACAAATCCAGATGAATGAAGGGACCCCACAACAGGGCGCAGCATTGAAGGTTCATGGGATTGGGGCATTTCCATGCTATACGGTGGTGAAATAGCTCTACTAAAATGCAAACTGAGCAACCCCCTCCCCCCACCTGACACCACCTACAGGTTCAAAGCCAGTGCACAAGAGTTAGAGCAAGTTTGGTGCATCCATTAAGTCCTTGGCAGTTACCTGGGGTCACCAGGGCCTGCTCCTGAGAGCAGCAAGACTTAAGACCCCAAGAGGCTAAAGAACACGCGGACTTTGAACACAGACCCTGAGCGCTGGCCTGGTCACAGCTGCAGATGAGGATTCTGAGAGCAGGTGGGGAATGTGGGTGGGTACACAGTGAAGAGGGGTGTATGACTGTGGAAGCAGAACCCTGAGACTGTTAAAGGAGCTTCGGGCAGAGGAGCAAGCAAGGGGACCACCAGGAGGCTTGACCCCGAGAACAACTAGAACTGAGACCTCAGGAGTCTAAAGAGCACAGACAGTGTCTGGGCTTGAGGATAAAACTGAGAGGGTGCTGGGCTAACAATGGCAAGCCAGAGAAAAGAACCCCAGAAGAGAAAGATCAAGAAGAAATCCTTAATGCTCGACAACTTTTACATAGAAAAAATCCAGACAACAGAACAAACAGCAGAGAACAAACAAGTAATCATATCCAAACCTTCCCAAAAAAAGGAAAACTGGTCACAAGCTATTGAAGAGCTCAAATCTGAGATTATGAGAAAGATGGTAGAGAACTGGAGAGAAAATAACAGTTTAAAAGGCAGAATTTCACAATTAGAAAGTGAGGCTCAGAAATCAAATGAATTGATAAGCAAATTGAACACCAGAAATGATCAGATGGAAGCCTTGAAGAACCAAACAGAACAGATTCAAGAGGAAAACCAAAATATTATAGCCGAAAACCAGTCTCTAAAGGCTAGAATTGGGCAATTAGAAAAAGATACCCCCAAATCAAAAAAATTGATAAGCAAATTGGAGACCAAAATCAAACAGCTGGAAAACAGGATAGACCAAATCAAAAAGGAAAATCAAAAGAATACAGCAGAAAACCAGTCTCTCTAAAGACAAGAACTGGGCAAGGAGAATCCAATGATCTCTCAGGCCAACAAGAACAAATAAAGCAAAGTCAAAAGACTGATAAAATGGAAGGAAATATGAATTATCTCACTGAGAAATTGACAGATCAAGAAAACAGTTCTAGAAGAGATAATTCGAAAATCATTGGTCTTCCTGAAAAAGCAGAAATGTATACAGATTTGGACTCCATACTAAAGGAAATTATTCAGCAAAATTGCCCTGAAGTTCTACAAGACATCAATATAGACATTGAAAGTATCCATAGATTGCCCTCTACACTAAACCCTGAAAAGACAATCCCCAGGAATATAATAGCCAAATGCAAGAGCTTCCAAGTAAAAGAAAAAATTTTACAGGAAGCCAGAAAGAGACAATTCAGATATCAAGGAGCACCAATCAGGATCACACAAGATCTGGCAGCTTCCACACTACAAGACCTCAGGGCTTGGAATATGACATTCAGAAAGGCAAAAGAAATGGGTCTACAACCAAGGATCACCTACCCATCAAAACTGACTATATACTTCCTGGGGAAAGTATGGGCATTCAACAAGATAGAAGATTTACAAGTATTTGCACAGAAAAGACCAGGACTAAATGGAAAGCTCGATATCCAACCACAAAAATCAAGAGAAACATGAAAAGGTAAATAAGAAACAGAGGGGAAAGAAAGAAAACTCTTATTTTTAAATTTGCCTCTTTAAGGGCTTCAATAATATCTAATTATTTGTTTTCCCATATGGAGAAATGTTATGTATGATTCTCTGTAGTGAACTCTATTCACTATTATAGTATCCACTATTATAGTAATTAGAAGAATTATTCACAGGGAGAGGTTGGAGTACTAAATGGTCTAAGAGGATAAGGGGGTGGGTGGGAAAGAGGGGGGTGAATTGTAGAGAACACCAAGAGAAACTTGAATGAATAAGAAAAATAGGATATTCTATTACACACAAAGAGGGCATGGGAAGGGAAAAGGATGAATAGTATTATAAGAAGGAGTGGAAGAGAGCATTAAGAGGTAATATTTAAACCTTACTCTCAGTGTAATTAACCCTGAGAGGAAAGAGTAGCTATATCCATTGGGATATAAAACTCTATCTAACCCTATTGAGAAAGTCAGAAGAGATAAACCAAGGGGAGCAGAGGAGTGGGGAGGTCAAAAAAGGAAGGGGAGAAGAAGGGAGAGAGAATTCATTAGGCCTTAAAAATAAAAAAGAGGGGAATAACAAGGGAGGGGGTAGAAAGGATAGTAAATTAAGGGAGGGGACAAGGGTTACTGGTTTTAAACAAATCACTGTTTTAAAAGGAAATAGCCTAAGAAGAAGGGGTAGAACTAAGAGAGGATACCAAAATGTTGGGGAATACACAACTGATAATTATAACTCTAAATGTGAATGGGATGATTGATTATACTAAATTAAAAAGCTTTTGTACAAACAAAAACAATGCAACCAAAATCATAAGGGAAACAACAAATTGGGAAAAAAATCTTTATAACAAAAACACTCGGAAAGGGGTCTAATTACTCAAACATACAAGGAGTTAAATCAATTGTATAAAAAATCAAGCCATTACCCAATCAATAAATAGGAAGGGACATGAATAAGCAATTTTCAGATAAAGAAATCAAAAGTATAAGCACATGAAAAAGTGCTCTAAATCTCTAATTAGAGAAATGCAAATTAAAACAACTCTGAGGTATCACCTCACACCTAGCAGATTGGCCAAATGATAGTAGGGGAGAATAATGAATGTTGGAGAGCATGTGGCCAAATTGGGACATTAATGTATTGTTGGTGGAGTTGTGAACTGATCCAACCATTCTGGATGGCAATTTGGAACTATGCTCAAAGGGCTATAAAAGATTGCCTGCCCTTTGATCCAGCCATACCATTGTTGGGTTTGTACCCCAAAGAGATCATAGATAAACAGACTTGTAAGAAAATATTTATAGCCGTGATTTTTGTGGTGGCAAAAAACTGGAAAATGAGGGTATGCCCTTCTATTTGGGAATGGCTGAACAAACTGTGGTATATGCTGGTGATGGAATATTATTGTGCTAAAAGGAATAATAAACTGGAGGAATTCCATGTGAAGTAGAAAGACCTCCAGGAATTGATGCAGAGTGAAAGGAGCTGAGCCAAAAGAACATTGTACACAGAGACTAATACACTGTGGTAAAATAGAGTGTAATGGACTTCTGTACTAGAAGCAATGCAATGATCTAGGTCAATTCTGAGGGACTTGTGGAAAAAAAAAAAACACTACCCACATTCAGAGGAAGAACTACAGGAGAGGAAACACATAAGAAAAGCAATTGCTTGAACAAATGGGTTGAGGGGGACATAATTGGGGATATAGACCCAAATCTACCACACAAATGCAACTATCAACAATTTGAAAATAAGTCCTGATTGATGACACATGTAAAATACAGGGGAAATGGCCATCGGCTATGGTGTTGGGAGGAGGTCTGTGGGGTGAAGGAGAAAGTAAGAACACGAATCATGTAACCATGAAAACTTTTCTAAAAAATGAAAATTATTAATTAAAAAAAATTTCTTTGGGATGTAGACCTAGTATTGGTATTGCTGGATCAAAGGGTATGCACAGTTTTAAAGTCCTTTTGGACATAGTTCCAAATCATTCTCCAATATGATTGGATCAGTTCACAATTCCACAAGCAGTGCATTAGTATCCCAATTTTCCCACATTTCTTCCAGCATTTATTATTTTCCAATTCCATCAGCCCTTTTTCTAGAGTTTGACATAGCAGCAATATCAATCAACAAACATAGGAGAGGTGAGAGTCACTGGCATTTGATCCAGGATTTTACAAATGTAGCATAGCACCCTCCACTGTACATTCTTCATACATCAAAATAAAGGGATGTTTCAGAAGTTCTTTATACTTTGGCCTTTTGAATTCATACTTTGTAAGGCACAAGTTGACAAAGATAATGAAGCTTGGGGAAAATTCCCTTTCCTCAGAATTACTTAACTGTGGGAGGTCTCTTTTTACTACTTGTGTCAGCTGATCAAATACGTTGTTCCACTTTGCATAAGGGAATCAGCCCATACCCAACTCACACAGTGTGATGTCCATACTCTATACATCAGAATGGGCATTATATCCTTGCCTTGACACACTTGGGTCTATCCTTTCAAGTGCCATGTATGGCTTGCACCCAGCATCTTTTGTTTTGGCAATGGAGTCCACAAATTGTACACTAATACCAAATCACAATGTTTAATATTTCCACTTCTATCCAGAAGAATATTAGAAGCTTTGATGACTGTGAATAATTTTCAAGTTTTCTTTTAAGTGGTTTAGAGCTATCACAATTGCTAAAGTAATTTTGCCTAAAATTTCTTCCGGAATAACATAAATTAATATACTATATACATATTTGTAAAACTTGTTAAATAAAATAGACATGAATTCCATACAGATCCAACAGTCATCCTCTCTGAAGAGTGCTCCATAAAACTGAACAATTATACAGGCAATCACTATTCCACATCACCATGAGCCATCTGGTTCATATAATGCTTGCTAATGGTTTTAGATATCTTAATCATTTAAAGGAAAGTTCCATGAATTCCTATGATCTCTTGTGTTTTGTAAAGATATTTTATTTTCCAAGTTACATGTAATATATATTTTCAACATTCATTTTCCAAAATAATAAGCTCCAAATTGTCTCCTTCTTTTCCCTCCTTTCTTTCAGAGATGATAAACAATTTGATCTGGGTTATGCATGTATCATCTTGAAAAAATACTTACATATTGTCATTGTAAGAGAATACACACATAAAACCAAAACTCTCAAAATAAAACAGAAAAAATGAGAAAAATAGTATTTTTGAGCAGCATTTCAACTTCTTTCCTTAGAGGTGGATAACATTCTTTGTCATAAGTTCTTCAGAGTCATTCAGGATCGTTGTATTGCTGATATTAGCTAAGTCTTTCACAATTGATTATTGTACAATATTGCTGTTACTGTATAAAATATTCTGGTTCTGCTTTTTTTGCTTTGAATTAGTTCATGTATGTCTCCACAATTTTTCTTGTGAACCTCATATGCCATAATTTGTTCAGACTTTCCCCAATTCATGAACACCCCATCAATTTCCAATTCTTTGCCACCAAAAAAGAGCTAGTATAATATATTTTTGTAAATATAACTCCTTTCACCTGTTTTTGTGATTTTTTTTTGATACTGACCTAATAATGGATCAAAGCATATGCACTTTTATACATTTTGAGCATAGTTCCAAATTGTTCTACACAGTGATTGGGTTTGTTCATAATATCACCAACAATGTCATAGTGTCCCAATTTCACCATATCTCTTCCAACATTTATCATTTTACTTTACTGTCATATAGGTCAATCTGATAGGTGTGAGGTAGTACATCAGTTGTTTTAATTCATATCTCTAAGATTGATTTTGAAAAAAATTCATATGATTATTGATGACATTGATTTCTTCATCTGAAAACTGTTTCTTTATATCCCTTTGACCATTTGTCAATTGGAGAATGATTTGTATTGTTTTAAATTTAACTGATTCTCTATAAATTTGAAAATTAGACATTTATCAGAGAAATTTGTCATGACTTTTTTCTGCTGTTTCTGCTTTAATCTTGGTTTCATTGGTTTTATTTGTACAAAAACTTTAAAATTTGAAATGATTAAAATTATTCATTTTATAATTCATAATTAATTCATTTTATAACTTTAATGCCCTCTATCTCTTGTTTGGTTATAAATTTTCCCTTCTCCATAGATCTGACAGGTAAATTATTCTATTTTCTCCTAATTTATTTATAATATCACCCTTATGTCTATGTTTTATACTTTTCCCAGAAGTTTTTGGTCGAATCGGGAATACTTATCCCAAAAGCTGGGGTCTTTGGGTTTATCAAATACTAGATTAATAAGATCATTTACCCCTTTTTAATTTATTCTATTGAATCACCATAATGTTTCTTGGCCAGTATCTATTTTTTTAATTAATTTATTTAGAATATTTTTCCATGGTTACATGATTCATGATTTTTACCATCCCTCTTCTCTTCCCTCATCTCAGAGATGACAAGCAGTCCCAGAGGGTTATACATGTATCATTGTTCAAAACCTATTTCCCTGTTATTCATCTTTGCAATAGAGGGATCTTTAAAAATCAAAACCCTAAACATATCCCCATTAGACCACTTGATGGATCATATTTTTTCTTCTGCATTTCTGTTCCCACAGTTCTTTCTCTGGATGTAGATAGTATTCTTTCCCATAAGTTCCTCTGGATTGTCCTGGATTGCTGCTATTAGAAAAGTCTGTTACATTCAATTCTGTCACAATGTATCAGTTTCTGTGTACAATGTTTTCCTGGTTCTGCTCCTTTCACTCTACTTTAATTCCTGGAGGTCTTTCCAGTTCACATAGAAATCCTCCAGTTCATTATTCCTTTCAGCAAAATAGTATTCTATTGCCATCAGATACCACAACTTGTTCGGCCATTCCTCAATTGATGGACAGCCCTAATTTTCCAATTTTTTTGCCACCACAAAGAGCTCAGCTATAAATATTTTTGAATAAGTATTTTTCCTTATTATCTCTTTGGGGTACAAACCCAACAATGGTACGGCTGGATCAAAGGGCAAGCAATCTTTTAATGCCCTTTGTGTATGTTTCCAAATTGCTCTCCAGAATAGTTGGACCAATTCACAAATCTACCAGTAGTATATTAGTGTCCCAATTTTGCCATATCCCCTCCGACATTTATAACTTTCCTTTGCTGCCATATTGGCAAGTCTTCAAGGTGTGAGGAGGTACCTCAGAGTTGTTTTAATTTGCATTTATCTAATTAGGAGGGATTTAGAACACTTTCTCATGTGCCTATTGATCATTTTGATTTTATCATGTGAAAACTGCACATTCAAATAGCTTGATTTTTTTTGTAAATTTGACTTAGTTGTTTGTATATTTGGGAAATTAAACCTTTGTCAGATAATTTTGTTATAATTTTTTTTCCAATTTTTTGCTTCTCTTCTAATTTTGGTTGCATTGGTTTTGTTTGTATAAAACCTTTTTAATTTGATAGAATAAAAGTCCTTCATTTTGTACTTTGTAATGTTCTCTATCAATCGTGCTTGGTCTTAAATGTCTTCCTTTTCACAGATCTGACAAGTATACTATTCTATGTGCACCTACTTTATTTATGATTTCACTGTTTATATTTAAGTCATTTACTTATTTTGAATTCATCTTGTTATGGGGTGTAAGACATTGATCTAAACCTAATTTCCCCATACTGTTTTCCAATTTTCCCAGCAGTTTTTGTCAAATAGTGGGTTCTTGTCCCCAAAGCTGTGATCTTTGGGTTTACTGAACACTAGTTTGCTGAGGTCATTTACTTTTAGTCTATTCCATGGATTCACCCTTATGTCTCTTGACCAGGTCCATATTGTTGTGATGATCACTGTTTTATAGAATAATTTAAGATCTGGTACTACTAGACTACCATCCTTCACATTTATTTTTCATTATTTCTCTTGGTATTCTTGATCTTTTGTTCTTCCAGATGAACTTTGTTATAATTTTTTCTAATTCTATAAAAAAGTTTTTTTGATAGTTTGATAAGAATGGCACTGAATAAATTTTGATGATAACTGCTTTACAGTACAGTTTTAGCTCGTGTACTACTAGACCACCTTTCTTCACTTTTTTTGTTAATTCTTTTGATGGCCTCAACTTTCCTTCTTTAATATGAATTTTGTAATTATTTTTCTTGTTCTATAAAATAATTTTTGATAGTTTGATTGGTATGACACTGAATAAGTAAATTAACTTGGGTAGAATCATTAATTTTTATTCTATTAGCTCAGCCAATCCAGAAGCAATGAATATTTTTTCTAATTGTTTAGATCTGATTTATGTGAAAAGTATTTTGTAATTGTGTTCATACAATCCATGTGTTTGTCTTTGCAAGTAGATTCCAGGCATTTTGTATTGTCTAGAGTTATTTTAAATGCTCCTTATTTTTGTGGGTTTATTTTGTATTCTGTAACTTTGCTAAAATAATTAATTATTTCAACTAGTTTTTGGCTGATTTTTTAGGATTCTTTAAGTATTCAATCATATCAACCACAAAGAATGATAGATTAATTTCCTCATTGCCTACATTAATTACTTCCATTTCTTCTTCTTCTCATTTCTAAAGCTCCTCATTTCTAAATCATCTAAAGATAATAATGAGCACACTTGCTTCATCTCTATTCTTATTGGGAAGGCTTCTAACATATTCCCATTGCAAATGATACTTGTTGATGCCTTTAGATAGATACTACTTATCATTTTAACATTTATTCCTATGCTGTCTAGCGTATTTTTTAAAATTTTAAACATTTATTAATACTCATTTTTAACATGGTTACATGATTCATGCTCTTACTTTCCCCTTCACCCCTCTAACTCCCCCCAACCATGGCCAACGCACATTTCCACTGGTTTTATCATCAGAAAAGGAAGCTAGAACTAAAGGAAAATATTCTAACAGCTTTTCAAACATATTTCCCCAAAACAGTGATTCTTGTACCACCCTAAATTTAGAGGCTGAAATATAGTCATTTCATTTTTCCAGTTACCTTGGCTATAACACAGTACTGATTCTTTTTTTTATTTTTTAAACATTTATTAATAATCATTTTTAACATAGTTACATGATTCATGCTCCAACTTTCCCCTTCACACCCCGCACACCCCCCACCCATGGCCAACATACATTTCCACTGGTTTTACCATGTGTCATTGATCAAGACCCCGATCATGTCCACCTCAACCCATGCGTTCAAGCAGTTGTTTTTCTTGTATGTTTCCTCTCCTTTAGTTCTTCCTCTGAATGTGGGTAGCGTTCTTTACCATAAATCCCTCAGAGCTGTCCTATGTCATTGCATTGCTGCTGGTACAGAAGTCCATTACATTCAATTTTACCATAGTATGTCAGTCTCTGTGTACAATGTTCTTTTGGCTCTGCTCCTTTCACTTTGCATCAGTTCCTGGAGGTCTTTCCAGTTCACCTGGAACTCCTCTAGTTTATTATTCCTTTCAGCCCAATAGTATTCTATCACCAGCATTCATTACTCTCCCCTTCTTTCATTTTAGCCAATCTGCTAGGTGTGAGGTGATACCTCAGAGTTGTTTTGATTTGCATTTCTCTACTTATTAGAGATTTAGAACACTTTCTCATGTGCTTATTGATACTTTTGAATTCTTTACCTGAAAATTGCCTATTCATGTCTCTTGCCCATTTATCAATTGGGGAATGGATGGATTTTTTATACAATTGATATAAATATACAAGGAGTTATCCTTGTATATTTGAGTAATTAGACCTCTGTCAGAGTATTTCATTACAAAGATTTTTTCCCAATTTGTTGTTTCCCTTCTGATTTTGATTACATTGTTTTTGTTTGTACAAAAGCTTTATAGCTTAATATAATCAAATCCATTTAATTTACATTTTGTAATTTTCTCTAACACTTTTTTAAATTTTAAACATTTATTAATATTCATTTTTACATGGTTACATGATTCATGCTCCTACTTTCCCCTTCACCCCCCACATTTCCCCCACCCATGGCCGACACACGTTTCCACTGGTTTTATCATGTGTCCTTGATCAATATCTATTTCCAAATTGTTGGTAGTTGCATTGGTATGGTAGTTTTGAGTCCACATCCTCAATCATGTCCACCCCAACCCTTGCGTTCAAGCAGCTGTTTTTCTTATATGTTTCTTCTCCTGCAGTCCTTCCTCTGGATGTGGGAAGCTTTTTTTACCATAAATCCCTCAGAATTGTCCTGGGTTTTTGTATTGCTGCTGATACAGAGGTCGATTACATTCAATTTTACCATAGTATATCAGTCTCTGTGTACAGTGTTCTTCTGGCTCTGCTCCTTTCACTCTGTATCAGTCCCTGGAGGTCTTTCCAGTTCACCTGGAACTTCTCCAGTTTGTTATTGCTTTTAGCACAATAGTATTCCATCACCAGCATATACCACAATTTGTTCAGTCATTCCCCAATTGAGGGACATACCCTCCTTTTCCAGTTTTTTGCCACCACAAAAAGCACAGCTATAAATATTTTTGTACAAGGCTGTTTATCTATGATCTCTTTGGTGTACAAACCCAACAATGGTATAGCTAGATCAAAGGGCAGGCAGTCAATGGTTGGATCAGTTCACAACTCCACCAACAATACATTAATGTCCCAATTTGGCCAAATCCCCTCCAGCATCCATTACTCTCCCCTTCTTTCATTTTAGCCAATCTGCTAGGTGTGAGGTGATACCTCAGAGTTGTTTTGATTTGCATTTCTCTAATTATTAGAGATTTAGAGCACTTTCTCATGTGCTAATTGATACTTTTAATTTCCTTACCTGAAAATTGCCTATTCATGTCTCTTGCCCATTTATCAATTGGGGAATGGATGGATTTTTTATACAATTGATTTAACTCCTTGTATATTTGAGTAATTAGACCCCTGTCAGAGTTTTTCATTAAAAAGATTTTTCCCAATTTGTTGTTTCCCTTCTGATTTTGACTACATTGTTTTTGTTTGTACAAAAGCTTTTTAGCTTAATATAATCAAATCCATTTAATTTACATTTTGTAATTTTCTCTAACTCTGGCTTGGTTTTAAATTCTTTCCTTTCCCAAAGATCTGACGAGTATATTATTCTGTGTTCACTTTATTTATAGTTTCCCTCTTTATATTCAAGTCATTCACCCATTCTGAATTTATCTTGGTGTAGGGTGTGAGATGTTGATCTAAACCTAATCTCTCCCATATTGTTTTCCAAATTTCCCAGCAGTTTTTGCCAAATAGTGGATTCATATCACAAAAGTTGGGCTCTTTGGGTTTATTATACACTGTCTTACTGACATTACTTATCTCAAATCTATTCCAATGATCCCCCTATCTGTCTCTTAGCCAGTACCATACTGTTTTGATGGCCACTACTTTATAGTATAGTTTAATATCTGGTACTGCTAGGCCAACTTCCTTCACATTTTTTTCATTATTTCCCTTGATATTCTTGATCTTTTGTTATTCCAAATGAAATTTGTTACAGTTTTTTCTAATTTAGTGAAGAAGTTTTTTGGTAGTTTGATAGGTATGGCACTATATAGGTAAATTAATTGGAGTAGAATGGTCATTTTTATTATGTTAGCTCATCCTACCCATGAGTAATCAATGGCTTTCCAGTTGTTTAGATCCAGTTTTATTTGTTTGGAAAGTGTTTTGTAATTGTTTTTGTATAATTCCTGAGTTTGTTTTGGTAGATAGATTCCCAAGTATTTTATATTGTCTAGGGTATTTTTAATTGGTGTTTCTCTTTCTACCTCTTGCTGCTCTAATGTGTTGGAAATGTATAGAAATGCTGATGATTTATGTGCATTTATTTTGTATCCTGCAACTTGGCTAAAGTTGTTGATTATTTCTACAAGCTTCTTAGTTGATTCTCTAGGATTTTTAAAGTAAACCATCATATCATCTGCAAAGAGTGATAGCTTAGTCTTGTTCTTGCCTATTTTGATACCTTTGATTTCTTTTTCTTCTCTAATTGCTACTGCTAGTGTTTCTAGTACTATGTTGAATAATAGAGGTGATAATGGGCATCCTTGTTTCACACCTGATCTTATTGGGAAGGCTTCTAATTTATCCCCATTGCATATAATGCTTGTTGATGGTTTTAGGTATATACTGTTTATTATTTTTAGGAAACGTCCTTCAATTCCTATACTTTTCAGTGTTTTCAATAGGAATGGATGCTGTATTTTGTCAAAGGTTTTTTTCAGCATCTATTGAGATAATCATGTGATTTTTGTTTGATAGAGTATTGATATGGTCAATTATGTGGATGGTTTTCCTAAAGTTGAACCATCCTTGCATTCCTGGTATAAATCCCACCTAATCATGGTGGATAATCTTCTTAATTACTTGCTGGACTCTCTTTGCTAGTATTCTATTTAAGATTTTTGCACCTATCTTCATTAGAATGATTGGTCTGTAGTTTTCTTTCTCTGTTTTTGGTCTCCCTGGCTTTGGAATCAGTACCATATTTGTGTCATAAAAGGAATTTGGTAGGACTCCTTCTTTGCTTATCATATCAAATAATTTGTATAGTATTGGGATTAGTTGCTCTTTGAATGTCTGATAGAATTCACTTGTGAATCAATCAGGGCCTGGTGATTTTTTCTTAGGGAGTTCTTTGATGGCTTGTTCAATTTCTTTTTCTGATATAGGATTATTTAGGTATTCTATTTTTTCTGCTCTTAATCTAGGCAGTTTATATTTTTGTAAATATTCTTCCATATCTCCTAAATTGTTATATTTATTGCCATATAGTTGGGCAAAATAACTTTTAATGATTGCCTTACTTTTCCCTTCATTAGAGGTGAGGTCTCCCTTTTCATCTTTGATACTGTCAATTTGGTTTTCTTCTTTCCTTTTTTTATTAGATTGACCAGTACTGTGTCTATTTTATCTGTTTTTTCAAAGTACCAGCTTCTAGTCTGATTTATTAATTCAATAGTTCTTTTACTTTCGATTTTATTGATTTCTCCCTTAATTTTTAGTATTTCTAATTTAGTTTTCATCTGGGGACTATTAATTTGCTCACTTTCTAATTTTTTGAGTTGCATGCCCAATTCATTAATCTCTGTCCTTCTTAATTTGTTAATATATGCACTCAGGCATATAAATTTCCCCCTGAGTACTGCCTTGGCTGCATCCCCCAGAGTTTGGTAGGATGTCTCATCATTGTCATTTCCTTCAATGAAATTGTTGATTGTTTCTGATTTCTTCTTTGGCAAATTGGTTTTGGAGAATCATATTATTTAATTTCCAATTAATTTTTATTTGCCTGTCCAGGTGCCCTTACTAATTGTTATTTTTATTGCATTATGGTCTGAGAAGTTTACATTTATTATTTCTGCTCTTTTGCATTTTTTGCAATGTTTCTATGCCCTATTACAGGGTCAATCTTTGTGAATGTACCATGTGCAGCTGAAAAGAAGGTGTATTCCTTTTTGTCTCTATTTATTTTTCTCCACATATCAATTAAATTTAATTTTTCTGGGACTTCATTCACCTCTCTTACCTCTTTTTTATTTATTTTTTGGTTTAATTTATCTAGATATGAAAGAGGAATATTTGGATCTCCCACTATCATGGTTTTCCTATCTATTTCCTTCTTGAACTCTGCCAGTTTCTCCTTTATGAATTTGGATGCTATGCCACTTGGTGCATACATATTGAGCAGTGTTATTTCCTCATTGTTTATTCTGCCTTTAACGAGGATGTAATGACCTTCCCTGTCTTTTTTAATGATATCTATTTTTACTTTGGCTTTGTCAGAAAACACAATAGCCACTCCTGCCTTCTTTTTCTCATTTGATACCAAAAAGATTTTGTTCAAGCCCTGAATCTTAAACTTGTGTATGTCCCCCCGCCTCATATGTGTTTCTTGTAGACAACATATGGTGGGATTTGGGTTTCTAATCCACTCTGCTATTTGCTTCAGTTTTATGTGAGAGTTCATTCCATTCACATTCAGTGTTATAATTATCAGCTGTGCATTCGCTGACATTTTTGTATTCTCCCCTATTCCTACCCCTTCTTCTTAACCTATTTCCTTTTAAACCAGTGGTTTGCTATTAAGCCACTATTCCTTATCCCCTCCCTTTATTAACTTCCCTTTCTACCCTGTCCCTTGCTATTCCCCTCTTTTTATTTTGAAAGCCTAATAAATTCCCTTCCCTTTCCTCTCCCCTCCCTTTTTTAACCTCCACTATCCCCTGCTCCCCTTGGTTTATCCCTTCTGACTATCTCAGTAGGGTTAGATAGAGTTTTATATCTGAATGGATAGTAAAGCTACTCTTCCCTCTCCAAGTTGATTACGCTGCTGACATTAAGGTTTAAAAATTACCTCTTGATGCTCTCTTCCTCTCCTTCTTATAAGAGTATTTGTCCCCTCCCCATCCCATGCCCTCTTTTTGTGTAATAGATTATCCTATTTTTCTTATACTCTCAAGTTTCTCCTGCTGTCCCCCTCCTCTTTCCCACCCCCATACCATCTTAGACCATTCAGCACTCCACCCTCTCCCCATTGATCATTCTTCCAACCCCTATAATAGTGAATACTTAATATTGAATAGAGTTCACTACAGAGAATTATACATAGCATTTCTCCACATAGGAATACAGATAATTAGATCTTATTGAGGCCCTTAAAAAGGCAAATTTAAAAAATTATGAGTTTTCTTTCTTTCCCCTCTGTTTCTTGTTTACCTTTTCATGTTTCTCTCAATTTTTGTGGTTGGATATCAAACTTTCCATTTAGCCCTGTTCTTTTCTGTGCAAATACTTGGAAATCTTCAATTTTGTTGAATGCCCATACTTTCCCCTGGAAATATATAGTCAATTTTGATGGGTAGTTGATTTGTGGTTGCAGGCCCAGCTCTCTTGCCTTTCTGAATATCATATTCCCAGCTTTGAGGTCTTTTAGCGTGGAGGCTGCCAGATCCTGTGTGATACTGATTGGTGCTCCTTGGTATCTGAATTGTCTCTTTCTGGCTTCTTGTAAGATTTTTTTCTTTTACTTGGAAGCTCTTGAATTTGGCAATTATATTCCTGGGAGTTTTCTTATTTGGATCGAATGTCAAGGGTGATCTATGGATCCTTTCAATGTCTATATTGCCCTCTTGTTGTAGAACTTCAGGGCAATTTTGCTGAATAATTTCTTTTAGTATGGAGTCCAAATTTCTATTACTTTCACCCTTTTCAGGGAGACCAATGATTCTCAAATTGTTATTTCCTGACCTGTTTTCTTGGTCTGTCACTTTCTCATTGAGATATTTCATGTTTCCTTCTATTTTTTCAGTCTTTTGGCTTTGTTTTATTTGTTCTTGTTGTCTTGAGAGAACATTAGCTTCTAATTGTTCAATTCTAGCCTTTAAGGACTGGTTTTCAGTTATAATCTTTTGGTTTTAGGCTATGATCTTTTGGTTTTCGGCTATAAACTTTTGGTTTTCAGCTATAATCTTTTGGTTTTCCTTTTCAGTCTGGTCATTTCTGGTCTTCAGTTGACTTGCCTCACTTTCCAATTGCAAAATTCTGCCTTTTAAACTGTTATTTTCTTGCCTGATTTCCTTTTGAGCTACTTCCCATTTTTCTAACCAAATCTTTTCCAACTTTCTTGTCATCTCAGTTTTCAACATTTCAAGAGCTTGTGACCAGTTTTGATTATCTTGGGATGGTTCCGATGTGATTGCTTATTTTTTCTCCTCTTCTGATTGCTCGGTAGTCTGGATTATCTCTGTGTAAAAGTTATTGAGTGTTAAAGATTTCTTTTTCTTGTTGTTGGGAGGCCCAAATTTGCTCTATTTCTTTTGACCTGGTTTCGGGGCTGCAGGTGGTGTGTGTGTGTGGGAAGCGGGTTGCTCAGCCTGCGATTTAGTGAGAGCTGTTTCACCCCTTTATAGCATGGAAATTTCCCGATTCCACGTACCTTCCATGCTGCACCCTATTGTGAGGTCCCTCTGTTCAACTGGGTTTGTTTTTATGCCCCTTGAGAAGTCCTATATGTTTTGGTCAGGGGAGGTTAAGAGCTGCTTTTTACTCTGCCGACATCTTAACCCAGAAACCCTGTCTATCATTTTTAATAGGAAAGGCATATTTAAGGCTTTTCCTGCATCTATTGAGATAATCATGTGATTTCTGATAGTCTGGTTATTGATATGACGAATTATGCTGATAGTTTTCCTAACATTAAGGAAGCCTGGCATTCTCACTATATACCCCACCTGATCATACTGAAAGATTTTTTGTGATATATTGCTATAGTTTCCTTGTTAGCATTTTATTTAAAAATTTTTACATATAGAAGATGGAGGCAGAGTAAGGAGCAGCTGCTCAATCTCTCCTAACCAAAGCATACAGGACTCCTCAAGGGGACATAAAAACGAATCCATACAAACGAAGGAACCCCACAACAGGGGGCAGCATTGAAAGTATGCAGATTCGGGGCATTTCCACGCTATAAAGGGGTGAAACAGCTCTCAGTAAAACACAAGCTGTCATTTTAGCAAATCTGCTAGGTGTGAGGTGGTACCTCAGAGTTGTTTTGATTTGCATTTCTCTAATTATTAGATTTAGAACACTTTCTCATGTGCTTATTGATACTTTTGATTTCTTTATCTGAAAATTGCCTATTATTGTCCCTTGCCCATTTATCAATTGGGGAATGCCTTGATTTTTTTATACAATTGTTTTAACTCCTTGTATATTTGAGTAATTAAACCCCTGTCAGTTTTTTGTTATAAAGATTTTTTCCCAATTTGTTGTTTCCCTTCTGATTTTGGTTGCATTAATTTTGTTTGTACAAAGCCTTCTTAATTTAGTATAATCAAAATCATTTATTTTACATTTTGTAATTTTCTCTAACTCTTGCTTGGTTTTAAAATCTTTCCTTTCCCAGAGATATGACAAGTATACTATTCTGTGTTCACTTAATTTATTTATAGTTTCCCTCTTTATATTCAGGTCATTCACCTTTTCTGAATTTATCTTGGTGTGGGGTGTTAGATGTTGATCTAAACCTAATCTCTCCCATATTGTTTTCCAATTTTCCAAGTGTTTTTTGTCAAATAGTGGATTTTTGTCCCAAAAGTTGGGCTTTTGAGGTTTAACATATACTGTTTTACTGATGTCACTTACCTGAAGTCTATTCCATTGATCTTCCTTTCTGTCTCTTACCCATTATCATATTGTTTTGATGATCGCTGCTTTATATTATACTTTAATAACTGGTCCTGCTAGGCCACCTTCCTTCACATTTTTTTTCATTATTTCCCTTGATATTCTTGATCTTTTCTTCTTCCAAATGATCTTTCTCATAGTTTTTTTCTAATTCAGTAAAAAAGATTTTTGTTAGTTTGATAGGTATGGCTCTAAATAGGTAAATTACTCTGGTCATTTTTATTATGTTAGCTTGTCCTATCTATGAGCAATGAATGTTTTTCCAATTGTTTAGGTCTAGTTTTAATTGTTCAGAAAGTGTTTTGGAGTTGTGTTCGTATAATTACTGTTTTTGTTTTGGTAGATAGATTCCTAAGTTTTTTATATTGTCTAGGGTGATTTTAAATGGTGTTTCTCTTTCTACCTCTTGCTGCTCTAATGTGTTGGAAATGTATAGAAATGCTGATGATTTATGTGCATTAATTTTGTATCCTGCAACATTGCTAAAGTTGTTGATTATTTCTACAAGCTTCTTAGTGGATTCTCTAGGACTTTGTAAGTAGACCATCATATCATCTGCAAAAAGTGATAGCTTAGTCCCCTCATTGCCTATTTTGAGTACTTCAATTTCTTTTTATTTTCTAATTTCTATTGCTAATGTTTCTAATACACTTTTAAATAATAAAGGTGATAATGGGCATTCTTGTTTCACTCCTGATGTTATTGGGAAGGCTTCTAATTTATCCCCATTGCAAATAATGTTTGTTGATGGTTTTAGGTATATACTGTTTATTATTTTTAGGAAAGGTGCTTTTCTTCATATACTTTTCAGTGTTTTCAATAGGAATGGGTGCTGCATTTTTTCAAAGGCTTTTCAGCATCTATTGAGATAATCATGTGATTTTTGTTTGTTAAATTGTTGATACATTCAATTATGTGGATAGTTTTCCTAATGTTGCACCATCCTTGCATTCCTGGCATAAATCCCACCTGATCATGATGGATAACCCTCTTGGTCACTTGTTAGAGTCTCTTTGCTTGTACTCTATTTAAGATTTTTGCACCTATCTTCATTAGAATGATTGGTCTGTAGTTTTCTTTCTATGTTTTTGATCTACCTGGCTTTGGAATCAGTACCATATTTGTGTCATTAAAGGAAATTTGCTAGGACTCCTTCTTTGCTTATCATATCAAATAATTTGTATAGTATTGGAATTAGTTGCTCTTTGAATGTTTGATAGAATTCACTTGTGAATCCAGCAGTCCCTGGTGATTTTTTCTTAGGGACTTCCTTGATGGCTTTTTCAATTTCTTTTTCTGATATGGGATTATTTAGGTATTCTTTTACTTCTGCTGTTAATCTAGGCAATTTATATTTTTGTATATATCCATCCATATCACCTAGATTGCTATATTTATTGCCATATAATTGGGCAAAATAGATTTTAATGATTGCCTTAATTTCCCCTTCATTAGAGGTGAGGTCTCCCTTTTCATCATTGATACTGTCAATTTTTTCTTTCCTTTTTTGACCAGTTCTTTGTCTATTTTATCTGTTTTTTTCAAAATACCAGCTGCTAGTATAATTTATTAATTCAATAGTTCTCTTACTTTCAATTTTATTAATTTCTCCCTTGATTTTTAATATTTCTAATTAATTTTCCTCTGGGGATTTTTAATTTGCTCACTTTCTAGTTTTTTAAGCTGCTTGCCCAATTCATTAATCTCTGCCCTCCCTAATTTGTTAATATATACGCTCAAGGATATAAATTTCCCCCTGAGTATTGCCTTGGCTACATCCACAGAGTTTGGTAGGATGTCTCATCATTGTCATTCTCTTCAATGATATTGTTGATTGTTTCTATGATTTCTTCTTTGACCAACTGGTTTTTGAGAATCATATTATTTAATTTCCAATTAGTTTTTGATTATCCTCTCTAAGTGCCCTTACTAATTATTATTTTTATTGCATTATGATCTGAGAAGGTTACATTTATTATTTCTGCTCTTTTGCACGTGTTTGCAATATTTCTATGACCTATTATTACATGGTCAACCTTTGTGAATGTACCATGTGCAGCTGAAAAGTAGGTGTATTCCTTTTTTGTCCCTATTTGTTTTTCTCCACATATCTATTAAATCTAATTTTTCTCGGACTTCATTCACCTCTCTTATCTCTTTCTTATTTATTTTTTGGTTTGATTTGTCTAGCTCTGAAAACTGAATATTTAGGTCTCTCACTAGTGTGGTTTCTCTATCTATTTTCTTTTGAGCTCTGCTAGTTTCTCCTTTACAAATTTGGATGCTATGCCACTTGGTGCATACATATTGAGCACTGTTATTTTCATATTGTCTATACTGCCTTTTATCAGGATGTAATTACCTTCCCTGTCTTTTTTAATCATATCTATTTTTACTTTGGCTTTGTCCAAAATCATGATCTCTATTCCCAAAAAATTTTGCTCCAGCCAATGACCTTAAACTTGAGTATGTCCACCCAGCTCATATGTGTTTCTTGTAGACAATATATGGTCGGATTTTGGTTTCTAATCCACTCTGCTATTTGCTTCTGTTTTATGGGCGAGTTCCTCCCATCCACATTCAGAGTTATAATTATCAGTTGTGTATTCAACAACATTTTGGTATCCTCTCCTAGTTCTCCCACTTTTCTTATGCTATTTCCTTTTAAACCAGTCCTCTTTGTCTCCTCCCTTAACTTACTTCCCTTATTGAGTGGTCCTCCTTTATTATTCCCTGTTTTAATTTTTAAGGCCAATGAATTCTCTCTCCCTTCTTCTCCCCTCCCTTTTTTGACCTACCCACTCCCCTGACTCCCTTGGATTATCCCTTCTGCCTTTCTCACTAGGGTTAGACAGAGTTCTATATCTCAATGGATATAGCTACTCTTCCCTCTGAGGGTTAATTTCACTGAGAGTAAGGTTTAGATATTAACTCTTAATGCTCTCTTCCTCTCCTTTTTATAATAGCATTCATCCCCTCTCCTTCCCATGCCCTCTTGGTGTGTAATAGAATATTCTATTTTTCTTATTCATTCAAGTTTCCCTTGTTGTCCTCTACTATTCGCCCCTCTCTTCCCCCCCCATATCATCTTAGACAATTTAGTATTCCAACCTTTCCATATGAATAATTCTTCTAATTACTCTAATAGTGAATAGAGTTCACTACTTATACATAATATTTCTCCACATAGGAATACAAATGATTAGATCTTATTGAAACCCTTAAAGAGGCAAATTTAGAAATAAGAGTTTTCTTTCTTTCCCTTCTGTTTCTTATTTACCTTTTCATGTTTTTCTTGAATTTTGTGGTTGAATATTGAATTTTCTATTTAGTCCTAGTCTTTTCTGTGCAAATACTTGGGAATCTTCTATCTTGTTGAATGCCCATACTTTCCCCTAGAATTATATAGTCAGTTTTAATGGGTAGGTGATCCTTGCTTGTAGACCCAGTTCTCTTGCCTTTTTGCATATCATATTCCAAGCCCTGAGTTCTTGTAGTGTGGAAGCTGCCAGATCCTGTGTGATCCTGATTGGTGCTCCTTGATATCTGAATTGTCTCTTTCTGGCTTCTTGTGAGATTTTTTCTTTTTCTTGGAAGCTCTTGAATTTGGCAATTATATTCCTGTTGGTAAATGGAATTAGTTTTAGCCCATTCATAGTCAAAACTCTACTTACCTGAGATAATATCATCCATATCTCCCTTAGTGGGGAGGGGAGATGAGTTACCCGCACGTCACCATAAGCAACAAATCAAGAACAAGTGACTGCTCCTTCAAATATGTTGGTTACTTCTTGTTGGGGCATTTCCCACTTTGAACTTGGTGCTGAAGGTTCTCGGCTGAGACCTCAGACTGCTTCTACTCTGAATAGTTACGTGCGTGAGTTAGGCTGACTTCCTTGGCCTACCTTGGCATTTTCTAAACTCTACTTTAAGTAGGCTTCTAGCCTCTCTGATTGCTAAGGTCTTGTTCGTATAATTTAGTTTGATTAGCCTTTTAACCCTCTCTCTCCATCCAGGCCCCTACAGGCCTGGACTAGCCTCTCCCTCTCTTTATTTCCCTACCTTTTACCTTCCTAATTGTAAATAAACTACTTTAAACCCAATCCTGACTTGGGTCTATTTTAATTATGCAATCAATCTGAATTGTTGATTGCTGGTGGCCACACTTTAAATATATACCTAAAAAGTACCTAAAATCTCCCTCTTACACTGGGGTTGTCTTTTCACGGTTTAGTGTGGAGGGTGATGTATGGATCCTTTCAATGTCTATATTGCCCTCTCGTTGTAGAACTTCAGGGAAGTTTTGTGAATAATTTCTTTTAGTATGGAGTCCAAATTTCTATTAATTTCTGCTTTTTCAGGAAGACCTATGATTCTCAAATTATCTCTTCTAAACCTGTTTTCTTGATCTTTCAATTTCTCATTGAGATATTTCATGTTTCTTTCTATTTTATCAGTCTTTTGACTTTGTTTTATTTGTTCTTGCTGTCTTGAGAGATCATTGGCTTCTAATTGCCCAATTCTTGTCTTTAGAGACTGGTTTTCTGCTATAATGTTTTGATTTTCCTTTTCAATTTGGTATATCCTGTTTTCCAGCTATTTGTTTTTGGTCTCCAATTTGTTCATCAATTCTTTGTGCTGGTTTTGGCACTGTAGGTGGTGTGGGGGTAAGGGGGTTGCTCAGCTCGCATTATTTTTTAACCCTTGTACTTCGGTGTATTGTCTCATAGGTGGAAGATTGGTAAGGGTGGGCAATGGGGTCAAGTGACTTGCCCAGGGTCACACAGCTGGGAAGTGGCTGAGGCCAGGTTTGATCCTAGGACCTCCTGTCTCTAGGCTTGACTCTCACTCCACTGAGCTACCCAGCTGCCCTATCAGCTCGCATTTTAGTGAGAGCAGTTTCACCCCTTTATAGCTTGGAAATGCCCTGATTCCATGTACCTTCGATGCTGCCCCCTGTTGTGGTGTCCCTTCATTCATCTGAATTTGTTTTTATGTCCTCTTGAAGAGCCCTATATGTGTGAGTTAGGAGAGGTCAAGCAGCTGCTTTTTACTCTGCCACCATCTTGACCTAGAACCCTCACTCTTTCTTTTAACCTCTTTCTCTTATTTTTTTTTGTGGTTGTTGAATAAGATAGATTTCTTCATCCCACTATGGGTGTATTCTTTCCATTTTGAACCAATATAGGTGAGAGTGAGGTTCAAGCATCATTTTCCCCACTCAGTTTCCTTTCCCCTGTAAAAACGAAAACAAAAAATGACTTTTTACTTGTATGCTTGTTTTATTTGCAATATTTTTTCCTATTCTTCTCCTTTTTTCTTTTTTTCTCACCCTTCTATTTCTTTTTTAAGATCATCTCAACATAATCAACTCAGACTTATGCTCTTTCAATAAGTAGATTCCTTCTAAATTTCCTAATAATGATAAAGTTCTTGAGAATTTACATATATCATCTTCCCATATAGAAATATAAAGTTAAACCTTATTAAATTCCTTCTGTTTCCTCTTTCATGTATATCTTTTTATACTTTTTTTGAGTCTTGTGTTTGAATGTCAAAATTTATACTTAGCTCTAGTCTTTTCCAAAATCTGAGAAGTCTCCTATTTCATTAAAAGTCTAATTTTCTCCCAAAAGATTTCATTTAGTTTAGCTTTGTACCTTATTCTTAGTTATAATCCTACTTCTTTTGCCTTCTGAGATATGGTCTAAGTCCGCAAATACGTTAAGGTGGTAGCTAGGAAAACTTGAATTATCCTGACTGTGGATCCAGAGTTCATAAATAATTTTTTTCTAGATACTTTAAATATTTTCTCTGTCACACAGAAATTCTGGAATTTGACTATAATACCAGTAAGAGTTTTCATTTTGGGATCTCTTTAAGAGGTAATTGATGGGTTCTTTCATTCTCTATTTTGTGAATTAGTTCTAAACTATCAGATCAACTTTCCTTTATAATCTTCTTGAAATATGATGTCTAGGTTCTTTTTATCATGACTTTCAGATTGTCTAGTAACTGTAGATAATAAATATAATAATTATAAATAATCATATAAATCAGTATGTAATATAACAAGACATAGCATAACATAATATAACATGATATGACATGCCATGATATAATATATAATATAATATGATATGATATAATATAATCAGTACAATACAATACAATATAATACAATATAATATAACACAATATATAATATAATATGACATAATGTAATGTAATGTAATATAATGTAATGTAATATGATATCATATCATATCATATAAAATCACATCATATCATATCTGTCCTTGATGTATTTCCCAGGTCAGGTGTTTTTCTCATAAGATGTTTCACATTTTCTTTTTTTTCTTTTAATTTGATTTTATTTTCTCTTCATGTCTCATGGAATCACTCACTTTCATTTTCCAAATTCTAATTTTAATTATTTACTTCATGCAGATTTCATATATTTTTTAAATCATAAAATACTTCAACATTTATTGAAAAAATGATTTACATATGGGATTATAGTGAAATGACAATGATCAGTTTTTTTTTAAATTTTAAATTTTGAATATTTTTCCATGGTTACACAGTTCATTTTCTTTCCCTCTCCCCAAATCCCTCAGACCCTCATAGCCAACACAAAATTCAACTGGGTTTTACAGGCATCATTGATTAAGTTCTAATTTCATATTATTAATAGTTGGAGTAGAGCAATCATTTAGTGTCTATCTCCCCCAAAATATCCACATCAGCCTATGTGTTCAAGCAGTTGTTTTTCTTTTATTTCTACTCCCACAGTTCTTCCTCTGAATGTGGATAGTTTTCTTTCTCATAAGTCTCTCACGATCGTTCGGGATCCTTGCATTACTTGCTAGTAGAGAAATTCATTATGTTCTACTGTACCACAGTGTATCAGTCTCTGTATAAAACGTTCTTCTGGATCGGCTCCTTTCACTCTGCATCAATTCCTTGAGATCATTCCAATTCACATGGAATTTCTCCAGTTCATTTTTTTTCTTTTTGCACAGTAGTATTCCATCACCAACAGATACCACAATTTGTTCAGCCATTCGCCAAACAAAGGGCATTCTCTCATTTTCCAATTTTTTGCCACCATCAAAAGTGCAGCTATAAATATTTTTGTAAAAGTCTTTTTCCGTATGATCTCTTTGGGGTACAACCCCAGCAATGGTATGGCTAGATCAAAGGGAAGGCAGTCTTTTAGAGCTCTTTGGGCATAGTTCCATGTTGCCATCCAGAACAGTTGGATCAGTTCACAACTCCACCAGCAATGCATTAATGTCCCAATTTTGCCACATCCCCTCCAGCATTCATTGCTCCCCCCTTCTCTCATTTTAGCCAATCTGCTAGGTGTGAGGTGGTACCTCAGAGTTGTTTTGATTTGCATTTCTCTAATTATTAGAGATTTAGAACACTTTTTGAAGTGCTTATTGATAGTTTTTATTTTTTATCCGAAAATTGTTTATAAAAGTCCCTTCCCCATTTATCAATTGGGGAATGGCTTGATTTTTTTTGTGCAATTGATTTAGCTCCTTATAGATTTGAGTAATTAGACATTAGTCAGATTTATTTATTATGAAGATTTTTTCCCAATTGCTTGCTTCCCTTCTAATTTTGGTAGCATTGTTTTTGTTTGTACAAAATCTTTTTAATTTAATGTAATCAAAATTATTTATTTTACATTTTGTAATTTTTTTCTAACTCTTGCTTGGTTTTAAAATTTTTCCTTTCCCAGAGATTTGACAAGTATACTATTCTGTGCTCACCTTATTTATTTATAGTTTCCTTCTTTATATTCAAGTCTTTCACCCATTCTGAATTTATCTTGGTGTAGGTTGTGAGATGTTGATCTAGACCCAATCTCTCCCATATTATTTTCTAATTTTCACAGCAGTTTTCGTCAAATATTGGGTTTTTGTCTCAAAAACTGGGCTCTTTGGGTTTATCATAGACTGTCTTGCTGAGGTCACTTACCCCAAATCTATTCCACTGATCCTCCCTTCTGTTTCTTAGCCAGTACCATATTGTTTGATGACTACTGCTTTAGAGTACAGTTTGAGGTCTGGTACTGCTAAGCCACCTTCATTCATATTTTCTTTTCATTATTTCCCTTGATATTCTTGGTCTTTTGTTCTCCCAAATGAACTTTGTTATAGTTTTTTTCTAATTCAGTAAAAAAAGTTTTTTGGTAGTTTGGTAGATGTAGCACTAAATAAGTAAATTAATTTGGCTAAGATGGTCATTTTTACTATGTTAGCTCATCCTACACATGAACAATCAATTTTTTCCCAAATGTTTAGATCTAGTTTTAATTGTGTGGAAAGGGTTTCATAGTTGTGTTCATATAACTCCTGTATTTGTCTTACCAGATAGATTGCTAAGTATTTTATATTGTCTAGAGTTATTTTAAATGGAATTTCTCTTTCCAATTCTTCCTACTGAGGTATGTGGAAAATGTATAGAAATTCTGATGATTTATGTGCATTTAGTTTGAATACTGCAACTTTCCTAAAGTTGTTGATTATTTCCACTAGCTTTTTAGTTTATTCTCTGGGATTTTTTTTAGTAGACTATCATATCATCTGCAAAGAGTGATAGTTTGGTCTACTTGTTTCCCATTTTAATACCTTCGATTTCTTTTTTCTTCTCTAATTGCTACTGCTAGTGTTCTAGTACAGTGCTAAATAATAGAGGTGATAATGGGCATCCTTGTTTCACTTCTTATCTTATTGGGAATGCTTCTAATTTATCCACATTGTAGATGATATTTGTTGATGATTTTAGATATATAACGTTTATTATTTTTAGGAAAGGCCCTTCTATTTCTATACTTTCTAGTGTTTTCAATAGGAATGGGTGTTGTATTTTGTCAAAGACTTTTTCAGCATCTATTGAGATAATCATGTGATTTTTGTTGCTTTGCTTGTTGATATGGTCAATTATGTGAATGGTTTTCTAATGTTGAACAGACCTTGCATTCCTGGTACAAATCCCACCCAATCATAATGAATAACCCTCGGGATTACTTGCTGGAGTCTTTTTGCTACTGTCTTGTTTAAGATTTTTGCTTCTACGTTCATTAAGGAGATTGGTCTGTAGTTTCCTTTCACTGTTTTTGATCTACCTGGCTTTGGGATCAGTACCATATTTGTTCATAAAAGGAGCTAGGTAGGACTCCTTCTTTGCTTATTATGTCAAAACCTTTGTATATTATTGTGATTAGATTTTCTTTGAATGTTTGATAGAATTCACTTGGGATTCCATCTGGTTCTGAGAATTTTTTCTTAGGGAGTTCTTTGTTGGCTTGTTCAAATTCTTTTTCTGATATGAGATTATTTAAGTATTCTATTTGATATATTTTTTGGCACTTCTCCAATTCTGTTTTTTAAGAAGTTTTTTTTTTCAATATGATTTTGTACCTCTTAGACCAAGCTTTTAATTTCATTTCCACAAATTTCTTTCATTGCTCTTATTTCTTTTCCCAATGAGACTGCTAAAGAATATGCATATTTCTAAATACCAATAGGGCTTTTAAAAAATTAATAATGTTGTAGGGACTAATATATTATTACACAAATGTAAAAATGCAAAAATAGTAAATATCTTTTAAAGCTACAGCATAATAAAAATAATAAATAATCACACAAGCACACACATACACAAAAACAAAAAAGACCCAAGACACTCAGCATCAAAATTATAAATTATGAATGACAAAGAACAAATCATAGAAACAATTAATAATTATAACTAAGTTATTTATAATAATGAAAGCTACTATATCAACTGCAACAACAAGAACAAAAACAAAAATAAATAGTATTTTTTAACTGCCTTCTATGTGCCAGGTACCGTGCTAAGCACTTTATTAAGATGATCTCTTTTAATATTCACATCTCTCAAAGATATTCTCATTTTGAAGATGAAGAAACTGAGGCAAACAGGTATTAAGTTATTTGCATAAGATTATATACCTAATAAGTCCAAAGCTAGTTTAAAACAGCATACAAAATTTTTGGGCCATAGGTATAATATTTCTCAGAAATAAAAGTATAGAGCAAGATGATAGAGTAGCACTGAAAGCTAGAACTTCTCTGAGAATTGTCTCTAACTAACTTTGAAATAACACCTCAAATGAATACTGGAGTGATAAAACCACAAGGGTGGTACAAAATAACTTTTCTGCAGAAAATAATTTGTAACTTGGGAAGAGAGGGTATGTTTTACTGGGATGAGAGGGGCTGAACAGCCAGAAGTAGCCTGAAGCAAAACAGCTCACTTAGTAGTATAAGCCACCCACACCCCACACCCTACCTACTGATAAATATTCTGAATATGGGCATAAGCCAATTTCAAGACCCTGAGACTCTGCCTAAGCAAAGCACCTGATGCCCATTCCTTGAAGTTCCCAGCCCTAGCACAAGCCTACAGTGAGGCTCCAAAAGCAATTCCGGCCTAAGGGGAGGCCTATAGTCACTTCCTAGCTCTTCAGAGAAGCCCCAATCTCCATCAGGACATTTCATAGTGTACCAGGTTGGTGTAGATGCAGAGAGAGACTCTGGATTTCTGCTTAAGTCAGCAGTGGAGATTGGAACCCCAGATCAACCCCAGCACAAGGTAATCCTTCTTGGCTGATGCTAGCTTAAAGGGAGGCCCAGAACCCTGCTTAAGCCTCAGCCAAAAGACCTAACACAAGACTGACTGTGGTGCACCTTGCCTGTATAAGCCTGGAGTAAGGCTTAGAGGCCCAGAAAAAGGTAACTCACAGTGCTCTGACCTCTGCAAACCATAAAGAGCCCCTAGAGGAGATTGAATCAGTAGTGGGAAGTAGTTTTCATAGCTCCCACCCCAAAGCCATCATACCACCTTAGAAGAATTAAAACTTACAGAAACCCCAAACTAGAACTGAGGGTAGCAGCAAGGAAAAATTAAAGTTTAAAATAATGCATTCTCTACATTGAGACCAGACCCCTATATTTAAGAGGAAAATTAGCAAACAGAACCAAAACAACAATAACAATAACAACAGCAACAGCAACAATAAACTAACCATAGAAAATTTTTATGGAGACAAAGAAGAACAAGGCACAGACTCATAAGGAGAAAAGAAGAACAAAGCAGCCAAAGGCAAAGTTCAGAGAACAATGGAAATTGGACTCAGATTCAGGAAGAACTCACAATAAAATTAAAAAATAATTTAAGAGAGGCAAAGGAAAAATGTAGATGAGAAATGAAAATAATAAAAAATTAAAACAATAGCTTAAAGAGCTGAATTGACCAAATGGAAAAAGAGGCCCACAAAAAAGAAAAGAATTTCTTAAAAAGCAGAATTGACCAAATGGAAAAAAGAAGAAAATCATTTCTTAAAAATTAGAATTGGGCAAATAGAAGCTAATGAGACATCAAACAATAATAAATACAATCAAAAGAATGAAAAAGTAGAACATATGAAATATTTCATTGAAAAAAACAACTGATATAGAAAATAGATCCAAGAGAGATGATCTAAGCATCATTGAACTACATGAAAGTAATGATAAAAAATACTAGACATATGCAAAATTATCAAAGAATACTGCCCTGATATTCTTGAACTTGAGGGTGAAATAGAAATTGAAATCCTCACTGACAACTTCCAAGAATATTATAGCCAAATTTAAGAGTTCCTACGCCAAGAATAAAACACTGCAAATAGCCAGGAAGAAACAATTTAAATAACATGGATCCACAGTAAGGATTACACTGAACCTAATATCTTCTATGTTAAAGGCTTGGAAGGCTTTGAATGTGACATTATGGAAAGCAAAAGAAATAGGTTCACAACCAAAAATCACCTACACAACAAAACTCAGTATATTCTTTCAGGGGAAAAAGATCATTTAATAAAATAGATTTCTAAGCATTCCTGTGGGGGGAAATAGACCTTAACAGGAAATTTGTCCAATAAATTTCCCAATACAAGACTTAAACTCCTAATTATTTTTTTTATCAGAGTAGTTTGGAGTATACATAGACAGAGGGTGTATGAAATTTTAGAAAAAGTTAGATTTAAATCAATTTTATCGACTTTTTTGATCCTATAATACCATTACTAAATCTGTTCCCAAAGAGATTTTTTTAAAAGGGAGGAAAGGACATATTTGTACAAAAATATTTATAGTAGCCCTTTTCATGGTGGCAAAGAATTGGAAATTAAGAGAATGTCCATGAATTGGGGAATGGATGAACAAATTGCAGTATATGGTGATGATGGGATACTATTATTTGGAAGAAATAATAAACAAGATGATTTCAGGAAGGGCTGGAAAGACTTATATGAACTGATATAGAGAGAAATAAGCAGAACCAGGATGACATTGTACCTAGGACCAGAAATATTTTTGGAATGATCAACTCTGAAAGACCTAGCTCCTCTCAGCAACACAATTATTCAGGGCAATTCTGAAGGACTTATGTCAAAGAATTCTATCTTCCTCCAGAGAATGAACTATTGGAGTCAAAATGTAGATCAAAGAAAACTATTTTTTTAACATTAACTTATTTGGGTTTCTATTTTGGGGGTTTGGTTTCATATGATTATTCTCTTACAAAAATGAACTATATGGAACTATGTTTTGCATGATAATACATGTATAACTCAGATCAAATTGCTTACTCTCTCTGAAAGAGGGAAAAGAAGAGAGGGAAGGAGACAATTTGGATCACATAACTTCAGAAAAATTAAGTAGAATTTTTTACATGTAATTGCTAAAATGAAATATTGTTATTATAAAAAAGAAATAAAAGTATATCCCTACAAACATCAACAAAACAGAAAAGGAGAAAAATAATTATCTGAATTTACAATTTCTAAAAATATATGAAGCAAATAAGAATACCTAATGTAAACACAAAAGAAAAGACATTAAAACTTTAAGAATAGTTAAACTGGGACAATCTAAGTAAGGGAAGTGAAAGCTATTACTTAGCATCAGATAAAGCTTTATGAATTGAAATATGATCTGGAGTGTAAAAACAAACTGGACATTTATAAACAATGAACCTACAATACATTCCTCTTGATACTTCATTTTAATAGTAATGATATTCATAATTTTCAAAATTTCCAGTAACCTTCACTCAGATATCCTCACCAGTTCAATGTTTTCAAAATCATGTAATCTCCAGAATTACCTCCTTTGGATATATTTCAAGTTACTCTTCCTCTTTGGGATTTTTTGGTTCTGCTTAACATTACTTTATGAAACACATAGGAAATTTTGTGTTGGAACTCATGTATGGTTGCACTATTATTGATGCATAAGATTGTTTTATTTTATTTTATTTTTCCCCATTTAAATTTTAAAATGTTTCCCAACATTTAAAAAATGACTTTGAATCTCAAAGTCTTTTCCTTCCTTTCCTACTCCCAAGAGGGAAAGCAATCTGATAGAGATTTTTACATGTGCATTATTGGAAAGCATTTTTTCCATATTCATCCATTTGTCAAAGAAACTTGAAAAAAATTAGAAAAAGTGAAGGAAGTTTGTTTTGATCTGGATTCAGATTACATCAATTCTTTCTCTGGAAGCAGATGACATTTTTATAAGTCCTTTGAGATTGTTCTGGATCACTCTATTGCTATAGCTAAGTAGTTAAGTTATTCACACTTCATAATAGAATATTCCTGTAACTGTATATAATATTTTCCTGGTTCTGTTTATTTCACTCTGCTTCAGTTCATATAAATCTTTCCAGTTTTTTCTAACCCTTTCCTGCTTATCATTTCTTACAGCACAATAATATTTTGCTACAATCATGTTCTATAACTCACTTAGCCATCCCCCAATTGATAAATATCCCTTCAGTTTCCAATATTTTGCCCAATTAAACAGATCTATTTTAAATATTTTTGTTCATATAGATCCTTACCCCACTTTTCTAAAAGAATCTCTTTTTAAAAATCTAGTAATTTTATTGCTGTATCAAAGAGTTTGAGCTGTTTTATATCCCTTTGACATAGTGCCACATTGCAATCTGGAATGGCTGAATCAGTTCACAATTCCCCCAACAGTGCATTAGTGTTTCGATTTTTCCACATTCCCTCCAACTTTTGTCATTTTCCTTTACTCTCATAGTAGCCAATCTGATAGCCATGGGGTGGTACCTCTGAGCTGTATAATTTGCATTCCTCTAATTAATATTGACTTAGAACATTTTATATGACTTTAGAGAGCTTTAATTAATTTCCCTAAGAACTGCCTGTTCATATGCCTTGACCATTTATCAACTGGGAAATGAATTGCATTCTTGAACATTCAATTCATTTCACACTATTTTTGAAATGAGGCCTTTATTAGATGGACTTGCAAAAAAATCTTTCACCATTATGATTCTGTGTATTACTTTCCATCCTATTTCCCCCTGCTTTGTTTCTTACCACATCTCCCAAATGCTCATTTTTCTATCACCCTCACCCCTTCTTTTATCACCTTCTCCTCTTATCTGATAGGGTAAAATAGATTTTTACATCTCTTTGATTATATATGTTCTTTTGTCATTGAGCCAATTCCGATGAGGGTATGATTCAAGAATGCCACTTCCTACATCCCCTAATTCCCCTCCATTGTAAAAGCTACTTCATGTCTCTTTTGTGTGAAATAATTCACCCCATTCTATTTTTTCCTTTACCCCTTCTCCCATTGCATTCCTTTTCCATGCCTTAATTTTATTTTTTTAGATATTTTCCCATTATATTCAATTCACACCTTTGCCTTTTGTCTAGGCACACTACTTTTTACTTTGCTAATGATGATAATGTTCTTAGAAGTTAAAAGAATTCATCTTCCCCTGTAGGTAATTACAATAAGTATAACCTTATCGAATATCTTTTCATTTTCTTTCCTGTTTACCTTTTTATGGTTTTCTTGAGATATATTTGAAAACAAAAGTTTCCATTCAGCTCTGGTATTTTCATAAGGAATATTTGATAATCTTCTATATCATTGAATACTTGTTTTTTTTTCCTCTGGAGGATTATGTTCAGTGTTTCTGGGTAAGTGATTCTTATTTAAAGTACTAGTTCTAGATTTGTCCTCTGGAATATCATATTTAAGGCCCTCTGATTCTTTAACGTATATGCTACTAAATCTAGTGTCATTCTGTCCAGGGCTCCACAGCATTCTAATTGTTATCTTTTTGGCCGCTTGCAATATTTTCTCCTTGGCTTGAGACTTCTCAAATTTGGCTAAAATGCCCCCTGGAATTTTTCTTTTAGGATCTCTTTCAGGATCTGATCAGTAGATTCTCTCAATTTTCATTTTACCCTCAATTTCTAGAATGTCAGTTCAATTTTCCTTGATAATTTCTTGAAAGATGATGTCTGAGCTCTTTTTTTATCATGACTTCCAGAGAGTCCAATATTTCCTAAATTATCTCTCATGGACTTATTTTCAGGGTTAGTTGTTTTTCTAAAGAGTTATTTCATACTTTCTTCTATTTTAAAAAATTCCTTTGACTTTGTATGATTGCTTCTTTATGTCTCATGGAATCATTAGCTTTCATTTTCCCAATTTGAAATTCTAAGATATTACTTCATTTACTAAACTTTTGTACCTTCTTTTCCATGTGGCCAATTCTATGTTTTAAAATGTTCCCTTCATTAGATTTTTTTTGTTCCTCTTTTACCCACTAGCCTATTCTGTGGGTATTAATTTCTTCATTTGGGGGGAAGGGATTTGCCTCTTTTACCAAGTTGTTGAATCTTTTTTTCTCCTACTTTTCTTGTATTTTCTTTTTTCTCCTACCTTTTTTCTTTGATTTTTTAAAAATCCTTTTTAAACTCTTCCATTAATTCTTTTTGAAAGGCTTTAGATAAAGCAGTGTTGGCTTTGTTTTATTTTTTCTTTTTGAGTTTATGTCTTCCCTGTCAACAAAATAACTTTCTATTTTTTCTTTTCTTGTTGTTTGCTTCTTTTCCAGTCTTTTCATTTTATTTTAACTTCAAAAGATGTTAAATTTGTGCTTTGTAACTGTGCTGAGCAGAGCACTGTTCTGAGATTCACATTCTTTGTACAGTTGCTTTCAGTGCTGCATCTGGAGAACTACACATTTTCAGTTTTTCCAGGATGATATGATATAAGGAGAGGTGTGTTTAATACTTGCCTGGCCTGTACTCTGGCCTGTGAGTAGTCACAAGCACTCTTTTATACCAGGGATTCTGCTCCCCTCTTGCCACAAGTGCTGGTCCATTCTAGTTCTCCTCCTCACTTTGAGACTTTAACCTAGGACTGCAATCTAGATCTGCATATGGGTAATGAAACAAGAATCTTGAACCTAGAGTCTGCTGAAGGACCCTGTATTTTTTGAGTAGTCTCTTGATCCCCTTACTCTCTGTATCTGAAATTGTCAGTAATTCTTTGCTGTTTCTTCATTTACTCCAAAAGTCTATAGCTATGGTAGAGCCTGCCTTTGTTTGATTCTTTCACTCCACTTCCACCCCAGTGCAATGGATCTTTTGTGTTGGCCTGCTAAGTTCTTTGGGCTATAAAGTTATTTCTTTATGTGGGTTTATTTTGTAACCTACAACTTTACTAAAGTTGTTCATTATTTCTACTAGCCTTTTAGTTGATTTTCTGGGGTTCTTTAAGTATACCATCATATCATCTGCAAAGAGTGATAGTTTAGTCCCCTCACTGCATACTTTATCCCTTCATTTTTTTCTTCTCTAATTGCCACTGCTAGCATTTCTAGTACAATATTAAATAATAGAGGCAATAATGAGCATCCTTGATTCACTTCTGATTGTATTGGGAAGGCTTCTAACTTGTCCCCATTTCAGATGATACTTGCTGATGGTTTTAATTATATTGTTTACTATTTTAAGGAATGACCATTCTATTCCTATACTTACTTTCTAATGTTTTCAATAAGAATGGGTGCTTTATTTTGTCAAAGACGTTTTCTGCATGTATTGAGAAAATCGTGTAATTTCTGTTGGGTTGATTATGGATATGATCAATTATGTGAATGGTTTTCCTAATATTAAACCATCCTTATATTCCTATAGAAATCCCACCTGGTCATAGTGAATAATTCTTGTGATAACTTACTGGAGTCTTTTTGCTAGTATTCTGTTAAAGATTTTTGCATCTATATTCATTAAGGAGATTGGTTTGTAGTTTTCTTCCTCAGTTTTTGGTCTGCCTGCCTTTGGAATCAGTACCATATTTGAGTCATTAAAGGAATTTAGTAAAACATCTTCTTTTCTTCTTTTGTCATATAATTTGTATAGTACTAGGAGTTTTTCTTTAAATGTTTGATAGAATTCACTTGTGAATCAATCTGGCCCTGGGGATTTTCTTTTTAGAAAGTTCCTTCTTTTTCTGAAATGGGATTGTTTAAGAATTCTATTTTCTCTTTTGTTAACCTGAGCAGTTTACATTTTTGTAAATATTCACCTATTTCACCTAGATTGTCACATTTATTGTCCTATAATTGAGCAAAGTAGTCTTTAATAATTGCCTTAATTTCCTCTTCATTTGAAATGAGATTGCTCCTTTCATCTTTGATACTGTTAATTTGATTTTCTTCTTTTTTATTATTAAATTGACTAGTACTTTCGTTTGCCTTTCTGAATATCATATTCCATGCCATTCAGTCCTTTAATGTAGAAGCCTCTAAGTCCTCTGTGATCCTGATTTTAGCTCCATGGTATTTGAATGGTTTCTATCTGGTTGCTTGAAGTATTTTTCCTTGAATTGGTGGCTCTTGAATTTTGGCTATTACATTGGTTTTTTATGTCTTTTTTGAGATCTTCCATAATCTGCGTCCAATCCATATTTTTGTTTTGGATATCCTGGGGAAACTTCCCCTGAGTACTGTGTCCTCACCCCAAACTGTGGATTATGTCCCCACCCAAAGCCCAGACTGAGATTCCTGGCTTCACTCTGGGCCCACAAAGATTGGCCCCCTTCAGCCCAAATTGTTTGGGCTGGGACTCTAGACTTCTCCACAGGTTTGCAATTTCAAGGGGTATTTGTTGGCTTGGACAACTAATTGTCTGGCAGGATCTCAGGGTCTCACTTAGTTTGGGCTTAAGTTCAGAATCTGTGAGAGCAGGTGTGTGGGGCAATGGGGGTGTGTGGCTTGCTTTTGGCTTGCTCTTCAATCATTGATATGCCTCCTGATACTTCCCCTTCCCACTCACCTCAGTTCCCCAGATTGTCTCTGTCTACCTTTTGGGTTTTTCTTTTTTGAAAGTTGTTTCCCTCTGTCTCTGTTGTTTCTTTCACTTCTATATTCATTTTGTGGCGACATTTTACTCTTGGTTGCAGAGGATTTTCATGGTAAAACAGCGAGCTGCTCCCCTAGTTACTCCTCTATCTTGGTTCCACCCCCCTCCCCTCCCACC
>NC_058133.1:217505438-217540980 GCF_016433145.1 Gracilinanus agilis
AAAAAAAAAGCAAAAGAGCTTAGACTTCTTCTTTGAAGAAATCATCAAGAGAAATTGCCCTGATATTCTAGAACCAGAGTACAAAATAGAAATGGAAAAAAACCATGCATCACCTACAAGAATATGATAGTCAAATACCCAAACTCCCAGATTAAAGAGGAAATATTGCAAACAGCCAAAAAGTAACAATTCAAATATTATGAAACTCCAGCCAGGATAACATAAAATTTAGCAGTTTCTACATTAAAGGACTGGAGCATCAGGAATATGATATACCAAAAGGCAAAGAATGTAGAACTTCAACCAAGAATCACTTACCCAGCAAAATGAAGCATAATCCTTCAGGGGAGAAAATGGGCATTGAAAGAAATAGAGACTTTCAAACATGCCTGATGAAAAGACCAGAGCTGAATAGAAAATTTGACTCTCAAATACAAAACTCAAAAGAATCATAAAAAGGTAAATAGGAAAGAGAATCAAAAGATATTTAATTAGATTAAATATTGTACATCCTTTCATGGGGAAATGATTCTTGTAACTCTTGAACTTTGACATTATTAGGGTGGTTAGAAGGAATATACAAAGACAAAGGCATAGGCATGAGTTTAATATGATAGGATGACATAAAAAATAAAATTAAGGCATGAGTAAAAGGAAGAAGGGAGGAGAGCAATGGAAAACTAGAATGTGGTAAATTATTGCACATAAAAGAACCATGAAAGAATATTTTCAGTGGAGGTGACGATAGGGGGTGATGGTGAAGAGATCATATGAATCTTACTCTCATCAAAACTGGTTCAATGAGGGAAGAACATACACCATCATTTGGGTATAGAAACCTATCTTACCCTACAGGACAATAGTAGGGGAAGAGGATAATAAAAGGGGCATTGTGCTGATAGAAAAGAGGAAAAATTGGGGGAGGTGAAGGTCAGAAATAGGAATATACTGTAATCATATTGGTGCAAAATATTTTATGTCTTTCTAATAAGGGAATAATTTTGTAATACGTAGAGAAATGAATTGAATAGATAAGAATACAAGTTATTCCATAATTTGTTAAGGGCCTAAGGATATGAAGAAATAGTTCTCAAGCAAAATAATTAAAGCACTTTATAGTCATGCAAAAATGCTCTAAATCACTATTAGAGAAATGCAAAATAAAACAACTCTGAAGTACTACCCCATACCTGTCAAATGTGAAAGAAATGGAAAATGACAATTCTTGGAGGAGATATGGGAAAGCTGGGACATGAATACATTGCTGGGAGGTTGTGAACAGATTCAGTCATTCAAGAGAGGAATTTGGACCTATTCCTAGAGGTCTATAAAACAGTACATACCATTTCATCCAGAAATACTATGTTTGCATCCCAAAGAGATTTTAAAAAATAATGGGAAGGATCTCTAATTACAAGAAAAATATTTAAAGTAGCTCTTTTTTAGGGGGACAAAGATTTGGAAACTGAGGAGACACCCATTAATTGGGGGATGAATGAATAAGTTATAATAAATGATTATAATGGAATACTATTGTATTGTAAGAAATGACAAGCAGGAGGAGCTCAGAAAATCCTCAAAAGACATTCATGAACTGAAGCAGCAGGAAATAAGCAGAACCAGAAGAACATTGTACAGTGATAGGAATACTATACAATGAACAACTCCGAATAACATTTAGTCTCATCAATACAATTATCTCAAAAAACTCATAATAAAAAAATGCAATTTCCTTCCAAAGAAAAAGAACTGAGTCTGAATCCAGACCAAAGCAAACTTGTTTCACTTTCTTAATTTTTTTTTGCTATTTGAGTTTCCTTTCAAAAAAGGATTTATATGAAAAAATGTTTCATATGATTGCACATATAAAACCTATGTCTATTATTTGAAGGATGTTTGGAGTGCAGGGGTTTGGGAGGGAAGGAGGAAGAGAATTCACAATTCAATATTCTTTTAAAAAATTTGGAGACTTTACGTATAATTGGGGGGAAATAAAATAAGATTTAATACCAAAAATACTTGGAATAATGGGAAAAAAGAAAGGTAAGTATGTAATAATATCAAGACAAAAATAGTGACTTCCCAATAAGATCAGGAGTGAAACAAGGGTGTCTATTATCACCTCTATTATTTAACATGGTACTAGGAACACTTGCAGTAGCAATTAGAGAAGAAAAAGAAATTAAAGGTATTGAAACAGGCAATGAGGAGATCAAGCTATCACTCTTTGCAGATGATAGGATGGTCTACTTTAAGAATCTCAGAGAATCAACCAAAAAGCTAGTGGGAATAATCAACAACTTTAGCAAAGTTGCAGGATACAAAATAAACCCACATAAACCATCAGCATTTCTATATATTTCCAACACATCCTGGCAGTAAGAATTAGAAAGAGAAATTCCATTTAAAATAACCCTAGACAATATAAAATACTTAGGAATCTATCTGCCAAGAAAAACAAAGGAATTATATAAACATAGCTACAAAACACTTTCTACACAATTAAAACTATATCTAAACAATTGGAAAAACATTAATTGCTCATGGGTTGGATGAGCTAGCATAATAAAAATGACAATCCTACCTAAATTAATTTACTTAGTCAGTGCCGTACCTATAAAACTACCAAGAACTTTTTTTACTGAATTAGAAAAAATATAACATAATTCATTTGGAAGAACAATCAAGAATATCAAGATAAATAATGAAAAAAATGTGAAGGGGGGTCCCAGGATTATCAGATCTTAAACTGTACTATAAAGCAGTGGTCGTCAAAACAATATGGTACTAAGAGACAGAAGGGAGGATCAATGGAATAGACTTGGGGCAAATGATCTCAGCAAAACCGTGTACGATAAAGATCCTAGGTTTGGGGACAAAAATTTGACAAAAACTGTTGGTAAAATTGGAAAACACTATGGGAGAGATAAGGTTTAGATAAAAAATCTCACACCCTACAGAAACTCAGAATGGGTGAATGACTTGATTATAAAGAAGGGAAGTATAAGTAAATTAGTGGAACACAGAATAGTATACCTGTCAGATCTTTAGGAAAGAAAAGATATCAAGACCAAGAAAGAGTTTTAAAAAAATTAAAATTGTTAAAGAAATAATTTTGATTACATTAATTAAAAAGGTTTTTGTACAAAAAAATCCAATGCAACCAAAATTAGAAGGGAAGCAACAGATTGGGAAAAATTCTTTATAAGAGAAATCTCTCATAAAGGTCTAATTACTCAATTATATAAGGAGCTAAGCCAATCCTATAAAAAAATCAAGCTATTCCCCAATTGATAAATAGGCAAGGGACAGGAGTAGGCAATTTTCAGATAAAGAAATCAAAATTATCAATAAGTACATGAAAAAGTGTTCTAAATCTCTTATAATAGAGAAATGCAAATCAAAATAACTCTCAGGTACCACTTCACCCTTAGCAGATTGGCTAACATGACAGCAAAGGAAAGTAATAAATGTTGGAGTGGATGTGGCAAAAAAGGGACATAAATGCATTGCTAGTGGAATTGTGAATTGATCCAACCATTCTGAATGGCAATTTGGAATTATGCCCAAAGGGTGCTAAAAGACTGCCTGTCTTTTGATCCAGCCATACCACTGCTGGGTTTATACCCCAAAGAGATCATAAGGAAAAAGACTTACCCAAAAATATTTATAGCTGTGCTCTTCATGGTGGCAAAAAAATTGGAAAATGAGTTGATGCCCTTCAATTGGGAAATATCTAAACAAGTTCTGGTATCTGTTGTTGATGGAATACTATTGTACTCAAAGGAATAATGAACTGGAGGAATTCCGTGTGAACTGGAATGACCTCCAGGAATCAATGTAGAATGAAAGGAGCAGAAACAAGAGCTTATACACAGAGATGGATACACTGTGTGACAATCAAATGTAATGGACTTCTCTACTAGCAGCAATGCAATTATCCAGGTCATTTCTCAAGGACGTATAAAAAATACTCTCCATATCCAGAGAAAGAACTGTGGGAGTAGATAAACAGGAAAATAAAAAAACAACTGCTTGATCACCTGGGTCGATATACATTGGGATATAATTGGGGATGTTGATTCTACACAATCACCCTAGTGCAAATATCAATAATATGGAAATAGTTCTAATGACCCATGGAAAACACAGTGGAATTTCTCATTGGCTATGGGAGGGGGCTGAGAAGAAGGGAGGGAAAGAACATGAATCATGTGTAAATAATTAAATTCCTTAAACTCAAATTAAGCAAATCAATGTCTTTTGTGGGAGGGTATAACTAAGTATAAAGTATTGCAAATGAGCTGAGAGAAGGTATTTAACAGAGAGGAATAGGTATAAGGAAACAGGGAAGATATAATTCTCAACATGAGTGGACACTGTGAGAGAATAAAGAAAAAAGCATTGGAGAGGAGACTTCTGGTTTAAGATGGCAGCAGAGTAAAAAGCAGCACTTAACCTCTCCTAACCGAAACATACAGGACTCCTCAAGGGGACATAAAAACAAATCCAGATGAACGAAGGGACCCCACAACAGGGTCCAGCATGGAAGGTATGTGGAAACGGGGCATTAACATGCTATAAAGGGGTGAAACAGCTCTCACTAAATCGCAGGCTGAGCAACCCCCATACACACCCGCACCACCTACAACACCAAAGCCAACTCAAAAGAAATGGAGCAAGTTTGGGGCACTCATTGAGTCATTGGCAGCTACAACGCTTGTTCCTGAGAGCAGCAAGACTTAGGATCCCAAAAGGCTAAAGAAAGCACACGGATTTTGAGAGTGGACACAGAGCACAGGCACGGGCGGAGGCTGGAGCAGGTGAGAGCGAAGGCTCTGAAACCCTGAGTGGGGAACCAGTGTAGACGGGTATACGACTGTGGAAGCAGAGCCCTGAGACCTGTAAAGGAACCTCCAACAGAGGATCAAGCAAGGGGGTCCACCAGAGGGCTTGACCTTGAGAACAACCACCTGAGACCTCAAGAGCCTAAAGAGCATAGACAGACCCTGAGCTTGAGGATAAAGCTGAGAACGTGCTGGGCTAACAATGGCAACCCAGAATCAGGAAGGCCAAAAGAGAAAGATTAACAACAACAAGAAGAAATCTTTAACACTCAAAAACTTTTACACAGAGAAAATCCAGACAACCAAGCAAACAGAAGAGGAGAAAAAACAAGCAATCACATCCCGATCCATCCCAAAATAATGAAAACTCGTCACAAGCTCTTGAAGAGTTCAAATCTGAGATGACAAGAAAGTTGGAAAAGATTTGGCTAGAGAAATGGGAAATAGCTCAAACGGAAATCAGGCAAGAAAATAACAGTTTAAAAGGCAGAATTTTCCATTTGGAAACTGAGGCTCAGATATCAAATGAACTGATAAGCAAATTGAGCACAAGAAATGACCAGATTGAAAAGGAAAACCAAAAGATTATAGCCGAAAACCAGTCGCTAAAGGCTAGAATTGAGCAATTAGAAGCTAATCTCTCAAGACAATGAGAACAAATAAAACAAAGTAAAAAGACTGATAAAATAGAATGAAACATGAAATATCTCAATGAGAAAGTGACAGACCAAGAAAACTGGTCTAGAAGAGACAATTTGAGAATCATTGGTCTCCCTGAAAAGGGTGAAATTAATAGAAATTTGGACTCCACACTAAAAGAAATTATTCAGCAAAATTGCCCTGAAGTTCTACAAGAAGAGGGCAATATAGACATTGATCATCCTTGACATTCGATCCAGATAAGAAAACTCCCAAGAAAATAAGTGCCAAATTCAAGAGCTTCAAAGTAAAAGAAAAAGTCTTACAAGAAGCCAGAAAGAGACAATTCAAATATAAAGGAGCACCAATCAGGATCACACAGTATCTGGCAGCCTCCACACTAAAAGACCGCAAGGCTTGGAATACGATATTCAGAAAGGCAAGAGAGCTGGGCCTTCAACCATGGATCAACTACCCATCAAAATTGACTATATACTTCCAGGGGAAAGTATGGGCATACAACAAAATTGAAGATTTCCAAGTATTTGCACAGAAAAGACCAGGGCTAAATGGAAAGTTTGATATCCAACCACAAAAATCAAGAGAAACACGAAAAGGTAAATAAGAAACAGAGGGGAAAGAAAGAAAACTCATCATTTTTAAATTTGCCTTTTTAAGGGCCTCAGTGAGATCTAATTATCTGTATTCCTATGTAGAGAAATGCTATGTATAATTCTCTGTAGTGAACTCTATTCACTATTATAGTATTCACTATAATAGTAATCAGAAGAATAATTCATAGGGAGAGGGTAGAATACTAAATGGTATAAGATGATATGGGGGGTGGGAAAGAGGGGGATGAATAGTAGGGGACACCAAGAGAAACTCGAGAGAATAAGAAAAATAGGATATTCTATTACACACGAATAGGGCATGGGAAGGGGAGGGGACAAATGCTATTATAAGAAGGAGAGGAAGAGAGCATTAAGAGGTAATATTCAAACCTTACTCTCAGTGTAATCAACCCAGACAGGGAAGAGTACCTATATTATCCATTGGGATATAAAACTCTATGTAACCCTACTGAGAAAGTCAGAAGGGATAAACCAAGGGGAACAGGAGAGTGTGGAGGTCAAAAAAGGGAGGGGAGAAGAAGGGGGAGGGAATTCATTAGGCCTTTAGAAATAAAAAGAGGGGAGTAACAAAGGAAGGGGTAGAAAGGGAAGTTAATCAAGGGAGGGGATAAGGGATACGGGCTTAAATCAAACCACTGGTTTAAAAGGAAATACTCTAAGAAGAAGGGGTAGTAATAGGGGAGGATACGAAAATGTCAGAGAATGCACAACTGATAATTATAACTCTGAATGTGAATGGGATGAACTCACACATTAAACAGAAGCAAATAGCAGAGTGGATTAGAAACCAAAATCCTACCATATGTTGTCTACAAGAAACACATCTGAGGTGGGGGTACATACACAAGTTTAAGTTTAAGGGCTTGAGCAAAATCTTTTGGGCATCAAATGAGAAAAAGAAGGCAGGAGTGGCAATTGTGATTTCTGACAAAGCCAAAGTAAAACTTGATATGATTAAAAAAGGCAGGGAAGGTCATTACATCCTGATTAAAGGCAGTATAAACAATGAGGAAATTATACTGCTCAATATGTGTACACCAAGTGGCATAGCATCCAAATTCATAAAGGAGAAACTGGCAGACCTCAAGAAGTAAATAGATAGTAAAACCATAATAGTGGGAGATCTAAATATTCCTCTTTCAGATCTAGATAAATCAAACCAAAAAATAAATAAGAAAGAGGTAAGAGAGGTGAATGAAGTCCTAGAAAAATTAGATTTAATCGATATGTGGAGAAAAATAAATAGGGATAAAAAGGAAGACACCTTCTTTTCAGCTGCACATGGTACATTCACAAAGATTGTCCATGTAATAGGGAATAGAAACATTGCGAACAAATGCAAAAGAGCAGAAATAATAAATGTAAGCTTCTCAGATCATAATGCAATAGAAATAATAATTAGTAAGGGCAGCTGGACAAGCAAATCAAAAACGAATTGGAAATTAAATAATATGTTTCTCGAAAACTAATTAGTCAAAGAAGAAATCATAGAAACAATCAACAATTTCATTGAAGAGAATCAAAACGATGAGACATTCTACCAAACTCTGTGGGATACAGTACTAAGGGGGAAATTTATATCCTTGAGTGCATATATTAACAAATTAAGGAGGGTAGAGATTAATGAATTGGGCATGCAACTCAAAAAATTAGAAAGTGAGAAAATTAAAAATCCCCAGATGAAAACTAAATTAGAAATAGTAAAAATCAAGGGAGAAATTATTAAAATCTAAAGAAAAAGAACTATTGAATTAATGAATAAGACTAGAAGCTGGTATTTTGAAAAAACAGATAAAATAGACAAAGTACTGGTCAATCTAATAAAAAAAGGAAAGAAGAAAACCAAACTGGCAGCCATACCATTGCTGGGTTTGTACCCCAAAGAGATCATAGATAAACAGACTTGTACGAAAATATTTATAGCTGCGCTTTTTGTGGTGGCAACAAACTGGAAAAGGAGGGTATGTCCTTCAATTGGGGAATGGCTGAACAAACTGGGGTATATGCGGGTGATGGAATACTATTGTGCTAAAAGGAATAACAAACTGGAGAAGTTCCAGGCGAACTGGAGAGACCTCTGGGAACTGATGCAGAGCGAAAGGAGCAGAGCCAGAAGAACATTGTACATAGAGACTGATATACTGTGGTAAAATTGAATGTAATGGACCTCTGTACCAGCAGCAATACAATGACCCAGGATAATTCTGAGGGATTTATGGTAAAGAATGCTACCCACATTCAGAGGAAGGACTGCAGGAGAGGAAACATACAAGAAAAGCAACTGCTTGAAGTATGGGTCGGGGTGGACATGATTCGGGATGTGGACTCGAAACTACCACACCAATGCAACCACCAACAATTTGGAAATAGGTCTTGATCAAGGACACATGACAAAACCAGTGGAAATGTGCATTAGCCATGGGTGGGGGGGGTGTGGGGGGTGAAGGGGAAAGTAGGAGCATGAATCATGTAACCATGTTAAAAATGATTATTAATAAATGTTTAAAAAAAACAAATTGGCAGTATCAAAGATGAAAAGGGAAACCTCACCTCTAATGAAGGGGAAATTAAGGCAATCATTAAAAACTATTTCGCCCAATTATATGGCAATAAATATAACAATTTAGGAGATGTGGATGAATATTTACAAAAATATAAATTGTCTAGATTAACAGCAGAAGAAATAGAATACCTAAATAATGCCATCAGAAAAAGAAATTGAACAAGCCATCAAAGAACTCCCTAAGAAAAAATCGCCAGGGCCTGATGGATTCACAAGTGAATTCTATCAGACATTCAAAGAGCAACTAATCCCAATACTATACAAATTATTTGATATGATAAGCAAAGAAGGAGTCCTACCAAATTCCTTTCATGACACAAATATGGTACTGATTCCAAAGCCAGGGAGATCAAAAACAGATAAAGAAAACTACAGACCAATCTCCCTAATGAACATAGATGCAAAAATCTTAAATAGAATACTAGCAAAGAGACTCCAGCAAGTAATTAAGAAGATCATCCACCATGATCAGGTGGGATTTATACCAGGAATGCAAGGATGGTTCAACATTAGGAAAACCATCCACATAATTGACCATATCAACAGTCTAAGGAACAAAAATCACATGATTATCTCAATAGATGCTGAAAAAGCCTTTGACAAAATACAGCATCCATTCCTATTGAAAACACTGGAAAGTATAGGAATAGAAGGACCTTTCCTAAAAATAATAAACAGTATATACGTAAAACTATCAAGAAACATCATATGCAATGGGGATAAATTAGAAGCCTTCCAATAAGATCAGGACTAAAACAAGGATGCCCATTATCACCTCTATTATTCAACATAGTACTAGAAACACTAGCAGTAGCAAATAGAGAAGAAAAAGAAATTGAAGGTATCAAAATAGGCAAGGAAGAGACTAATCTATCACTCTTTGCAGATGATATGATGGTATACTTAAAAAATCCTAGAGAATCAAGTAAGAAGCTGGTAGAAATAATCAACAACTTTAGCAAAGTGGCAGGATACAAAATAAATGCACATAAATCATCAGCATTTCTATATATTTCCAACACATTAGAGCAGCAAGAGGTAGAAAGAGAAACGCAATTTAAAATCACCCTATACAATATAAAATACTTGGGAATCTATCTACCAAAACAAACACAGAAATTATACGAAAACAACTACAAAACACTTTCCAAACAAATAAAACTGGATCTCAACAATTGGAAAGCATTGATTGCTCAAGGGTAGGACAAGCTAACATAATAAAAATGACAATTCTACCCAAATTAATTTACCTATTTAGCGCCATACCTATCGAGCTACCAAAAAACTTCTTTACTGAATTAGAAAAAACTATAACAAATTTCATTTGGAATAACAAAAGATCAAGAATATCAAGGGAAATGATGAAAAAAATGTGATGGAAGGTGGCCTAGCAGTACCAGATATTAAACTATAGTATAAAGTAGTGGCCATCAAAACAGTATGGTACTGGCTAAGAGACAGATAAGAGGATCATTGGAATAGATTTGGGATAAGTGATGTCTGTAAGACAGTGTATAATAATCCCAAAGAGCCCAACTTTTGGGATAAAAATCCACTATTCAGCAAAAACTGCTGGGAAATTTGGAAATCAGTATTGGAGAGATTAGGTTTAGACCAACACCTCACACCCTACACAATGATAAATTCAGAATGGGTGAATGACGTGAATATAAAGAGGGAAACTATAAATAAGTTAAGTGAACACAGAATAGTATACTTGTCAGATCTCTGGGAAAGGAAAGGTTTTAAAACCAAGCAAGAGTTAGAGAATAGTACAAAATGTAAAATAAATGACTTTGATTATATTAAAAGCAATGCAACCAAAATCAGAAGGGAAGGAACAAATTGGGAAAAAAATCTTTATAACAAGAAACTCTGACAAGGGTCTAATAACTCAAATATACAAGGAGTTAAATCAATTGTATAAAAAATCCAGCCATTCCCCAATTGATAAATGGGCAAGAGACATGAATAGGCAATTTTCAGATAAAGAAATCAAAACTATCAACAAGCACATGAGAAAGTGTTCTAAATCTCTAATAATTAGAGAAATGCAAATCAAAACAACTCTGAGGTATCACTTCACACCTAGCAGATTGGCTAAAATGAAAGAAGGGGAGAGTAATGAATGCTGGAGGGGATATGGCAAAATTGGTACATTAATGCATTGCTGGTGGAGTTGTGAGCTGATCCAACCATTCTGGCTGGCAATTTGGAACTATGCTCAAAGGGCTATAAAAGAATAAAAGAATGCCTGCCCTTTGATCTAGCCATACCATTGTTGGGTTTGTACCCCAAAGAGATCATTAATAAACAGACTTGTATGAAAATATTTATAGCTGGGCTTTTTGTGGTGGCAAAAAAACTGGAAAAGGAGGGTATGCCCTTCAATTGGGGAATGGCTGAACAAAATGTGGTATATGCTGGTGATGGAATACTATTGTGCTAAAAGGAACTGGAGGAGTTCTAGGTGAACTGGAAAGACCTCCAGGAACTGATGCAGAGTGAAAGGAGCAGAGCTAGAAGAACAGTGTACACAGAGACTGATATACTATGGTAAAATAGAATGTAATGAACTTCTGTACCAGCAGAAAGCAATGACACAGGACAGCTCTGAGGGATTTATGGTAAAGAATGCTACCCACATTCAGAGGAAGGACTGCAGGAGAGGAAGCATATAAGAAAGACAAATGCTTGAACGCATGGGCTGAGGAGGACATGATTGAGGATGTGGACTCGAAACTACCACACCAACGCAACTATCAACAATTTGGAAATAGGTCTTGATCAATGACACATGATAAAGCCAGTGGAAATGTGCATTGGCCATGGGTGGGGGGGGTAAAGGGGAGGTAAAGGGGAAAGTAGGAGCATGAATCATGTAGCCATGTTAAAAATGAATATTAATAAATGTTTAAAAACTTAATAAAAAAGCATTGGAGAGAAAGGAATGGAATGGTAATGTAGGAAGGATATAAGTTGCTCTGAACAGATGTTCTTAATATGGATTTCTGAATATTTTTCTAAAAACTTTTTTTATAATTTAAACTGTATAATAGGTTTTCTTTTTAATCCTATGTATTTTATTTTTTAATTTAAAAACATTTTAAAGGCAGTGTACATTCTCCATCAGTCTTTCAAATGTGGTCATGGAAAAAAAATATTAAGGACTTTTACCCTAGAATATCAAAGGACTGGATGCCACTAAATAATATTAAAAGGAAAGGGGTAATTAAAAAGAGAAGGATTATTTAAATGAATTTTAGCTGGGGGAACTTTGCATTGTAGTAAACCACTTACTCTTAAATAAGTAAGTTATACTTGTAGAACTGTTTTCTAACCCAAAAGAGTGCATATGTGGGGCCTCTGGGACTGAAGTACCCTGAATGGAAGGGAAGACATAGAACCAGAAATAGAATAATAGAGCCTCAGGAATTAATACTTATCACATGAAATAAGAAACGAGGTAGAAATGAGTACCATTTCTTGACTCCCACTATAGAATACTTCTTCCAACTTTGTTTCTTTTCTGAATTAATATTTTTAAGAGGGAGATACAATAGAAAATAAGGAGTATGTGGTAAGATTTCCAAAGTCAATAATAGAAACAAGATAGAGGGAGCTCAAACAGATACTTTAGCAGTTTTATTTTCACAAGGGTCACAAAGTATAATAGCTCATGGATAAGAAAATAAGATTCAGACTAGACAGGAAGGAAAAGACAATAATGAGGAGGGAAAAATAAGGAGGGGATTGGAAAAGGGCAAAGTAAAAGAATGTTACTTAAAATAAGAAATTTGAATGGAAAGGGAAGAGAAAAATTTGAGCTGTGCACTTAGCAATGCAGAGAATAGAAAAAGGCAAAAGTGGGGAAGGAAACAAACAAATACATAAGAAAGAAAGAGAAATGGCCAATTTAAGTTAATCTAAAATAAGCTTAGGATAGGAAAGTTGTGAGGAAATAAGAATTGTGGGGACACTGTGGGGATAGATTACTATGAAACTAAAATAAGCAAAATTACTTTGTGAACAAAATTCTGACATGATAGTATATAGAGAGGGACTCAATCTGAACATTTGTTCATAGGAGGAACTCCTGAATGCTTTAATTTCCCCAACCTATGCAGTTCAGAATCTTCTTGAAAAGTTACAATTTCAGAGATTAGTCTAGAACAGTGATGGGCAAACTTTTTAAAGAGGGGTCCAAAGGAAAGGAAATGCTCATCTGTCAGTCTGTTTCTAAGGCAACTCTTTCAAAATTTCATTGTATTGTATTCTACTCATTGTATTCGTCAGATTAGGAATAATGTCGTGCAGCTGGATAGAACATTTCAGGGGGTAGCATCTGGCCTGCGGGCCATAGTTTGCCCATCACTGGTCTAGAATATGGAATTTAATAGATATTCCTTTGTTCACACAGTCAATATGTGTCAGATAGACCTTCCTTTTTCTTAGGCTAGCAATCAGTGAGGAATGCTACTCTTCTTTTTGTTGAAAAAAGAAAGACTATAAGAATCAATGCAAAATAACTAAATTTTAAAATAATTTCTTAGCAAACCTGATTTTAAATTTGAATAGATTAAAATAGAATTAAAAGGGAGGATTTGAACAAAAGTTATAATACATCGATTAATTTAAAAAAATCAGGAAAAGCAATGATGTTAAAGCAAAAATAAAAAGTATATTCAAGAGCATTGTGCTATGTTCAAAAACTAAGGAATCATACTGAATTAGACAATATGAATATTAAGTATATATGATGACATTTATAGCTTTATAATTTATGAAGGAAAAATAAATTTAAAAAAGTTAATACTGACACAATAATTGTAGGAGATTTTAATGTTCCTCTCAGAGATTAATATACCTAACTGAAAGATTAAACAAAGAAAAATACAAAACTTAATGGTTGTATCTCAACTTAGAACTGAAAGATCTATATATAATGTATTCTGAAAGGAAACATGGAAGAATATACATATTCTCAACACCTATTTTCTATTATAAAAATAGGCCATGTCCTAAAAATATAAATAATTTTAAAAAACCATAACTTTTAGCCTTATCCTAACAGACTATGAAACAAAAGCAATCAACAAAGCAAATTAATATATTAAATACCCCCAAAAAAGTACATATGTGTATACTCTTTGCTGATATTAAGGATATTTCACCTTCTTTCCTTCCCAGTTTTCTTCCTCAATTACTGCTTCTACAGATCTATAAGCAGCTATAGTAGTGATAGTTGGGGGGAAAGTAGGTGAGAGAACAGAAATAATATGAGTTTGGAAATGTTTAATGCCAATGTTTTACCTTTTTTCACCCTGGTTTTGTGCAAGAATAATTAAGAGACAAAGAGATTCTACCCTACCTCAGCTCCCCAAGGTCAATGGCACAATAGCGTGTTGGCAAGTTTCTATTCCCTCTCCTAAAATAAAACAAATTTTCTTCCAGGTTAGAGAGAGACTGCCTGCAGACTTAGGATGATCACGTGTTTGCTGTACCTGTGGAAAAATGGCTCTTTTTCAGAAGATTATTTGCACCACAGAAATTCCTTTCTTTATTTGCCAGCTGATAATTCTTTGTGGTTTGACTATGTATGAAATAATGTCATTTACTGACATATTCCAAATTGTAAACAATGGATTTTCTTTCCAAAACAGCCTAGATATCTATTATTGTTATTAGTCTTTTACTTTCATGAGTAATTCACCTCAAAATACTAAATCCAAGATTTAAAATATTGTCCAAAGAGGCATTCTGCTTTATTATGTGGATACAGCTTCAAATGAATATTGTGTTAGACTAAAAATTTACTGTCAGTGGCAAATGACCTCAGAATAAAATAGTACAGGAAGATGATTGATTGCCTCTCTTACTCTATTTTACCTCAGTATTAAGGGATGAAATTTGAACCATTCATCAATGCAACAAATATTTATTGTGACTTATGAGAAAAGCATTATAGAAGAGTGCATAAAGAGCTAGCCCTGTAGTAAGCAAATTCTGAGTTCAGATCCCATCTCTATTACTTACTGGTGGCTACATGAACATGGACAAGTTGTTCAAATTCAATTCTTCCAAACATCAAAGGGAATTGTGGATTAGGTGATATTTAAAGATTCCTCCTACTCCAAATCTATAATACTATTATTCCATGATGAGACAGTTACCAAAATTCAAACTTAACAAATAAAATTAAAAACAAAGAAGTTGAAATTCTAACAGAAAAACATTGATCATAATCTAATATACACAAAATGAAATGACAAACCATACACAAAATCTTCACCAAGACGACTCTATGCAAGACCATGAAGAGTCAGACACAACTGAACCACAACAATGAAGTATACCATCTAGAAAATTGGCATTGATGTAGAGGATTGCAAGTTAAAGTATAATAAATGCAAATTAACATAACATTAAAAAATCTTAATATAAAGAAAATGAGATTTAATGGAACTAACAAAAAGGGAGAGGGGTGGAGATATTCAAAATGGATTTTAAGTGAGCTCTAACAAACATTAAGAGAACAATTAATACTTATACAACAAAACTCCCTAAAAATAAGGGGGAAAACTTTATTATATTTTTTATACTAGTATATAAAATAGGAAAAGATAAAGCAAAAAATAGAATTGTAGATCAATTTAATCATGTAATACTGATGCAAAGGATTAAATATTGAAAAAAAATTAAATATAATCTTATAGAAACTATAATAACATTTTTATCATTATGACAATGTTGAATCTTACGCAAGGATAGTGAAGGAATTTGGAATTATAAAAACAATAAACATAATTAGGAAATATTAAAAACAACAATTATATTTCAATATATACACAAGATGCCTTTGACAAATAACCACTATCAAACTTAAACACTACAAAGTAGAAGTTCAGAAAAGAAAAATTTTAATATGAAAAAGTACATACTTTTAAATCAAATGCTTACATTATTTACAAAGGTTGAAAAGTACAAGCTTTCCGAATAAATAAAAGTATAAAACAAATACTGACTTTTTCCTCATTGTTATTTGACAGTTCTAGAAATGCTGGCAATAGCAGTAAGAAAAAATTAAAGACATGAACAGGAACAATGAGAGTCATTATCCTTCTTTGCTAACAATGTGATTGTTCATTTAAAAATTGGAGAATTAATGCATTCATTAAGGTAGCAGGATGAAACACCAGGTTAGGAAAGGAGATTCAACCTCTAATTTCATTATTCTTGAGAATTACCAACTGAATAAATTGCTTTTATCAGTGTAACCAACAACATGAGCAAGCATCAGCAATTAACTCAATAACTGAATATTCATTAAGGCTTGAAATATAAGATTCTTAGATTAAAAACTCACTATTTCATCCACTACACACCATGAGTTTTAATTGTGCTATACCAAATTAAACTGTTAGTAACTTGGAGCCCAAGACCTGGGGAGAATATCTAGTGACACTGACATCCCTCTTCATTGAACAGGTAAGGGGCTGTGGGTATGTAATACTTAATAAACTAAGTCTCTCCTATTACTCAGAACCATTTTTACTGGAAAACCACCAAAAACAACAATAACAATCTAACTTCCTTGGAGTGAGGCCATGGAGAGCCATAATAGGATTTGCCTTATGTTTCTGGCAAAATCTAATTATTCCTAGTAATCTCAATGGTTTCATAGAATGAGGAAGGTGATTTAAATTCAATTCTGATTGTCATAAGACTGATATAAAGTGCATATATGCAGATAAGAGACTCATTTGTAAATCTCTTTTTTTTTTATTCTTAGATTAACCAAAAAATCTGTGCCCTCTCTTACTTCCACCCTTCCTGCATTTTTAAACAAAATGGGTTCATTTCTCCTCCATAATTATCTTGAGAAGTGTGTGGTTATGTGTCTGTCTGTAATTAGTTTATGTTATAAGATGAAGGGAAATCTCATCTAACAAAGCTCCTCATATAAGAACCTTAGATCTAATGGAGAAGGACCTTGGATCTAATCTTTTTCTAGTATAATTTGATGTAGTTTTCCATCATTTCTACCTCTGGGATAAGAGTAGAAATGAGGTAGAAATAATAGAAATGAAAATGACTCTGCTGTGACTGCCAGATTTCTATAAAGTTAAGATAGGCTATCTAATTTAGGAAAGAGACTGGATATAATTAAAAGTATTAATTATATAGATGCTAACTTCCCAGGCTGATAAAAAAGAGAAGGAAAGAATAATCACACACACATAGACACACACACACACACACACACACACACACACACACTTTCTTATTTAATAAAGATGAGAAAATAAAGAATTTCAACAGAGAAGTAAAAAAATGGATTAACTTTTAAGATAGATCTATAGGTATGACTAGACACATAAAATAAAGATATAGCTATGGATGAAGGTATATGTATAGATATCAGTATGTACATATACATACATAAATACATAAATAGGGCATGGGGCAACCCTTTTATAAGAAATTGTTCCATTGGCTCCCTTATTTCCATATAAGACTCTTAAGTACAAAGATTTGTAAATTCATTGATATAGAAATGGAAAGGAAGTCCCAGCTCATCTATTCTAGCCTTCCTCATTTTATAGATGAGTAATCTAAGGATCAGAATTATTAAGTAATTTGTACAAATAATAAAATTTTGGCACAGGAGGAAAGAAAAACTATAAAGAAGGATTCTAAGTAAATCAATGGAGAAATTCATAAATTCACAGAGATGGCAGTGAGGACGCAAATACAGGTTTTCTGACTCAATTCAATGCTCTTTCATCGTGTTATTGGACACTTTAATTTGTCACAAAAGGCCTGACTCAGAATTAAGAGCATGTGGTCATATTAAAGTATTTTCCTGTGTGTTCCCTGACTTCTATGTTATCAGTTTATAAGGTTCTACACCTTCTTCCTTTTAGTCACTTCCTGTGAGCTGAATACTTGATTATGGTAATTAAAATGAGCCCTCTCTGTCCATATGAAGTAAGGGATAACAGGCAATAATCAAAATAAGAAAAATGGTAAGAAAATTTCTTTGAGCAATAGCAGTTTCTCCCAAGAAATATCTTATTTATCATGGATTCTACAAATCAGTCTAATTTCTGTGTACTGAGATAAAATAGTGTGGTGCAATCTAGCCACCCAAACCAAAAATAACTTTTGAAGTCATAATAACTAAAGTTCTTATAGCTATACATAGATTCTAAATCTTTAAGAAACAAGATTCACAAGCTTCAAATGACATGAAAATAAACATGGTGCAATATTTTTTTTGCATAAAGGCATATTATGTGTTATGAAAAGGCAGTCTGGTAGTGCTCATACTGGACTATAATCAATCTAAGTAAAACATAAAGTTTGTTTTTTATGTTATTATTATTTGTATTATTTTAAAATTGGTATTATTTTTCTCCTGACTTCCTAAAGCAAATGCTGCTTCTGTGGCAGGAACTCTATCTTTCTTAGATCACTATGCTCTTGTAGTTAATGTCATCTTAGGTGCATTGCAAAAAATGCCCAAGAGCTCTATTTATTTTGAAGAAGTTGGAAAACTGTAATATTTATTTGAGAAAAAATTTATATATTTTTGAAGTAGGAGGATATCCAATGACCCTAAAGGATTAGTGTAGTCGCCAATGATTCCTACTTCATAAATATCATTTTGTTCAATTGGTTAACCAAAAAATATTTATTGAACACTTACTACATACATTGCTACATTGTAAATAGGTACAAATTTTTCTTAAAATACAATTTCATAAAATATATGCCATTATTTAAATTAATATTACTTTTTCAATTAGCAAGCATGTATATACTAATACACACCACTTTTTAGGTACTGAATAGCATTGGGAATCATGGGTGATCATTATATTGATTAGTCTCTTTAAGTGTTTTAGAATTCTTCATTTTTTTTTCATTTTTTTTATTTTTTTAACATTTATTAATATACATTTTAACATGGTTACCTGATTCATGCTCCTCCTATCCCCTTCACCCCCACCCCCCCACACTCCCCCCACCCATGGCCGATGCGCATTTCCACTAGTTTTGTCATGTGTCCTTGATCAAGACCAATTTTGCAAAATTAATGTTACTATATAAATTGTTCTCCTCATTCTGCTCACTTAACTCTGCATCAATCTATACATATCTTCTAGGTTTTCCAAATATGGTATCTTTCATTTTTCCAGAATAATAATTTCATACTACCATATCATATATAATATGCCAATATGCCATACTTAGTTCAGCCATTCCCCAATTGGTCGGCACTGATTTAATTCTCAAATATGGGCACCACAAAAGAGTTGCTGTGCCCAAAGGGCTATGAAACTGTTCATGCCCTTTGAGTTACTACTATATATGTATCCCAAAAAATTTTTTTAAAAAGACAAAAGGACCTATTTGTAAGAAAATATTTATAGTATCTCTTTTTGTGGTGGTGAAGAATTGGAAGCTGAGAGGACATCTATCAATTATAGTTGAACAAATTGGCATGAGATCATGATGTAATATTATTATGTTATAAGAATTGATGAGCAGGATGATTTCAGAAAAGCTTGGAATTACCTACATGAACCTAGACAGAGTAAAGTAAGAAGAGCCAGGAGAATATTGTAAATAATAAAAGCAATATTGTTTGATGATCAACTGTGAAAGACTTGGCTATTATCAATAATATGTTTTATAACAATTCTGAAGAATTTAGGACAAAGAATGTTATCTGCCCCCTGAGAAAGCACTGTTGGAGTTGGAAAGCAAATGAAAGCATACTATTTTCATTTTCATTTATATATGCTTTTATTTTGGACTTTTGGCTTAATATTAGTATTCCCTCACAACAATGACTAATATATGACAATATATTTTTCATGATCATACATGTATAACCCAGATCAAATTGCTACCATCTCAGGCAGGAAGGAACCAATAGAGAGAAGAAAAAATTTGGATCTTATAATTTTGGAAAACATATTTTAAAAATTGTTAATACATGTAATTGATAAAATAAAATATTAAAAAATTTATAGACAGTTTCTCAGATAGAAGTCTCATATCTAAAATATGTAGATGGTGGCAGCTAGGTGGCTCAGTGGACTTGGAGGCAGACCTAGAGAGGGGAAGTCCTAAGTTCATATCTGGCCTCAGATACTTCCTAGCTATGTCCACCCTGAGTAAGTCAGTGATCCACAATTGTTTATCCCTTCACCACTTTTTTGCTTTTTAAATCAATACTTAGTATCAACTCTAAGACCAAAGAAGGGAGTCAAAAAATGAGCCTTTCCCCAAATGATTAATGGTCTAAAAATATGGACAGTTTTTGGATAAACATATTAAAATTACATATAACTATTTTTATATGATTTTTATATAAGCAATAGAACTATTGTTTGAAGAATGATTTGTATATGTCCACTTCCAAAGAAAGAACTAAGAATTAAATTTAAGCAAGATATAGTGTTACATATACATATACCTTTTGTGAAATAATGCCTGGTTACATAATTTATGTTCTCTCCCTTCCCTCTATCCTCCCCACTCCTGGAGCTAAAAAGCAATTCCACTGGTTTATATGTGTATCACTTACAACCTAATTCCATATTATTCATTTTTGTAATAGAATAATCTTCTAAAACCAAAACCCCAAATCATATACTTAATTAGATATTTTTAATCAATTATGAACTGTGCTACATCACCTCTGAGGTCACTTCCAACTCTAAGATTTGGTGTTTCTGATAATTTATTGTCAGACCTACATTTCAATCATTGAGTAATTGGATGCTCATGAAGTAGGATTGTCATGGCAAAAGTAGTAACAACTAATTAATGGGAGAATATACAAATCAGATCTCCTAAATCTCACTTGCAAACCTTACTCCTAGCTACTCCCCTTCATGTATACAGTGATCCACTCATGTCGAATTAGGCATTGTTCTTTGAATATGTTCTGACTTGAGTATCCTGCATACATCATATAGCTTATCTCTCTTCTTCATGTCTGTATTCTTTTAAATCTCCTTCTCTATCTCCTTTTAGTGCTACTACTGCTCTTTATAACAATACCTTGGGTTTATGAAGTGTCCTTTCTCTAAAACAGATAAAAAAGGATATGAGACATGTGAATATGTGAAATCCAGAGATAGCAATATTTTTGAGTTACCACCTGCCCCACCTGCATTAAGTTAATTTTTTATGAAAAAATACTGAGATCGTCTGAGATTCAATTGGGTTGGAAGATTACCTTGACATAGTTTCCTGATCACCTTGGCACAAAATCTCCAAGACATGAGGACCTAGAAACCCTTCCAAAGGCTATAAAACATAGAATAGTAGGAATAACAACTGGGTACTGTGCTCATTTGAATCAATGATTTGTGGAGAATGAAAGTCACCTTTCTTAATATCCTTTCTTTGCTAGAGTTAAGTAAATCTCCATTTGTTAACTGTTAAGTGAATTACAAGTGTTTCATTCCATATCAGTTTTGGAAACAAACTTCCAGGAGATCATTACATACACACATTCCCACAACAAACTTACTCTAATATCCCATAAACATGGTCACATTTTATTTATCTTTCTATTCACTGTCATTCTTTCCATATGCATTTTTTAATTTATTTAATATTATTTTTTATTGTCACGCACTTAATTTTTCTCTCTCTCACTTCTAATGCTCATGAAAAAAATAAATAAAAAAAGCCCATTACATATAAACAAAATCAAGCAAAACAAATCCCCACCTTTGCCATGTTCTGGTTTTGCTCACTTCACTCTGCATCAGTTTATATAAGTGTTATCACATTTCCATGAAACTCTTTTCCATCATTTCCTGCAGGAAATAACATTTTACTGCATTCATATGCCATTAGCTATTCAACTACTCCTCAGATGATAAATGCTCATTTCATTTCAAATCCTTTACCACCACAAAAAAAGAGCTGCTGTAAAAAATTTTTGAGGATATGGGTTCTTTGCCTACATCTTTTATTTCTTTGCTATATATAGGTTTGGTAATGTTATTGCTGATTCAAAAGGAGGGCAACTTTAGCAACTTTCGGGTTCTGAATTGCTTTCCAGAACAGGTCTACCAATTCAAAGCACCTCCTTCCTCACAGTCCCTCCAAAACATATCACTTTTTTCTTTTTTTTATTGTCAACAGTTCTAATTTGATAGATATGAGGTAGGACCTTAGAGTCAAACTAGTTTCCATATGTCTAATTATTAATGATTTGGAACCTTTCTTTCATGTATAAAAATAGATTCCTTTGAAGAATACTTATTAATATATTAATTAATTAATATATTTTGACCATTTATCATTTGGGAAGAGGTTTAATTCTTAAAAATTTAAATCAACTTATCTTGGAAATGAGATCTTATCAGAGAAACTTGCTACAAAGATTCATTCCCCTCTATTAATGGTTTCCTTTATATTCTTAGTTGCATTTGGATTAAAAAAACTTTCTGTTTATATGTAAACATATTTTTATTGTTTATATGTAAACATATATGATCTTTCTCATTTGCCCATGAATGATTCTCTTATCCATTGATTTTTTGGACACTCCTTGGTTTAGGCATGAAGATCATATTTATGCTGTAGAAGATATTTCGTAAGATTCTTCCTTTTCTTATTTTGGCAGATGGCATAATATTGGAATTAATCCTTTTTAAATGTTTGATAGGATTGATTTGTGAATCTATCTACTTCTGCCTTTGCTTTGGGAGTTCATTTATTGCTTTCCTGAATTTCTTTTTCTGTAAGTAGATTGATTCAGTTCTCTCTTTTTTGCTAATTTAAGGATTTTACAATATTATAACTATCCATACATTTAATTTATGTTATCAGTTTTATTGTTATATAGTTAACAAAATAGTATCTGGTGGATCCTTTTTATTTTCACTTGGTTTCTGGTTCTTAGATATTTTATTTTTTATATATTTTTATATATTTATTTTATTTCATGATATGGTATCTAGACTTTCTGGTTGTAACTTTCAGGCAATACCATGATATTAAATGATCTCTTCTTGTTCTTTTTTTTCCAAATCATTTAAAGAAATTTGAGACATTTATTTAATTTTATTTTTCAATCATTTTATTTTGTCTAGTATTTTATGTTGTCTCATGAATTTCTGAGCTTCTGAATGCTATATTTTAATTTTCAGGGAATGTGTTCATTGGGTAGGGTTTTGTTCCTCTAATGGTAAACTATTGATTCTCTTTCCAATACTCTTCTAACTGGTCTTGTGGGCAAGATATGTTTTTCTTTGAAACTTTGTAGGAATTTTTCTTTTTATTCTTCTGGGTTTAGTCTTGGACATCTCTGCAATCCTAATGGTTCTTTATCTTTTTTGTTTGGAGACTGGAAAACTTGCTCCACTCTTTGGGGTTGAGCCTTAGATTCTCGCATTCTTCTAGTGATCAGGATTGGACAGAATATTCCACACATTGATTGGGGATGGAGTTACGCATCACCTTTCCTATTGGGATTATGATCAGAGTGACCATGCTGAAACCTTCCTTGCTCCTTGACTGTGGTGGAGTCCCAGATCTTTCTTCTTCTAGGGACAGATTTAAGGAATTAGGGAGATGAGTACAGACACTGGACTGCACTGCTTCCTTTGACTTTGCATGTTGATTGGTCTGATACTGTACACTTTCACATATGCACGTATAAACCAGGCTAATAATACCTATTATTGATTCTTCTTTCAGAAATTAATGACCTTTTCCATCTTATATTCAAATTCCATTGCCTGTATATAACAAAATTATTTTATCTATTAGTTAGTTCAGCCATAAACAATAAGCCTTCTGATAACACATCAGTGCAAATCAAAACATGATCTAAGATTATGTCTATCAACAAGCATTTATTAATAAATGTGATGTTTAGGCAATATGCTGAATACTAGCAGTATTTTTTAAATGAAAATACAGTCTTTGCCCTCAAAGAGCTCTTATTCTAATTGATCAGAGTTAATACTATCTAATGGGGCTGACAACAGATAAAAAGAATCTGAAAAGGAGAGGGAGAGGACTACCAGATGTGAGGGAGGCAGGGCATGGTGAAGTCATGCAGTCATGCTATTGGGGTGAGAAAAGATCTGAGTAGGTGAGAATTTCAGATCTGATTTCATCTTTCAGAATGATAGATTTCTACAGATGTTGAAGTCCAATAAAATCTTCAGGTCTGGGGTGAGGATTGGAAGGAGATAATATACAGATAAGTGAACGTACAAGATATTTACAGTCTAAATGGAAGGTAATCTCAGAGGGAAGGTACTAACAGTGGTGGGATTATGGGAGGGAACACTTGAAATTGTCTCCTCCAGATGTTGGAATTTGAGCTTAGTCATGAAGAAAGCCAGAGAAGCCAGGGAAGTCAAAGAAGTAGAGATTAAAAATAAAGTATCTCCAACTAATGTATTCTTCAAAGTAAAATAAACTAATTTTCCCTTTTTTAACAATCTCCCTTTTGAATTTTAAAGGAAGCCAAGGAAATAAGGAATAAAAATCATGAAGGGAATTAATCCATCATTTTCTGACCCAGTTTGAATCTTTGTAACCTCATTTGAGTTTTCTTGGCTAAGATACTGGAATGGATTCCTTCTCCAGTTCATTTTACAAATGAGGGAACTGAGGCAAATAGAATCAAGTGACTTACTGAAAGTCACACAGGTAATAAGTATCTGAGGTCAGATTTGAATTCAGGAAGATGAGTCTTTTAGACTCCAGGCCTGGCACTCAATCCATTGTGCCTCCTAGCTGCCCTTCAAAGAAGGAAATTACTAATGAAAAAGCAAGTTTGGGACATACAATGTAGAGTGTGAAAAACCAAGAGAAGAAAAGGGTTGTTGAATTATCAAATATGAGGATGGTAAGAAGGTATAAAAAGACTGGAAAGGAAAGCAAGGGTCAGGTTATGAAGAACTTCAAATTACAGAAAATTTTGTATTTTATCCTGGAAGTAATAGTTGGAATCACTGATATCTGTTAAGGGCAAAGGTGGGTTGGACATGGTCAGATTTGTGTTTTGGGAAGTTCACTTTGGCAGTTATGTGAAAGTTGATTTGAAGTAGGGAGAGGCTTGAGGCAGGGTGTTTAAAGACTATAGCAATAGTATAGGAATTCAACGATTAGAGACAAACCTTCCCTTCCAAAATTTCCTGATATTATCAAAAAGTATCATTATCTTTGCAGACATCTCAGTTTATAAATGTGAGTTCTCCTAAACTTTTCATTCTTTCTCACCATCTGCCTTTTATAACTAATCTGTTTGCAAAGCCTGTCATGTCTACCTTCACAACATATCTCCTCTGAAAATGCCAATGCCCTAGATCCTTGCACTTTATCCCTAGACTGTTTCAATAGGCATCTAATTGGTCTCTCTAACTCATGTTTCTCCGTATTCAGATCCATTCTGCATTCAGTGGCCAAAGTAATCAATTTCTCAATAAGCATCAGAAACTCTCTATTACCTTCAGGAGCAAATGTAAACTCATCTTTTCATCTTTTAAAAAACTTCGCCACCTAATCCCTTCCAGTCTTTACAGTCTTCTTACACTTTACTCAACCTCATACTTCCTTTATGTTTCTGGAATATGACATCATATCACCCAAATGTCTTACTGGCTATTCCAAAATTAACTTTCTCCCCTCTCCCTGTTCTAGCTTCTGTGATTTTATTCAGGTCTCAGTTCAGATTTCACCTACTCTAAGAGCTCTTTCTCAGTTCCTTTCAATGTTAGTCCCTTCCCCCTGAGATTTCCTCAAATTTATCTTGTTTATTTTTTAGTATGTTATAAGATAGCTTCCTTATTGCATCGCTCATTAACATAAGAGCTCCATGAAAGCAGGAATTGTTTTGGGCCTTTCTTAAATCCCCTTCACTGAGCATAGTGCTTGGTGCATAGCAAATATTTAATAAATACTTTTTGACTTGGTTTGACCTGACTTGTGCCAGGGTGATAGCTGTGTAAGAATAAAGGAGATGGTTGTAAGGGCATTTCTGAAATTAGAAGCAACAAATCTTGTCAGCAGATTGATTACATGGAGTGAGAGAAAGAAAATCTAAAGAAAACACTGAAGCTCTGAGCCCAGGTGACTGAAAGGATGATAACACCTTCAATAGTAACTGGAAAGTTTGAAATAGATCTAGCACAATATTTCAAGTAATTTATGTTTTTGCTTGCTTCCATTCCTTCAGGGGCACTACAGTATAGTGGATATAGTACTAGACTCAAGTTTAGAAGATTGAATTCAAATTCTTCCTCAAGTACATGTTAAATGATCCTGGACAACTTACTTCATCTCTTAGTCTCAGTTTCCTCAATTTATGGATGACTCCCCTCAGGGGATTCAGCTAAGGTTACTCATTTCAGATTCTGGTATTCTCCTTTTTCATCTCTCTTGACAATTTATAAATTATCTCTGCAGGCATGATCAAATTTTCCAGTCTTTTGAAACTGTCTGTCACCATTTCATTTCATCCAATGTCTTTCAATAACTTTTCACACTACATCTAAGGTCTTTTGACTGTATTCTCATCTTAACCCATCTGCCAAGATGTTGGCCACTGTGCATTCTACAGTTTCTTGGAGCCACATATCAGAGCTGAATGCCAAGTGGACACTAAAGGTGAATGAGCAGTCCTGAAAGGGGTTTGGCAAGCCCTCCTACCAGAGGTGCTAGTTCTCCATGAACATCCATCAGTTAAGTTAGTGTGGTGACTATACTAAACATGTAAAGACTTCTCCTGGAGTGGGTAGATGAGAATAATTTGTTTCAATGACCATGAAGGTAGCTATAGGAGCTGTGGAACACTGAGAGCTTGATAAGACATCAAAGATGCCAAGGTCATCCTCTATATCCTGGGTAATCACTAGACATTCTGACTTTCGTCTTGCCCTGGGGCTTTGATAACTATGGAAGAGGAAGTGAGGCTGATTACTTCATGTATCAATTCATTCATGATGTCAATGGTCCTCTTAGAAAATGAAGGACAAACAACTGCCTTTTCATCTAGTTAATGTATCAAAGTGAAAATGTGGTGGGAGTGATGGTTTCAGCTTCATCTTTCTAAGGAAACTAAGGCCCAACCGGATTGAATGTCTTACCTAATGTACATAGATGTTAGACAAAAGAATGGAGATTTAGCCCCATTTTTCCCTGACTTCAAATCTAATATTATTTCCATGGTACCACATACAAACTTTGGAAAAATACCCTAAAGCACCTCTTGGGGAGTACCTCTTTTATCCACCTTGACAAGAATCAATTGTAATTGTTCTTTGGGTATGGTATATCCAAAGAAGAGCCAAATATCTTATTCTATATATTTTCTAAAATAATTTAGTATTCAAACTCATTGATGAGGAAGATGCAGAAAGGATTGCAGTTGAGGATAAACAGAAGAAATTCAACACTTTGTAAAAGTCAAGATAGATTGCATATATCCTTTCCCTTCAGGCAGTCAAACTCATCACTCTGTCATAGGAAATAATGGAATTTTTGGATCAAAAAGAAACCTCAGAGACTAATCTGTATGTTTTAAACTAACACAGAGCAAAAAAGATAGGGAATATGCCATATCTGTCAATGGAGCCACTGTTAAGGGCTTAGTAAATGCTGTACAAAGTTAGAGAACAAGACAACTTTATAATGCAGGATTAATTATGCCATGATTCATAATCACTGGCAGTTCTATAAATACTTGTATGGAAGAGCTTTTCTTTCTTTTTGTCTAACAAGGTGACTTGAAGAAGCATTGCCTTTAGGAGATTGGTAACTACAACTATACTAGTAAAATGTGAGAACTGAAATGACCTTACAAATTTCTTTCCAATCTCCTCATTTTATAAATTAGGAAACTAAGACCTACCCAAACTAATTAACTTCTCCATTGGGGAACTGATTGGAACTGCAATATATTCATTACACTGTTTTTGAAATATTTGATTTGGCAAAGAGGAAGATCTCATTGAAAATGTATCCCTTCTTTTCTACTCCCTTCTGAATTGGCCAGGGCCTAAATGTAATCAAATTAATTAACTGACGTTATCCTATTAGAGATATTCTAAAAGGCAGGTAAAATTACCAGCAAAAAACCAAACTTCAGTATATGGAAGGATTAGCAGGATTTTAACACAGTTTCCAAGAGAACTATAACAGTTCAGTTCCATAGCAGCCCAAGTGAATCACCTCAAACATTAATCACTAGTTTGAGGTAATGCCCGACCTTGAATTCCTACTGATCTAAAAGTACCTGCATTTCCTATTAGTTTTAATAGGAAATTGGGACAGCTATAGCTGAAAGAATTCTCAGTTAAAGAATGTCAAAGAAAGGCACCAGGAGGCAAGAACACCCACTTAATGATATATTAGTGACAACTTTTCCACACTTCATCAGTGGTATATTTTTTATTCTCTTGTAGTTCATCTTTGCAATTTCTCCTGGCAACTCCTTACACAAGGTACTTCATCTCCAGACTCTGGGCATTTTCACTGGCTGCCTTTATGCTTGGAATACTTTCCCTCCCCATTTCTGCCTTCTAATTTGCTTCAAATTCTAGCTAAAATCCCATCTTCTATAGGAAGCATTATCCAACATCCCCTCTTCCCTTAATTTTAGTGCCTTCTTCCTGTTAATTTTTTTTTTAAATTGATCCTGTATCTAACATATTTGTATACAGATGTTTGCTTGTTGTCTCACCCATTAGACTGTGAGCTCCTTAAGAACAGGAACTATCTTTTTTTTTCCTTTCCTTGTATCCTCAGCATTTAACACAGTGCCTGGAACATATCAAACACAATAAATATTTATTCACTGATTGAGTGACATGTTAACAGTACTTAGAACATAACTTTATTCTACTATGAACTAATCTTTTTAGTAACAAGAGTTCTCAGTGTCACATGGGTATTATGTAGAAAGACATGCATATTTATATATGCAAACACATATTCATATAACTGTGTGTCTGTGTGCTTGAGATTCAAATGTAACCCACTAGTCAATTTCTATATCAGTCTTAAATCAATTATTGAACTGAGATCTCAAAATGACAAAATAACTGTCTTCATGATAGACCTGGAACTAGAATTCTTGATTGTCAACTAAGTGTTTTTTATTTTATTTTTTTTGTTTTTCTATTATACTACGTTCCATGCTATCTTAAGCTTTGAAAAAAAATTCTGCAAATGAGTGTTATTTCCTACCAAGAAGATAAATCCAATACCATTCAGAATATCCAAGAAATACTCCTTATAAGACTGCCTAAATATTTTTGATAATTGCTTTAGTAAGTAGACATCAATAGGTATTATATACCTAAGTTACTATTACATCTCAATCAGAGTTTCTATGTCCACTTCTAAAATGACACCAATTAATTCTTATATACTTATGGCTCCTTGAGTTCTCTTCTCTTTCATAGACATATAAAGTGAATGAAATATTTTATTGTACCAGAGAGTATATAAAACCCTTCAAAATTATGAAGCCTTCACACAGCTGCCAAGTTGATATTCCAAAGAAATAGGTCTTAAAATGTCACTACTCTACTCAAATTTCTTCTGTAACTCTCTATGCCTTCTATGATAAAACATAAGCTCACCTTGTCACTTAAAACAATCCATGCTAGTTCTTTTAAAACTTTTTTCATATTTCCTGCTTTCATGCACTCTTTGTTCCAACAAGCCTGGCCTGTTTGCTACTCTATAAGCTTTGCATCTATTGGTTCTCCATTCCTTCATAGAGGATTCCCTGTATTCCTACTGCACACTCCCTTCTTACTTCTGCTTTTCTAATTTCCTTAAGGCTCAATGCAGAAAAGCTAGGTGGCACAGTAGATAGAGTACCAGACCTGGTGTTAGGACGACTCATTTTCCTGAGTTCAAATCTGGCTTCAGACTGCTTTGTAACCTGGGGAATTCAGTTAACCCTGTTTTGCCTTAGTTTCTTCATCTATAAAATGGGATTTCCAGGAAAAGGCAAGTACTCCAGTATCTTTGCCAAGAAAACCCCAAATGGGGTCATGAAATTGGGCTGGACTAAAAACAACTGAAAAACAACAAAAAAAGACTCAGTTAAGGTGTCCCCTTCAGCTTTCTTTCCCTTATCATATTATTTTTTATTTACTTAATTATATACCACTTGTCTATCTTAATATAACATAAACTTCTTGAGCACAAGAAGTATTTTTCATTTTTGTTTTTGAATCCTTACTGCTTTTTATATAACAGTCACTTATTAAATGCTTTTCAAAGTAAAATACACATGTAGAGTTTAGGTCACATTTTATTATGGTTAATCTTGTTAATCTTAAGAAGTCTTCTGAACTTCAAGCTATTGTAATGCCTCTTGAATCAGCAAATAAAGGTTATGTGTAGCATAATATTAGCCAGCTATTGTAATATAGGATTTTTAATCTTTCTATATTGGCTTGGGGGCAACTTGTCAGTTGCCCTGGATGGAATGTTGGCAGTGGCATGAGACATAGGGCAAAGCACCAACTGCCAATTGAGCCAAGAGTATATAAAGCCCTGGACACCCAGGGCTGGGTTCTGTTCTTACGTGACCTCTTTCCTGATCACTCACATATCCCTTACCCTACCTCACCACCCTTGGGCCCTGGGTTGGTAGGAGTGAGAACATGGGTAGCTTAGGCCTACATTAGAATAGAGTAGGGTTTAAGACTTATCTTCTAGAGAAACTCAATAATATTATTATCATCAATGGAAAAATTTAGTCCAAGAACAACTTTATTTACCAAGCAGAGGCCGCATCACTCTGGCCCAGGGCTGCCTGCCCTGGGTCAGCAGAAGACCATCCAGATAGGATCCATAGCAACCTTTAGTCAGATAATCTTTCTCCTTAGATCACAGTCTTTCCTAACCCTATTACCACTGCCTTGTTCCCTTACTCTGTTATCAATAAACCCATTAGCCTTAACCAGAGAATTCTGTGATTATTTGCCTACCACTAAGGCAAGATGGATCAGGCAGCAGTAAAGGTTCTGATCAGTTTGGGTTGGAACATACTCCATTGCTGAAGAGCAGGAAGTTCAACATCCACTTCCTGTTAACCTTTGATTCACCAAAAGGAAGCTGCTTCCTCAGCAGGGAAGGGGCTGGTTCCCTGATGTCTTAAAGGAGCCTGGTGCCAAGCAGTGAGGTAACTCAGTTATCTGGGTTGGATCATTGTTATATTTATAAACAAGTTTCAAGCCCAGCCCAGGTACAGCTCACTCCATCCTTACAACCAGTTCCATCCTCCTGCTAGCCTTATTACCAGCATAAGGCCCCTGACTTACCATAGTAGATAGAGTACCAGGCCTGGACTCAAGAAGAGTCACTTTCTAGTTCGAATCTGGCCTCAGACAGGTATTACATATATGATCCTATGTAATTCATTTAACCCATTTTGCCTCATTTTACTCACCTGTAAAATGAGAGGCAGAAGAAAATAGCAAACCACTCTAAAATATTTGCCAAGAAAGTCCTAAATGGGGCCATGAAGAGTCAGACACAAGTGAACAGCAACAATGACATAGTATTAATGCTTAAGTTTACTGAATTATATTTCAATTCTTTAGAAATTATTGTTATGGATAATTTTTATAATAATTTTCTACTAACTAAAATATTTGATTAATTAAACCACCTTATCATCTCCCAGTTAGCTTTGTTTTTGATCTAGAAATTATTAGGCAACTAAGTTCTTGGAGAAGGAGGAGGTTCATGAAAAATAAGGTAAATTCCCCAATAATAGTTTAGATGAGAGTTATTGGGGTGGCTTAGGATGACCTTAAACAATCCCTTCTAAGTTTTATTTTTTTTTGTTTTTGGGGGGGATCAAAGGAGATAATGAAAGGATAAGAAGAGAAATAAAACACAAGGGGCCAAATACAGCATAAAATTAGAAACTCATTTTCTATAGGATCAATACTAGAGTGACTATAGTGAAGAAATGGCCAAGTGGATCCCTAACCTCATTTGGACATTAATTAATGAGTGGCTGACTACAAAAAGTATTTTGGACTTCCTAGCAAAGGAAGCTCAGCAATAATGAGCACTTTACAGCCAAATGCCTTGAGGTTTACCCAATTTCTATAGATAAAGCATTTTGGGATTCCAAAGTGAAAGAGTATACATAAATAAAAATATGATTTATCTGAGTGGGGACTTTAGTAGTAGGGACTGATGACTTTTAAGTGGAAAATCTTGTGCCTAGACACACTTATAGTATCTTCCTTAATTTCCTGGTCTGGTGTACTCTTTCTTACCAAAGGAAACATTCCAAAATACTCTTAAAAATGTTCCTTATTGAGGGAGGAGCATTTTAATATGGAGAAAAACACATAAAAATAGAAGTATTTTTAAACATACCTCATTTCACCAAACTATTGGTGCACTCCCTTCATAATTTTTGGAAGATTCTTTTATTTAACTGCTTTTAATTACAGCCAGTTGTGTTGGCCCCTGTCAAGCTGCTTTTAATAGAGTTTGAGTAAACAGAGCTGAGTAGCAGTGTCCTGGTCTTCACAGTTCACTGAAATGGAAGCTCAGAGGATGGCTGCTGAGTTCACTAGATGGGTCAGTCAGCTTGCGGATGGGACACTCAAGTTCAGTGAGATGGTGAAAGACATCCAGCTCAGCCATATAAAGGAATTCCTCACTGGCAATCATCTACTTTTGGAATTTCTATTCATGCGTTGTCAAGTTTATCTAGGACTCTATCTGAGTCTGAATGAAAAGTTAAAAAAGAGTAGTTAACACTATGGTGATGATGATGAGTCTTCAAGAAAAGTATCCCTGCTTCTTTCTTCTCCTTATGGAAAAACAAAATGTTGTTTTCCCCTACTTTCCCTGGATCCCTCTTTATTTCTTTTTTTTTTCCTTTGGGATAAATGAGGTGATCTTATACAGACAATGCTGGGTTTGAGAGGGGTGGAGAGGTATTTGTTTTTTTGTATGTTTGTTTTTATAAGAGGACTGGGATTGGCCAGGGAGAATACAGTCTTCATGAGCCTATACAGGGCTGATCCAGGATAGAAAGAGGCCTCAAATGACCTTCAGAGTATTATCCTTTTTTGATTTTATAAAGATGAGAGTATTGGAGATGACTATGATTGACTCGTGGGGTAGCTAGGTGGTGCAGTGGATAGGGAAGAGGACCTAGAGACATGAGTTCAAATGTGACCTCAGACACTTACTGTGTTACTCTGGACAGCCAGTTAACCCTATATGCCTCAATTTCCTCATCTATAAAATGAACTAGAGAAGAAAATGGCAAACAACTCCAATATCTTTGCCAAGAAAACTCCAAATTGAATGATGAAAAGTCAGATGCAACTGAAACAATTATACAACAACAAAATTAACTGACCTTGAAAGCTATGAAAAGTCATAATTGTAAGTACCAGAAGTTTTCAGGGAGCAGGGGGAGGGGGATGGTAGATAGTGCATACTGCATTTTTCCAGCAACTGAACCAGTGAGGTTCAGCTTCCTAAATCTTGAAGAGTGATCAGCTTGGCCAAGCCTAGCAAAAGCCTAAGATGCTGGCTTTTCCATACTGAAATCTGATTAATATTGAGAAGAGGTTAATATTGAGAATAGCTAACATTTATTGAAGAAGATATACCCTTAAAATCCTGAGAAGTAGATGCAGTTTTAGTTGATGTCTTGACTCATAAGTGTGAGTGTGAGTTGGGATGAAGAATATCATAGTTTTGTGTAAAACCAACATTTTGGAAATTTGTTATATTTATTCATTTTTCATGATGATGAAAATCTAAGCTCTTATAACCAATATACTGAATGCATATAATCCTTTGTATATATTTAACTAATACTGAAAAAATATGCTCTAAGACATGTGAAACAAGATTGGGCTCCTTCCATTCCAAAATTTTCTCAGAAATATTTTCTTGTGAGCAAAGGACAATATAATTGCCCACTCGTTCATTTCCATTTAAGGTGGAGTTACAGGCAAATTTTGAAGGAAGCAAAATCTCACAATAGAATACAGTCGTTCTCTGATAGAAACTATAGCAGATGACACCTATTAATGATTTCAGATATAGAAAAGAGAACAATACTCTGATAATCAAGTTATGTATCAGGGTTTGTCTGTTCCATGTTTAGTAATTACTAACAATAGTGGGTTATCCATAATAGTCATATAAGTTGTTTTTGTATTTTTTCTATGTTTTCAAAGGAATCAATAATATCATGGAAATGGTGTCTTGACTTGTGCATGAGTTGGAATTAAGTGAAACAGAGTTACCCAAAGGCATCAGACCCACTCTCTCTTCCAGAGACATCAAAGGCCAGTGGCAACACAACAGTCAGGATGACTAGTGGCCTGGGATCAAGTGGCATCTTGGCATCTTGGATGACTGATCAAACTCTAAGCACTCTACATTGCCTGCTTTAACCACATTCAGGGCCAATAGAAAAAATTGTCCTTTTCTGCCAATTTCTCTGGGGGAAGTCTCTCCATACTTCAGGTAGATAACCTCTCTAACTCACCAACAAGTTTATAGCTTATTGGTTGCCTTCATCCTAATTTATCCCATTTATACCGAGATGGTTTGAGTAGAGTATGATCACTGTTCATGCTATGGCTTCTTTATGCCATAATTGAGAGTTGGGTGATAGGTGGTTGCCAAAGGTAGATGAGCAACCCTGAAAATGGCTAAGAGAGCTCTCACACCAGAGGGGTAGTACTCCTTGAATACAAATACATCCCCCTACAAATAATTAACTGAAACTGAAGAAGTAAGGATTAGAGATGAATTTGTATGTGCATGCCTCTTTGACTATATGTCAAAACCAATTATAAAAAATTGTTTTGGTTAATTACCCTTCTTGTTGCTGAAACAAGGTTGTAAAAAGCATAGGAAAAATAAATAACTTAAATTGGAATTTCATGACTTTATGATTTAATTGGATTATTACATATTAAGGAGAGTATAAGAGGGAGTGCTCCAGTGAAACCATCAAAAGCAGGTCTATGTGGATGGTGCTAAAAGACAAAAGTGTTAGAAAAAAAAGGAAAATACTTCAAATGCAAAACAGATATTCCTCACTCAAGAAAGGGTTGGAGGTTTACATAATTCAATTGAATAGGAGGAGGTCAATAATACCTTGCCTCCAGAGAAATAACTACCTACTCCCATAATAGTTTATCCTGCCCCATAAAGAAACTACCATCTTTGGAAAGGCACAGCTAATGAATCACCTCCTCCATGTAACCCAGCCTGGGATTTAGTCTAGATGAGCCATCAACCATTGAGGGATAGCCTTACTGTGAAGAGTCAGAGCAGCAGATCAGTAGAATGATTCATCCATCACTGATACCATGTCCCACAGTGAATATCATGAGGATCCATTAAGAGAAAGAGGACTTCAAGGCCTTGCAGTTGCAGAGATATCATATTATATTATATTGTGGTATGACATGTCATGCAACATAACAAAACAACATAATAAGCATTTACTGAATGTCTACTCCATGTCAGGCACTGTGCTAAGTGTTACGGATACAAAAAAAAAAAAAAAAAAGAAAGATCCTCTTAGCCCTCAAGAAGTTTATAATCTCATCAGGGTTTACAACACAAAAGCAAGCTGAAAAGTATATGTGTGGAAGAGGATACCTGGTTCAGTGTCATGATGATGGTAGAGATGAAACCAAACACTATAGCTGTTGTGAAATGTAGAGTTAGCTGGACTTTTAAGCTCTTTTTTTTTTTAACATTTATTAATATTCATTTTTAACATGGTTACATGATTCATGCTCCTCCTTTCCCCTTCACCCCCCCCCCCC
>NC_058133.1:217550903-217565197 GCF_016433145.1 Gracilinanus agilis
AATAATAAACTGGAGGAGTTCCAGGCGAACTGGAGAGACCTCCGGGAACAGATGCAGAGCGAAAGGAGCAGAGCCAGAAGAACTCTATACACAGAGACTGATATACTGTGGTAAAATTGAATGTAATGGACCTCTGTACCAGCAGCAATGCAATGACCCAGGACAATTCTGAGGGATTTATGGTAAAGAAAGCTACCCACATTGAGAGGAAGGACTGCAGGAGAGGAAACATATAAGAAAAACAACTGCTTGAACGCATGGGTCGGGGTGGACATGACTGAGGGTGTAGACTCGAAACTACCACACCAATGCAACTACCAACAACTTGGAAATTGGTCTTGTTCAAGGACACATGACAAAACTAGTGGAAACGCGCATCAGCCAAGGGTGGGGGGGTGCTGGGGCGGGGGTTGAAGGGGAAAGGTGGAGCATGAATCATGTAACCATGTTAAAAATGAATATTAATAAATGTTAAAAAAAATAGAAGAAATAACACGTCACCTAGTAACATGATTTATTTTACTATCACAAGAATACAAAATTATCATTCCTGAGAATCCACTAGAACTTTAAACATTACTTTTAAAATGTTCCAGCTATAAGAATGGGATTTGTGCAAGGGGGATGGGACCAAAGGAGCCAGAGAAGAAGACAGTTGGTGACAGTTATTGACAGTTGAGAGGAGCAGGGGATTCTCGGAGATTTCTTTGAGGAAGAAGGAGAGGAGAGGTCTTCAGGCAGAGGACTGGGAGGAGAGAGGAAGAGGACATCCCAGCTCAGATCTAGTCCTGAGGGCTTCCTGAGGATCTTTCTTTGGAAACTGAAATCCTGATTCCCTGATCAAAGCCATTTCATCACATCTTACCTATCAAGACCTTAAAATAGTCAGTTAAGTTTTATGACTCCAATTTGGGAGTGATCTCTTAGTCTCCTTCTCCAATTACCCAGCCTTGCTGAGAGACCCCCTTTCAGTCAAACTTACAATTATAATAAAGGATAGAAACAGAAAAAAACTAGAAACAGAAGGAGAAGGGGCGAGGGAAGAAGCTTAGGAGTGGAAACCCCAAAGGTTCCCACCCAAGTGATGGACCCCATATAAATGGAGAAAAGTGTATTCCAAAAATCCCTCTGCCCTTCTTCCCTTTCCTCAATCCCTGAATTGCAATTAATAAAAGCCATTCATCAGTCAGATAGTGGTCCAGAGTGCCTGAGAGACAACAAGGGAGAGGGGAACCACAGCTTGTTCTGGATGTCTCCAACTTGAAGTCAGAACACCTGCTGTGAAATTAACTTATCAGGGGAAATTCATGTGAACCCCATCCTTATTTGGAATCAGATTGGGGTACCACATACCTCCTCTTATAAGGAAGCCTTGCCACCAACTCCTGTGGGGCAGCACGACCATCTAGGTCACCCAGTTTCAGGGTGACACCCCCTTATAGTCTCCCAGTATATATTCGGCCCCAGGGGAAAGCTGGAAGAGAGACTCACCAAATGGACTCTCTATCTCCCTTCTATCAAACATTGTTTACTGGCTCTCTTTATTCTTATACAGTTTACACATGCTTACTCTCTCTTACTCTCACCTTACCTAACCACTCCACTCTCTTTCCTTTTGAACTACTGACCTGAGATAGTAGCCAAGCATCATAATAACACCATATTTAAGCCTTTGAAAAACCATAAAATTACAAGTCAGCAGCCACCAGAAGGTTGGTAGTATTTCTGTGAAACATAACCAAAATAGTTTTTTTTTTTCCTTATTGAAACAAATCAGCCTAGGGTCATTGTAAACTCATTAGAAATTTTTCTGAAACCTTCACCTATATACACTCAAGGAAAGAAGGGGAATAAAAATAATTTGTCTAGTTGAAATGTCAAGCTCTTCAATGAGTTTTCTTCAGCACTTTTATTCATTCTACAAATGTGCTAAGCACTGTGCTGGTCACCATGGGAGAGAAAGAGTGAATCAGATACAAAATCTGCCTTCAAGAAATCTGTAATCTACTAGAAGAGGTAATCAATATAGAAAATAAATACAATTCAAGATAGTAATAAATGTCTCTAAAAGAACTGCAAAATTCTGTGGAAGCTCAGAGGGAGTAAGTGATTCATGTCTTTCTCATTCTCTTCTATCAAATTCTCCATATTTTCTTTGTTTTCCCTCTTCCTTTTCCTTCTCCTATTTTCCTTAATAGGACATAACTTCTCAAAATTTCAATAAATTCTAATATCAAAGCTTTCAATTTGGAAAAGAAACTCATTACCAAAAATTTCAAGTGGGATTTGAATCAGAAAAAGTAAATTTTTGTGGAAAGTCTATTTGACTTGGTATGTTTTGAGTTGTAGTGAAAGGCTTATTTTAATTCATATTTTGTTTCATTCTATATTAAAATGTCATTAGGGGCAAGGATAAATACAATTTAAATCATGTACCCTAAGTAAACTGCCCCAAAGCCAGTTAAATCATACCAGAGATATTATTTTTTTAATTTAAATTCCAAGTCCTCATTTCTAAATATGATATTCTAAATAAGATGAAATTTTCTTTAAAAGGTGGGGTAAGAAAATCCAGCCTGCCATATTCTTTTTGGAATTTCTGAACCAGAAAAAAAGTATAAAGAGGTCCCTAAGTGTGGTTTCAAGTAGGCAAGCAAGGAATCTTTGGGTTAACTACTTACGTGACTTGAGTTGAAGTAATTCAGGATAGATGCCAAAAAAGCAATACAGCACTAGAATTTAGCCTTGGGGTACACCATATAATGTCTCTCGATAGGTGAAAACCATGATGAGTTATGAAATTAAAAAGTGAAGTTCTTCCAGGAAGTGACTATTTAAAGAGTTGAAAAGCAAATCAATGCTGGTACACAAATAATAAAATACTCCCAGTCATTACTATTTATAATTAAAGGCCTTTAAAAGTACAAAAATGTCCTTGCAATCAATATTTCATAGAATTTTAGTGATTGCCAAATATATTAGCTAAGGTAAAGCATTTTGTAAATTGAAAAGTAAATGTGTGCTATTATTATTAGCACAATTGGAAATCTGCCAATAAAGATTTATTAAATGCCTACTATATTCCAAGCAGTCTTCTAAATTCTGGAGAAACAATGAAGGACAAGAGATAGGCCCAGCTCTAAAGGATCTCACAGTCTAATGGTCAGGAAAACATGCATATGTACAAACAAGGTATGTGAACACAAAGAAGATAAAAAATCAGGATAGACTAGAGAAAGTTAACAGCGGAAATTTTTATCAGAGATTTTGAATTCAGATGGTGCTTTCTAATGAATATTTCTAAAGTGTTCTGATTAGGAAAAGGATAAAATATTAGAGGTGAATACTTAAGGGGAACCAAGATATATTGACTTGTGGATTTTAAATATTAAAATTAGCACAAGAGCTTTATATCAGCAGTGTTCTCTCTTAATATCTGACTATTAAATCCATTAGAAATCACTAAAATAGGGATGAAGCCTCAGAATATTGAGATGGGTGATTGTGAAGCTTTTCTTTTTCAGTTAATGACCTCTCCCAGACATTCTGTATCACTTTGTTTTGAACATTCCTGATATACATACAAGTCCTTATACTGTCCTATTACAATGCAGCTCAGAAAACTGCCTGGAATGTTCATCTCTTCTTTTCTTATGCTCTCTTTCAGAGATCTCATCAACTATTCTAAGTAAAATTGTTATTTTTTTCCCCTTAAATTCATTCTTTCTTTTAACTTGCTTATTTCTGATGTTGGTACCAGCCCCCTTCCAATAACTAACAAAATTACTATTATGTGAGAGGCACTATGCCAAAAAAAAAAAGGCAAAAAATTGTCCTTCTCCTGAAGGAGCTTACAATCTAGTTGAGGACAATAGCATACAAAGAAATATATACATATAAGCTTGGATACATGATAAATAATAACAGAAAGAAGGCACTAAAAATAGGAGGCTTTGGGAAAAGCTTTCATAAATGATGGGATTTTAATTGGATCCAAAGGAAATCAAGGAAGGAAATATGTAGATTTGAGAAGGTAGAGTGTTATAGCCATTGGGGAAAAGACAGAGAAAGTATTTGGAACTGAGATATTAGATCAATAAATAAGAGGCTTCATAAAAGGGCCACTGGATAAAAGCTTACGAGGCAGGGCAGAAAATGTAAGAAGACTGGAAAGGTAGGAAGAGGTTGGGTTATAAAGGGTGTATGCCAAACAGATGATTTTATATTTGATTCTGGAGGCAAAGATTGAGAAAATGCCATTGAATTCGGCAAATGAGATATCATTGTAAATTTGGAAGTAAGCAGTTTTGGTAGATTAAGTTCACAATTCAGATTGGTAAGGAATTAAGAAGAAAATGAGAGGAGAGAAAATGGAAATATCTATGGCAGATGGTCTTTTCTAGGTGTTTAGCTTGAAAGGGAAGAAGAGATATGGGAAGGGGGTTATTAGGGATGGTAGAATAAAATGAGGGTTATTTTTGTTTCTTTTCCTAGAATAGGGATGACATGAGCATGTTTGTAGATAATAGAGAAGGAGCCGATAGGCATGAAGAGACTGAAAATAAATGAAAGAGTGGAGATAGTAGAAATGGCAATCTAGTGGTGTAAAATTTGTTAAAGAGTAAGGCCACTTCATCATGTGAGACAGGGGTAAAGAAGGAAATAGTAACAGAAGGCATTTGAGAGATAGGAGATAAAGAAGAGAGAAGTGGGATCTCATGGCAAATGGCTTTAATTTTTTTCCTGTAAAATATAAGGCAAATTCTCAGCTGAGAAGGTGGCAGGGGGTTTGATGAGAGATAACTAGGGCTGTTTCTGTGTGAAACAGCCTCTGTAGAGAATGAGACACTGAGATTGATAAGATAAGTATAGTAGGATTTCCTAAAATCAGTGAAGGCCAACTTGAGTTTGTATAATATAAATTTGTAGTAGATGTACCTTTAATGAGTAGAACATTTTTAGGAGTAAATGAGGTAAATGGTGTGAGTAATGCAAGATTTGGATTAGGAGGACATAAATGATTATATGATAATTATGATAAGATTATGATAAGGAGGCAAGGGATTCAAGAGAAGAAAAAAGGGTAGAGTTCAATTGGACTCCAGATATGGAAAAGAGGAAAGGGTGATTTGTGCAGGGGAGAATGAAAGCAAAGGGAAAGGTGAAAAGCCAATAACTTATGGTTGGATGGGAGAGTTCTGGAATTCTTGAATATAGAGGTGATATATTTGGGGATAGGAGTATGACCATCTGTGTATGCAGCTGAGAAGTAGGGCATGAAGAATGAATAGGTTGAGGACTATAGGTATTTGAAGAATCAATATGTATGAGAGCAGGAGCTGAGGAGAAGAGGAAAATTGTGATGTCCTAATCAGGTCCAAAATTCTTTAAAGAAGGAAGGAGAAAGATCAGAAACCTAAAGATAATAGCTATCACGATTTTGATTGGGTGGCAGATATGAATAGTGTGAACTTCAAAGGAAGAGTGCTTTTGTGGCAATGAGGAGAAAATCTTACAGCTCACCCACCTCAATCAATGATCTGAGCAGAATGATGAAAGTGTAGCCAGTATTGGAAAGTGTGGCTAGATGGTGTTTATGGCCAAGTAAGAGATAGAGAAGATCATGGGAAGTATAATGGATAATTTTAGCAACTCAAAATTTAAAAGTTTTGCACAAACAAAACCAATGAAATCAAAAGTAGAAGGAAGGGAAAAAAAGGCAAAAATTTCTACAGCAATATTATCTTATAAAGGCCTAATTTCTCAAATATATATGGAAGAGGGCCAAATTTATAAAAAAATAAACATTATCAAAAGATATGAATAAGCGTTTTTCAGAAAAAGAAATAAAAGCAGTCTTATAAAATGCTCTTAATCACTTCTGATTAGTGAAATACAAATTAAAGCGACTTTGAGGTACTACCTTACACCTATCAGATTCACTAATATTACAGAAAAGGAAAAAGATAAATGCTAGAAGGCACATAGAAAAGTAGGGACGGTAATGAACTTAGTGGAGTTTTGATCTAGTCCAACCATTCTGGAGAACAATTTAAAACATGCCCTATAAAACTATATATACGCTTTGACCTTACAATACAACTATTAGGTCTGTATCCCAAAAAAATGAAAAAAAAGGGGGAAAGACCTATACAGACAACAATATTTTAACAGCTCTTTTTGTGGTAATAAAGAAATGGAAGTTGGAGGGATGCCCCCCAACTAGGTAATAGCTGAATAAGTTGTGATATATAATTGTGATGGAATATTATTGTAGTGTAAGAAATGATGAAAATTGTAGTTTTAGAAAATCCTGGGATGGTTTATATGAACTGATACAAAATAAAGTGAACAGAATCAGGAAAATATTGCAAACAATAATGTAAAAATGATTAACTGTGAAAGACTTAGCTATTTTGATCAAAGCAAAGACTCAAGACAATTTCAAAGAACTCAGCATGAATATGGCTATCACCCTCCAGAGCAAACTGATGAATGCAGATTGAAGCATGGTTTTTTCACTTTATTTTTCTTTCATTTTTTGACATGTCTAATATGGAAAATATGTTTTTTATGAATTCATCTTATAAAGAGTATTATATTTCTTGCCTTCTAAGTTGGTAGAGGAGAAGCTAGAAGAAGGGAGATGATTCAGAACTCACATTTTTTAAAATGAATGTTAAAAATAAATATGTTTTAAATTGTTTTATTTTTTCCTTAATTGCATGAGAAAAACAATTTTTGACCTTTATTTTTTAAGTTGGAGCCAAATTCTCACCTTCCCTCCCCTACCCCAACCCTGAGACAGCAAGTGATTTGATGTAGATTTTTCATGTGTAATAGTATAAAATATCTTTCCATATTTGTCATTTTGAGAAAGAGAATTTGAACAAAGGAAAAATGAAGATATTATGTGAAATAAATATAGTATGTCTCTGTCTACATTCAGACTCCATCAGTTCTTTCTCTGGAGAATGAAGGTACTTTTCATTATGAATACTTGAGGATTTTCTTGGACCATTGTATTGCTATGAATGGCTAAGTAATTCTTAAATGTTCATCATATAATATTGCTGTTACTGTGTATAGTGTTCTCCTGGTTCTGCTCACTTCACCTTACATCAGTTTATGTAGGTCTTTGTTTTTCTCGAATCATTCTTCTCATCATTTCTTACAGCACAGTAGTATTCCATTATGACCATATACCACTACTTGTTTAGCCATTCCCTAACATTCTCTCAGTTTCCAATTCTTTACTACCACAAAAAGCTTCTATAAATATTCTTGTACAAACAAGTCCTTTTCCCTTAAAAATTATTTTTAAAAGAAACTTTGAGATGGGAGAGTTGATATGAATAGGAAAAAAGAAATCAAATGGTAGGGGTTACAGAAATGGATTTATATGATGATCTACAGAGATTCAGTGTCAGTGGGATGTGAAGGATATAACTAAGTGTGAGAATGTGCATGATCAAATGGAGGGCTCCACACCTCTTTCCAATGAGAGCTGGATCTAAAGCTGGAGGGAAATGAAGTATGAAATGAGAGGCGCATTTAGATGGTCATAGAAGAGACCCTGTTCTCTTCCCTCCAAAGTTCAGTGATTAGTCAAGAAAGAGGTACAACAGGAAATGTAGTTCAAACTTGCAGGGCAGAAGAAAAAATTCCCATTCCCCACCAACTTTTCTTTTCTTCTTCTCTCAAGGGATATATGAAGCAGGAGATATAAGGTTTCCTTCTATGAAACATGAGGTTGCTTTTTTTGTAACAAAGGTTCTCCATGACCCTTTTAGAAACCCAAGTGCTAGGCAAACCTATTTTGGATTGAACTATAGACTTGAAAACTGTTTGGGACCTTAGTGTGGGTGGGATCTGTGGACATAGTCAAATTATTAAATGCCTTTATTTATATTAGAAGCTTCTCTTATTATGTTAAACTTCTCTTTTGGAAGGCCAACTCTTAGAGCTTTTACTTTATTTTAGTTGATTCCTCTGATACCTCTGAAGTTGGCTTCAACATCTTTGTATCTGCTTATAGTTTGTCTATGCAGGCTTGCTATACTGAGTTCTCTAAGAGAGTATAAGAGATCCCCGAGCTCTTTCCCTCTTTGGAGCTGGCATCTAGAGTTGTGCCTTCTCCCAGGGATATATCCCCAGAGTCCCCAGGGTGCAAGGCCCTGTGTTGATTTTGGTGCTGGGTTTTGTGTGGTCTCCAAATATGAGACCTATCCCTATTCCTGTTAAAAGAGTGGATTTTCTGATTACTTTGATAGTTCTGAGTTATTTCCAAGTTAACATCCTCCTCTTTGCTTAACCACTCTTCAAAAATTTTTGATGATTCACTATTCATATCATACCCTTTCCCGTGGCTGTTCCTCAAGGTTTCTGGGTCCTAGTTTCTTCCCTCTCTATACCTTCCTTTTAGTTTCTCTTGGTATCTTCAATAATTCCTTTTAGTTTGTCACCTCTTTGCCAAGGACTCATAAGTTTACATCTGCAATTATAGTCAATATACCCTATCATAAAGAAAACCAACTATTTTTCCATATCCAAATAATGATTCCAACATCTAATAAATTCACCATTAAAATAAATAGAAGCTTTTCCAATTCCTAAAAGATATTTCTCCTCAAAGAAATTTTCATTTTTTGAATAATTTCTATCAGCTACAAAATACTGTTTTAGTCTTGTCTAGGCTGTATTCTTTCTCCTTTTAGCTCTCACATTCTGGAATAATTATTGATCTTCTCATTTACTACTTCCTCCTATGGTCAAGGCATCTCACATCTTGTAAATTAAAGGATGTTAAGTAGGGTGAACTAAAGGCATCAACCCAGGCTTGAGTGACTCACTCTTTGGGGGAAAGAGGGTGCTGGGTGGAAGAAGGGGTAAGATTGCTACTTCTCTTTAAGCCTAGCTTATCTCTGACCTGAAGAGCAGAGTGGATTATTTCTATTTATCCATATAGGCAATCATCAAGGCTGTCTAACCAACACTGATTCTACTACTGCTGTAGAGAAATCCTGTCAGCAATGTCTCAACAAGACCTTAAACATCTACAGATCTTCAATCAAGCCTCTCTTAGCCATCTTGTACTTGATATTATCTGATGCAAAGATACACTTTAACTTGTGAAGTAGTTAGGGAAATAAAGTCTCTAATTTGAGCTTTCCTCTCTGGGGGAAGCTATTCTGACAACACCTGAAGATATTAGACAGATTTTACCTTTTCCCTGTTTCCTAAACATTTATCCTCCATCCCAATCCCTCCAAGTTAATAAACCCTTGTTTAGTTAAGTCTGGGTGTGTGAAGTTCCTTGGTCCAAGCCACATAAGCCAGGATATATACATTACCTAAGCCAAATCTCCATCTTGGCAGACTCTTTGAGCAGTTAAGATATAGAGACCTAGGAACCTGCTGTGAAGACATCCTGAGCCAATTATGCATCCTGGTTTAGGGAATAAACCTCAAACAGTTGTAGATACCAATTTCTGGTAGGATCATCCCATTTTTACTAGCTAGTTTAGCCCTGTAGAAGTTAAGTCAGATAGAAGCCATTACTGGTACAGAGGCAATTCTGTTAGATTTGTTGCCAGAGCCTTCTAATTGCCAAAGAGGTGGAGATGAGGAAGAATTCTATCTACTCACTGCCCTTCCCCTGCTAGAGGTTTGAGTTTTTAGTCAGGGACTCAGAGAGTGCTGATACATCATTGCAAACTTGTCTCATCTTTACAATCCATAATGGCCATTTCTCTAGGCAAAATTTATTACATTCATGATTATTTGAGTCTTTGAACAGCTCTACATCCTTCCTTTACTCCAACAGGACCTAAGAATCTTGATATTTATCATTTATTTTGCTAGAACTGATGCTATAGATTCTTACTCATTCCTATTGAGATTTTGCTGAGTTTCTTTATGGTTAGCATCAAAACAAAGACCTTCAATCGAACTAGTAACTACTAAAGACTGAAAACAAATGTTTATGTGTCAATGAATGCACCAGTTCCAAACAGGCCTTCCTATGTATGGAAAGTATTAAGATTGCTTTAATGACCCCTTAGTAACATTGTAATTCTGTTTAATAATCTTAAGCAACTCACTCCAAGTAATATATGTCCAAATCCACTTTTTCAAAGGTCATTATAGTCTGGAACTTTAGTGCTACAGAGAAATCTTCCCTGATTTCTTGGTCATCATATTTTAAGAAAATGGGACAGAGAAAGGGAGTGGAAGATAGAAAGAATAATGAGGAAGATGATAGGGAGGGGGAAGAAGAGGGTATATATTTCTACACATAAAGAGAGAGAGAGAGAGAGAGAGAGAGAGAGAGAGAGATCTAAGAATATATTTTAAAATTTTAACCTAAAATGGATATATGTCAAGTAGTGTCTTCACTGGGCTCAGTGGTTTATAATTCTATAAAAGAAAGGGCAACTAGGTTACTCAGTGGATTTAGAATGACTACAGATGAGAAGTCTGGAGATCAAATATGGCCTCAAATACTTCCTACCTGTGTGACCCTGGACAAGATACTTAACTTCCATAGCTTAGCCCTAATCATTCTTCTACCTTAGAACCATACATGGTATTTATTTTAAGACAAAGGATAAATGTTTCTTTAATAATAATTCTATATGAAACATTAAGAAAATACATTCTACTATTGTGCTCAAAGGAATAAAGAACTGGAGGAATTCCATGTGAACTGGAATGACTTCCAGGAATTGATGCTGAGTGAAAGGAGCAGAACATTGTACACAAAGACTGATACCCTGTGGTACAATCAAACATAACAGAATTCTCTATTAGCAGCAATGCAATAATCCAGAACAATGCTGAGGGACTGATGAGAAAGAAAGCTATCCACATTCAGAGGAAGAACTGTAAGAGTAGAAACATAGAAGAAATACAAGTGCTTGAACACATGGACTGATAGGGATATTATTGGGGATGTAGATGCCAAACAATCACTCTATGCAACTATAAATAATATGGAAATAAGTCTTGACCAATAATACATGTAAAACCTAGAGGGGGGAGTGGGGCTTTGGGAGAGGGAAAGAACATGAATCATGTAACCATGGGAAAATATTCTAAATAAAAAAATAATAAATCAAAAATAATAATAAACAAACAAATTAATGAATTACATTCTTTTTTATTTATTATTAAAAGCTTTTGAAAAGATTTTACCCTCTTCCTCTACATGCAATGACCTGGGGGGGAAAGGAGTCTATATGATTATCATGTATACAAAATGGATGCGCTGTTTTCTTGAGCCACTTGACCTTTTTAAATCACATGGCAATATTGGTCAGGAAAAATACATCTCTACTATCTGAGAAATATTTCATAGCTCAACAACTGCTCATTTTAGAATTATAGATATCTATGTTAAGATATGGAGGAACCTTAAGAGGTTATCTCTAGTGTCTTTTTATTGCTTCTAAAATAAAATGGAGATGCTTTTACTTAATTATTAAAGTCCTATACAAACTGATCTAAACCCCATCTTTCTTGCCTCCTTGTAGATACTCTCCCTCTCGCACTCATGATATGAACAAACTGACCTTTCTGTCCTTTCCCAATTCAACGCTTTTCATGTATTCTCTCCTTACTTGCTTCATAAAGCCATTTTTTTCCTTCAAGGTACAACTCAGAAAACATCTTTTGAAACCATTCTTGATCTTCTTAACTGCTAGAGACCTCTCTTCAAAGCTACCCTGCCTTTCACTACTTTGAATATATTAATATTTATTAACTTTATGCTGTATATATTTTATATATACTTTCTTATCTGTGAGAATGTAAGCTCAATATGCATGGACTATTACATTCTTTTACTTTACCTCCACTACCTTATTGATAGTAGGAATGTAAATAATTCTTGACTATGAAACTGAGGCCCACACAGATTGTAAATTAAAGAGCAAATACATGAAACCAGGTCTTTCAAAAATAGATCCAAGGAAGGAAGGGTGGGTTCCGGGTTAAGATGGCGGCAGAGTAAGAAGCAGCTCTTAACCTCTCCTGACCGAAACATACAAAACTCCTCAAGGGGACATAAAAACAAGTCCAGACGAACGGAGGAACCCCACAACAGGGCACAGCGTGGAAGGTACGTGGAATCGAGACATCTCCAGGCTATAAAGGGCTCTCACTCAATCGCGGGCTGAGCAACCGCCCCACCCCCACCCACTCCACACTCATCTATAGCTCCGAACCCAGCTAAAAAGAAATAGGGCAAGTTTGGGGCACCCATTGAGTCATCAGCAGCTCCGGGACCTGTTCCTGAGAGCAGCTAGACTTAGGACCCCATTAAGTCAAAAAAAGCACGCGAAATCTGAGCTCGCGGGAGCAGGACGCTGGGCGCAGAGTGCCAGCTGAGCAGAGGCCTGGGTGGAGGCAGACACAGCCAGGAACTAAAGCCTAAGTGGGGAACAAGTGCAGACGGGTATACAACTGTGGAAGCAGCGCCCTGAGACTCGTAAAGAAACCTCCAGCAGAGGATCAAGCAAAAGGGCCCACCAGGGGGCTTGACCTTGGAAAAAACCAGAATTCTGACCTCAGGAGCCAATAGATCGCGAACAGACACTGAGCGCGAGGATAAAGCTGAGAAGCTGCTGGGCTAATGATGGCTACTCAGCATCAGGAAGTTCAGAAGAGAAAGAATAATAACAAAAAGAAGAAGTCTTTAACACTCGACAGCTTTTACACAGAGAAAATCCAGACAACCGAGCAAACAGAGGAGGAGAACAAACAAGCATCTGGACCCTCCTCAAATAAGGAAAACTCCTCACAAGCTATGGAAGAGTTCAAAACTGAGATTCTGAGGAAAATGGAAGAGATCTGGCAAGAAAATAACAGTTTAAAAGGTAAAATCTTGCAATTGGAAAGTGAGGCTCAGAAATCAAATGAACTGATTAGCAAATTGAACACCAGAAATGACAAGATTGAAAAGGAATACCAAAAGATTATAGCCGATAACCAGTCCCTAAAGGCTAGAATTGAGCAATTACGATAACCAGTCCCTAAAGGCTAGAATTGAGCAATTAGAAGCTAATGATCTCTCAAGACAACAAGAACAAATAAAACAAAGTCAAAAGACTGAAAAAATAGAAGGAAATATGAAATATCTCAATGAGAGAGTGACAGACCAAGAAAACCGGTCTAGAAGAGACAATTTGAGAATAATTGGTCTTCCAGAAAAACCAGAAATTAATAGAAACCTGGACTCCGTACTAAAAGAAATTATTCAGCAAAATTGCCCTGAAGTCCTACAACAAGAGGGCAATATAGACATCGAAAGGATTCATAGAACACCCACCATATTCGACCTAGAGAAGAAATCGGTTAGAAATATTATTGCCAAATTCAAAAGCTTTCAAGCAAAAGAAAAAATCTTACAAGAAGCCAGAAAGAGACAATTCAAATATCAAGGAGCACCAATCAGGATCACACAGGATCTGGCAGCCTCCACACTAAAAGACCGTAAGGCTTGGAATACAATATTCAGAAAGGCAAGAGAGCTGGGCCTGCAACCAAGGAACAACTACCCATCAAAACTGACTATATATTTCCAGGGGAAAGTATGGGCATTCAACAAAATTGAAGAATTCCAGGTATTTGCACAGAAAAGACCAGGGCTGAATGGAAAGTTTGATATCGAACCACAAAAATCGAGAGAAACCTGAAAAGGTAAATAAGATACAGAGGGGAAAGAAAGAAAACTTATAATTTTTAAATTTGCCTTTTTAAGGGCCTCAGTGAGATCTAATTATCTGTATTCCTATATAGAGAAATGTTATGTTTAATTCTCTGTAGTGAACTCTACTCACTATTATAATATTCACTATTATAGTAATCAGAAGAATAATTAGCAGGGTGAGGGTGGAACACTAAATAATCTAAGATGGCATGGGGGATGGGAAAGAGGGGGTGAATAGCAGGGGACACCAAGAGAAACTTGAGTGAATAAGAAAATAGAATATTCTATTACACACAAAGAGGTCATGGGAGGGAGAGGGGACAAATACTATTATAAGAAGTAGAGGAAGAGAGCATAAAGAGGTAATAATCAAACGTTACTCTCAGTGTAATCAACCCGGAGAGGGAAGAGTAGCTATACTATCCATTGGGAAATAAAACTCTTATCTAACCCTTCTGAGAAAGTTAGAAGGGAGAAACCAAGGGGAGCAGGGGAGTGGGGAGGGAAAAAAATGGAGGGGAGAAGGGGGAGGGAATTCATAAGGCTTTTAAAAACAAAAAGGGGGGGGGAAATAAGGGAGGGG
>NC_058133.1:217580194-217596061 GCF_016433145.1 Gracilinanus agilis
ATATAGATATAGATATAGATATAGATATAGATATAGATATAGATATAGATATAGATATAGATATAGATATAGATATAGATATAGATATAGATATAGATATAGATATAGATAGTAGTAGATAGATAGAGATAGATAGATGGATAGATAGATAGATAGATAGATAGATAGATAGATAGATAGATATAGTTATAAAGAAGTTTGGCAAAATGTTGATAATGGGGAAGATAAAGGTGATAATGGGGATGGCAGAGTTAAGAGAATGAATGGGTAATCTTGGTATAGGGAGGAGTAAAGGAGTTAGATAAGTAATAACGGGATGAATGGGTTGTACATATTTAGGAAGGTAAGGGAATGAATGGGAGTATAGGAGGGACTAATCAAACAGGCTAATCACAGAGGCTAGAGATAGAGTGTACTGGAATGAAATAGACTGGATCCTTCAAGGCAGGGAAAGTATCTCTATGATACAAAAGAATTGGGTCAGCCAGAAATGTTTTAGATCTGGCTGGAGAGTTTCTTTTGTTAATTTCTAAAGTCCTTTGAGGGAGAAGTCAAGAAGGTAACTCCTTGCCAGTGAAATTGAATGTCTGCAGAAAGTCTCAGCTGGGTACTTCTTGCCCAAGATGGATGCCTAGGTTTTCCTCAAGAAATAAAAGGAAAGTAATTTTTCCCACTTCACCCTTTGCTTTATATTCAATACAATGATTCACCAGAGGCTTTTTTATAGGTAACAAAGGGGATTTATTGTTGGCAAGGATGAGTTGAGGGAGAGAGGGATTCAGGTTTTTGTAGCTACTACTAGGGAGAAAGCTGGTGTTAGGGAAGGGTCACAGAGAAGGGAGTCAGACTGAGAGAGTCTGGCTTTCCCAGTCAGGAAGGATTCACTGCCCTGAAGTAAAGTATTTATCAGATCACTAAATAAGGGGGTGGCTTGATTTAAGGATGTCCTATTTTCCTACAGAAGCTAAACCCACAATGTCCAACCACCAAAACCACCCTTCCTCCCAGGGCCCAATGGGAAAATTCAGGGAAACAGGAGGGATGTAAATGGAGAGATCAGGGAGAGGTCCAGAGAAATCAGGCTAGGTGCTAATGCCCCCAAAACAAATAAGCATAAGCCAAGGCAGGAGCCAAAAAGCAAAAGCATTTCAGTTGGAGCTTCAGCACTATTTATAGTCTCAGGCTCCAACTGTCTTTCTGTGAACTTTCTAAAACTTCTAACTGCCAAGGCTATTACAGTTGAATTTGCAAAAGCAAAAAGCTTTTGCTGCCAACCCTGAATTACTATATATATATATATATATTTAGTTGCTGTGCTATTGAGGTATGACAATGGCTTCTCTGCCAGGGAGAAGTTCAAGAATTTTTAGCTATTTAGCAAATAGGAAGGAAGAGGCTGTATTTGCTCTCTTTAAGACCCACTAAGTAAGCCTCTCTTCTTGACTAAGTAGACAATTCTCTTGACACAGATCTCATTTGCTAACATCATGGTCTCGTTGTGTACTTGATCCAATCTGGCATACAGTTGATTGTCCTGTCCTGGAGCTCCACCCTGAGCCCCTGGCAAAAAGATCTGGACCCCTCTCTTGGTAGTCAATCAAATACCCCAAACCTCACCACAGGCCCAGACTGGGGCTCTTGGCTTTGGTATGGGCACACACAGATCAGCCCACTTCACACTGGGCTGAAATTCTGGACTTCACCACAGGTTTGAAACCTCAAGGGGTGTGAATTGGTTTGGACCTCTATTTGTCCAGGAAAGGTCTCAGGATATGAATGCCAGCTTGGACTTAGGTTCAGATCCTGGAATAGCAGATGTGGGGCCAAGGCGTGTGGCTTGCTCTTAGCTTGCTCTTCACTCCTTGTTTAAGTCTTCCTGACTGCACAGTCCCATCTCACCCCAGTGCCCAAGATGTTCTCTTCCTACCTTTTTTTAATAATTTTTATTTTTTACAACAGTTATGATGGTTACATGATTCATGTTCTTACTTTTCCCTTCACTTCTGGACCTCCCCCCACCCCCATAGCCATTGCTCGTCTCCACTGGTTTTAACAAGTGTCATCGATCAAGACCTATTTCCAAATTGTTGATAGTTGCATTGGTGTGGTAGTTTCAAATCTACATCCCCAATCCTGGCCGCCTCAACCCATTTGTTCAAGCAATTGCTTTTCTTCTGTGTTTCCTCTTCTGCAGTTCTTCCTCTGAATGAGGGTAGCTTTCGTTTCCATAAGTCCCTCAGAACTGTTATGGATCATTGCATTGCTGTTAGTACAGAAGTCCTTTACATTCTATTATACCACAGTGTATTGGTCTCTGTGTACAATGCACTTCTGGCTCTGCTCCTTTCACTCTGCATGAATTCCTGGAGGTCTTTCCAGTACACATGAAATTCCTCCAGTTTATTATTCCTTTGAGCACAATGGTATTCCATCATCAACATATACCACAATTTGTTCAGCCGTTCCCCAATTGAAGGACATACCCTCCTTTTCCAGTTTTTTGCCACCACAAAAAAGGTGGCTATAAATATTTTCGTACAAGTCTATTTATCTATGATCTCTTTGGGGTACAAACCCAACAATGGTATGGCTAGATGAAAGGGCAGGCATTCTTTTATAGCCCTTTGAGCATAGTTCCAAATTGCCAGCCAGAATTGTTGGATCAGTACACAACTCCACCAGCAATGCATTAATGTCCCAATTTTGCCACATCCCCTCCAGCATTCATTACTCTCCCCTTCTTTCATTTTAGCCAATCTGCTAGGTGTGAAGTGATACCTCAGAGGTGTTTTGATTTGCATTTCTCTAATTATTAGAGATTTAGAACACTTTCTCATGTGCTTATTGATACTTTTGATTTCTTTATCTTAAAATTGCCTATTCATTTCCTTGCCCATTTATCAATTGGGGAATGGCTTGATTTTTTTTTTATACAATTGAATTAGCTCATTGCATATTTGAGTAATTAGACCTCTGTCAGAGTTTTTTGTTATAAAGATTTTTTCCCAGTTTGTTGTTTCCCTTCTGATTTTGGTTGCATTGTTTTTGTCTGTATAAAAGTTTTTTAATTTAGTATAATCAAAATTATTTATTTTACATTTTTTAACTTTTTATATCTCTTGCTTGGTTTTAAAATCTTTCCTTTCCCAGAGATCTGACAAGTTTACTATTCTATGTTCACTTAATTTACTTATAGTTTCCCCCTTTATATTTAGGTCATTCACCCATTCTGAATTTCTCTTAGAGTAGGGTGTGAGATGTTGATCTAAACCTAATCTCTCCCATATTGTTTTCCAATTTTCCCAGCAGTTTTTGTCAAATAGTGGATTTTTGTCCCAAAAGTTGGGCTCTTTGGGTTGATCATACATTGTCTTACTGATGTCACTTACCCCAAGTCTATTTCATTGATCCTCCCTTTTTTCTCTTAGCCAGTACCATATTCTTTTGATGACTGCTGCTTTATAGTATGGTTTAAAATCTGGTACTGAAAGGCCACCTTCCATAACATTTTTTTTCATTATTTCCTTTGACATTGTTGATCTTTTGTCTTTTAAAATGATGTTTGTTATAGTTTTTCTAATTCACTAAAGAAGTTTTTTGGTAGTATGATAGGTATGGCACTAAATAAATGAATTAATTTGAGTAGAATGATCATTTTTTATTATGTTAGCTCATCCTACGTGTGAGCAATCAATGTTTTCCAATGGTACTCCAGCCTCTCTTTATTAATAATTCTTCCAATTACTATAATAGTAAATAGAGTTCACTATAGAGAATTATACATAACATTGCTCCATATAGGAATACAAATTATTAGATCTTATTGAAGCCCTTAAAGAGGCAAATTTAAAAAAAAATAAGAGTTTTCTTACTTTCTATTCTGTTTCTGATTTGCCTTTTCATGTTTCTCTTGTTTTTTGTGGTTGGATATCAAACTTTCCATTTAGTCCTGGACTTTTCTGTGCAGATACTTGGAAATCTACTGTCTTGTTGAATGCCCATATTTTCCTCTGGAAGTATATAGTCAATTTTTATCGGTAGGTGATCCTTGGTTGTAGATCCAGTTCTCTTGCCTTTCTGAATATCATATTCCAAGGCTTGCAGTCTTTTAGTGTGGAGGCTGCTAGATCCTGTGTGATCCTGATTGGTGCTCCTTGATATCTGAATTATCTTTCTGGCTTCTTGTAAAATTTTTTCTTTTACTTGGAAGCTCTTGAATTTGACTATTATATTCCTGCAGGTTATCTTTTCAGTGTTTAATGTCGAGGGTGATTTATGGATCCTTTTAATGTCTATATTGCCCTCTTGTTGTAGAACTTCAGAGCAGTTTTACTTAATTTCTTTTAGTATGGAGTCTAAATTTCTATTAATTTCTGCTTTTTCAGGGAGACTAATGATTCTCAAATTATCTCTTCTATACCTGTTTTCTTGATCTGTCAATTTCTCATTGAGATATTTCATGTTTCCTTCTATTTTATCAGTCTTTTGACTTTGAATTATTTGTTCTTGCTGTCCTGAAAGATCATTGGCTTTTACTTGCCCAGTTCTTGCCTTTAGAGACTGGTTTTCTGCTATAATCTTTTTATTTTCCTTTTAGATTTGGTCCATCCTATTTTTCAGCTATTTGATTTTGGTCACCAATTTGCTTATCAATTCTTTTGATTTGGGGGCATCTTTTTTGAATTGCCCATTTCTAGCCTTTAGAGACTGGTTTTCAACTCAAATGTTTTGGATTTCCTTTTTCAATCTGGTCTGTTTGGTTCTTCAAGGCTTCTAGCTGGTCATTTCTGGTCTTCAATTTTCTTATCATTTCATTTTATTTTTGAGTCTCACTTTCCAATTGCAAAATTCTGCCTTTTAAACTGTTATTTTCTTTCCAGATCCCTTCCATCTTTCTCATAATCTTAGATTTGAACTCTTCAAGAGCTTGTGACCAGTTTTCATTTTTTTGGGAAGGGTTGGATATGGTTTCTTGTTTGTTCTCCTCTGCTGTTTGCTCTGTTGTCTGGATTTTTTCTGTGTAAAAATTGTTGAATGTTGCAGATTTCTTCTTGATCTTTCTCTTCTGAGGTTCTTGTGTTTGGCTTGCCATTGTTATCAGTGCCCTCTGAGCTTTAGCCTCATGCTCAGGGTCTGTCTGCTCTCTGTAGGCTCCTGAGGTCTAAGGTCTATTAGTTCTCAGGTCAAGCCTCCTGGTGGTCCTCTTGCTTTTTCCTCTGCCCGAAGCTCCTTTAACAGTCTCAGGGTGAGGCTTCCACATTCACGCACCTCTCTGCACTGGGTACTTACCCAAGGTCCATGCCTGTGCTCAGGATCCACACCTGGACCTGCTTCCACACCTGCTCTCAAGGTCTGTGTTCCATGAGTTCTTTAGCCTCTTGGGGTCTTTGAGTCTTGCTATTCTCAGGAGCTGGTCCTGGTGATCCCAGGTAGCTGCCAAGAACTTAATGGATGCTCCAAACTTGCTCTAACTCTTGTGTTCTGGCTTTTGCCTTGTCGGTGGTTGGGGGGTGTAGGGCGTTGCTCAGCTCACATTTTAGTGAGAGCTATTTCACCCCCTTATAGCATGGGAATGCCCTGATCCCACGTACCTTCAATGCTGTGTCCTGTTGTGGGGTCCCTTCATTCATCTGGATTTGTTTTTATGTCCTTTTGAGGAGTCCTATATGTTTTGGTTAGGAGAGATTAAGCAGCTGCTTTTTACTCTACTGCCATCTTAACCTTCTGCCTATCTTTTAAGTCTTTCTTTTCTTGAAAGTTATTTCTCTCTGTCTCTTTTTTGATTCTTCCACTCCTGTATTTGGTTTGTGATGTTATTTTAATATTTGTTTGAAGGGATTGTCATGATCACCTTCACTATCATCATGGGACCAAGACACCAATAGAGGAACTCCTTTACTCAACATCCTTACACTCTAAGCCACCTGAAAGCAACTGGAGAGGATCAATGCATGCTCTCCAATATTTTCCGTAAAGATACACCATTGACTATAAAACCACACTGGTTTATAGGGGATGAAAGTCATTATTTTTATTTCTATCAACATCTTTCTGCCTCACTCTAGTTTCCTAGCCAAGTAAAAAAAAAAGGGGTTGGGGGGAGAGAGAATTCAATGATTGTGAAATGATGTCTCCAGACGTCAAATTACTGAGACTTCTGCATATGTTCACTTCTCTAATTAATTCACCTGTCCTACTATGAACATTCCCACACAGAGATACATAGCCTCAATTTCCACTGACTTTGGGACTTCCTTACAAATTAGTGAAATATAATTCACCAAATCATTTAACATAGTCAATGCAACCTTAAGGAACTGAAATGTATGTTACTTCTTACTTTAATATTAGGCGGAATCCATATGTCATGCCAATGAATAGTAAAGTCTTTGCCTCATACTTCTATTTTTTACTCTCAGTATGAAGTGTTATCTTTTGATATCAGTAAAGCAAGCAGATAAAGATTAATTTTAAATATCTAATATGATGACAAACAAACAAAATGACTATTTATTTTGAACTAGGTCTTAACATCTTAAATCCTCCATCCCTGCTAGGTTATCTTATTTCTATAATGTCAAAAACAATCTGACTCCAAGAAATTAGACAACCTCCAGAAGTCTGGCAGTTTATTTTTTTCCAGTTTAGAAGTATAACTCACATTTGTGTGATTAAAGAAAAAAATGTTTAAGACACCTCCATGGAAATTAAGCATATTATTACCATTCTCCAAACTTTTTCTACTCACCAACATTTCCCTCTCTGCTGGAAAATCTATGTGTATGTATGTATGTATGTATGCCAGATGTAGAATGATAACTGAATCCATAGGGGAAAAATAGGACTCCCTACTAGGTAAAATTTTTAATAGCTGAAAGCCGGAGACCTAGCATTTGAAGAGCTTACTTAGTAACTTCCTTTATAAGCTTTCACATACTAAGGGAGGAGGAATAGCAAACACACAATATTTAGCAAGGGATGGAGAAGAGGTTGATTCTTGAAAATGGATGACCTGCTGCAAGAATGACCATGTCTGAACACTCTACCACTATTCTCAGCCCTACTATCCTAAAAGAAATGGCAGTCATTGATTTAGATTAACTACGTTAAGGAAAGGAAAAGAGCAGAGGAAGAATCAGGATGGAGGAATACATTCTACATTTTTACCTGGAAACTACAAACAAGCTTTAATGAACACATATAGCAATGATATATCTCACAGTTCCAAGGTGGTTGCAACAAATCTTTTCCTCCTCTTTATCAGTCAATCTATAGTACAAAGTACCTAGCCTTCATGAATTATTTGAGAATTCTCCCTAGGAATTGTCTAACTTTTCTTCTGGGTTCCTAATGTGGCTTTTCTTTGTGTCTAGATTGTTCTCCTCCTTCAAACCTCATATAAAAAAATCATAGATTTTTTTAACTATGGGTAAGAAAAGAATTCTTGACTAAAGAATCCATAGAGATTATGAAAGATAAATGAACAATTGTGATTACATAAAATTGAAAAGATATCTATGGAATTGATATATTTGTAATTAGGGAAACATTTCACTGTGGAAAAGTATTTGAAATGAATTTTCCTGTAAATGGTCTGATATTCAAAATATTTAGAGAAATACTACAAATATGGGACAGAAAAGAGAGCCAGTCCCCAATAGAAGAAAAAGATTAAAGGGTATAAACAGTATATTTTTAACAGAAGAAAACCCCAAGCTATTAAAAATCACATAAAAAAATGTCCAAATAAATATAAAGATAAATGAGAATTCAAACTATGTGGTTCAGTTACACCCTCATTGGATTGATAAAGATGATGAAAGAAACGGAATATAGTGTAGATAATATAATGTTGGGCAGATAGGCATACTAATGGGCTATTGATAGGGCTTCAAATTATACTAAACATACTGAAAAGCAATTTGAAATTACTGCATTTTCATAAGTTGAGCATATCTTTTGACTTAGCAGTTTCATTGCCATGCATATATCCCAAAGAGATCAAAGAAAATAGAAAGCACTTTTAGACCCAGAAATATTTATAGCAGCTTTCTTTGTCACATCAGAGAACTAGAAAAAAATTGTATGACCACAACTTAAAAAACAAACTATGGCATTTTGATATGATGGCATATTATTAAATTGTAAAAAATGATGAGAAGATTGATTCAGAAATTAATCTTGTATGAGCTCACACAAGGATGTCTTATATGACTTGATGCAGAATGAACTAAGCTGAATAAGAGGTACAATTCATACTATGACCACAACATTCTAAAAGAAAAGAACTTTAAAAGACTTTACAACTCTGACTAGTGTAATGATAAACAAGGACTTCAGCAGATTAAGGATGAAGCACGCCTCCTACCCTTTAATGGAGAGGCAACTGAATGTTGGTACAGAAAAAATATATACATTTCCAGATATAAACATATCTCTAGTTTAATATGATAGTTAAACAGTGCTCTATTTGTTCCTTTTCTTCTTTGTCACTATTTTTGTGAACTTAAAAAGGCGCTATTAATTTTTCGTCACCACAACCCAATTCTCTGCATCCCTACACACACACACACACACACACACACACAGTAGAAGCTTTCCATTGTAATAAATATATATACTGAAATAAAAGCAAATAATCAATCAAAAGTCATTTATTAAGAACTTACAATATGTCAGGCACTGTACTGAGGTGAGATTCAAATATGTATTTTGAATATATACAAAAATATATACAAAATATATTTACTGTCCTTAAGGAACTTACAAACTAATAAATACCTGGATTACGAACAAAAATTGATTTCTCATTTTGAATCACAGGTTTATTTTTTTTTTTGGCTAAGAAATGGAAGTTATATTTCATCATTAATCCTATGGTGTCATGATTAGTAGTTGTTTTTATTCTGATGAGAGTTTTCAAAGGATTTTAAAAGTTGCTTATCTTCACATTATTATTGTGGTCATTACATAAATTATTCTTCTGGTTCTCCTCATTTCACTCTGTAGCAGTTCACCTAAACAGTTCCACATTTTTCTGAATGTATCACATTTATAATTTCTTATAGCATATGAAATTCCATTTATATAGCATAATTATTTCAGGTACTCCTTAATTAATGGACACTGATTTTGAAGATTTCAATGATTTGGTAAATCATTGGATATTTCTGGTATAGGAGCAGTTTCTTTCAATCAATGACCAAGGATTTATATTATTCCCAAAATGATTAAGGAGTTTCTTCATACCTTGTTGTGGTCTTTTAGAAAAACTCCCAAACCATCAACTAAATATTTAATATGTTCAGGAAATAACTAAGGGTAATTTTTGGCAAAGTATGTATTCCCAAATTTTTAATGGATTTCTAGTGGCTTGGGAAGAATCAAGTATTATCATTTCAAATATCTCCCACAGTGCAACGCACTAAAAAAGTCTCAGAAAAACGTATTGCCACAATTCTTGAACAATCTGGAAATATACATTCTTCTACAACAATATGTCTATCATAGCTTCTAAACATAGGATTATATTCATTTCCAAACTCATGGTGACACAATTTTTACTAGGCACCATTTTACAAAATTATCATAAGCTTTGTTCAATCATGTCTGATTCTCTATAACCCCATTTGGGGTTTTCTTGGCAAAATGGCTTGCACTTCTCTTTCCAGTCTTTTTATAGATGAAGAAATGAGGTGAACAGGATAAGTGACTTTCCCATCATCACACAACTAGTTAAGTGTCTGAGGTCACATTTGAACTCATGAATAAAAGTCTTACTGATTTCAGTCCCAGTGCTCTACCCACTATTTCATCTAACTTTCTCATAGCTGCTTTCATAGGTTGCCATTTTTGTTTGTGCTTTCCCATCTCACAGACAATAAGGAAAAGCGAATCTCCCCTCTCAGAGGATAATGTCCCACCAGAGAACTCAAAATATGTAGGATTCTCCTTACCAAGGAATTCTCAGGGTGAAGTTCCTTCCTCACCAATGTCTTGAACTAACTTTCTTTATTATTTTATTTTAGTTTCAGTTATGTATAGAAACAATTTTAAAACAATTTTTTCTGACCTCTTGCAATTCAAATTCTCTTATCCCTGCCAGATGTTAATAATTTAATATAGGTTATTCCAATGTTGTCATGAAATACACATTCCCACATTCCTCATACCATGAAAGACATCTTGCACATGGAATAAAAAAAATCATGAAGGAAATAAGATGATAAATGGCATGGTTTAATCTGCTTTCATACTCTGACAGTTTTTTCAATGGCTACATGTAGCATCTTTCAGTATGAGTCCCTTGGAGTTGTCTTAGATCCTTGCTGCTGATAATAATTTAAGCTAACTTTTTAACTATTGTATAAGTTGTCTCTTTCCAGAGGGAGTCTACCCATGGCTGAATGCCATAATTGATTGTTGAACAGAAAAGCAAAAAATTCTATTCTCCTACGTACAGTGGTCTCACTTCATGATTGCACCAAGCCTTGATTGCCTCCCAGTCTCAAATTCTGGATGATTTTTTTAAGCTTAAGAGAAGGGCATACTCTCAGCCATTCAGTACATCTCTCAGTGTGGTACCAGTTAACACTCATATAATAGTCAACTTTCTGTACTATGCTCAAGGAAATTTTTTTTTCACATCTTGTTTTTAAGCCTTAAGAAAATTCCTTAATATCCTTAATAACATGGTTGGGAAAGGTATAGAAAGTATAGCCTTCTATTAATTAAATTATTTATTAATATGTTACTTGATATGTTAATTAATGTTAACTTAATATGTTATTATTAATAATGTATTGAAGTATTAATTAATGTTAATTAAATAATAATAATAATTCATTTTTTAATTTGGTTTGTAAACAAAAATAAATTTTTGATACATCCTTTATATGTAGTTGTAGTCACATAAGTTTTAAGTATTTTTTGATAGGTAGATGATATAATTTATATTTTCTGTAATCATTTGAAATGAATTTCCTTTCTATCTCTTCCTATTAGTTTTTGCTAGTAAGATAAAGAAAGATTGAATATTTCATAGTTTTAGTTCATGTGTTCTGACTTTCTGGAAGGTGAAAATTGTTTTTATTATTTTTAGTTGAATTTCTAAGGTCCTTTAACTAAGCCATAGTATCATTTGCAAATAGCAATAGTTTTATTTTCTCCTTGACCACAATTATTCACTCATTTTCTTATTGACAGAGCTAGCATTTCCAACATTATTATAACCGTCCTTTATTTACTTTGTTTGAAAGACAATGCTTTTCCGTTATTTTGTAGATAATTATTTTATATGTATTTAATAGCTGTAGTTTATTATATTAGAAGATACAATTATTCCATTATTTTCCAATGGTTTTGATGTGAATGTAATATTGTTGAAAAATTGCAATAATTTACATAGTAATACAAATTAACTATTCAATTAATATGGTCATAATTTTATTCTAATACTGATTGTTTTATTCAAAGTTTTTAAATCCATATTTATTAAATAATAGTTTAGTATTTTCTTCCTCTCTGTTGCCTTTACCTGATATATTATTATGAGTTAGTATTACAAAAAATTATTTTATGTATTGAATTTAGGCTATATGTTCTATACCTTACCTAAGCATGTGATATTGTTGTTTAATTTTTTAATGTTTTAATAGAATTTTTTTAATTTTTATCTGAGATTTAGGGATTAATTTATGGCTCATCCAATACCTCTTTTCTGAGATAAAGTTATTAATATTCCCTATTCCTTCATATGTTGATGTTAATTTTTATATTTTATAGTCAGCTACTAAAATTGTTTTACTGGCATTTGGTTTTATGAAATAATTTCTAAAATGCTTTATTATGTTGTTTATTGTATTTTTTAAAAGTTTTTTGCTTCTCTTTATCAAATAATTATTTATCTAATTCTCTAAAAATAAACTTCTAGTTTTATTAATTTAGTGTTTTTTAATTTTCAGAATTTTTTTGTCTGTTTTGTTTCCTTTTTTATTTGTTACTTTAAAATATTACTCATAAGGAGAAACTAGGTGGCTCAGTGGATTGAGAGCCAGGCCTATAGTCTTGGAGGTCCTAGGTTCAAATCTTACCTCAGATACTTCCTAGCTGTGTGACCTGGGCAAGTCACTTAACCCCCATTATATAGCCCTTACCATTCTTCTGCCTTAGAACCAATACAAAGTATTGATTCCCAGATGGAAAGTAAGGGTGTTTTTTTAATGGTAGTTGTATAACTAATTAGTTGATCTTCTATTTTTATCATTTTTCAGTTGTTATATTTAGATATAGATATTTTCATCAGACTCCTTTGACTTTATCCTATCAGTGCCAGTAACATATTAATTTCTATTTCCTTCCATAATTTTTCTCTTGTTCTTTGGATTTGTTCTTTAATGCAGACATTTTTAAAGATTATACATTTTAATTTCTATCTAGGTCTGAACCCTTTCTTCGAATTGCCCCTATGTTTATTGTAACCTATTGCTTTATGGTTAGTAAAGCATGCAATCAGTTGTGTTTATTGATCGGTTGTGTGGATATTTAATACTAGATTGTACCCTTTCTTGACATGCCGAGATAACCTTTGAATTTTAAAGGGAAAAAACTACAACCTTAAGATTGAAGATACAATATGCTTCTTCCCCCATACCCTTCCTGAATAACTTTGGAGACATAGCTTTTAGTTTACTGTAAAGAAACCTTTTAAGTTAGTGGGGTAGAGAAAATTGGATTTGTGCCCTGTGCACAAATCTAAAGGGCTCATGACTTCTACCTCTGTCTCTTGCTCTGCATGACTTTTGGCATCCAGAAGACCCACCTCTTGTCCAGGGTGAGGTCAGAGTGCTCCAAATAGGGAGGCTTTTGAAAGAATCTTCAGAAAGAGTATATATTGGAGTACCAGGAGGAAGTGATGACTTTTTTCTTTGGGACCAGAGTGAATAAGTGTGTGGTCATGGCCTGTTTCTCAAAAAGGAAAGTTACAGGCCATATGTGAGTGGTGTCTTCTTCTCTGGTCAACTTTTTATCATATGATAGATGATTACAAATTGAAGTAGTCTCTAGAGAATTTTAAGCATAACAATTGATGGAAATATAAATTGAAAGGATGCACATCAACTGGAGAAAGACTGAATTATGCTATATGCTTAAAATGGAATTTTATTTTGCCATAAGAAATGACATTTGAGATGATCATTAAAAAAAAATTGGAAACACTTATATGAAATGATGCAGAGTGAAGTAAACAGAACCAGGAGGACATTGTACATAGTAACAATAATGAATGATGGTCAACTGTGTGTAACAATTATTGACAAGGCAAGGATCCAGGAGAGCTCTAAGGGGCTCATGACAAAAAGGGATATTCACCACCAAAGAGGGACCAAACAAGAGTCTGAATGCAGATTGAAACATACATCTTATTTCTTCCATGAATGTTTCTCTGGTGTAAGCAATATGTGTCTTGTTTTACAACATGACAAACATGGAAATACGTATTATGTGATAATACATGAACAAATTATATTATATTACCTGCCTCCTTGGGGTAGGTGAGTGGGGTGGTGAGCAGGGAGAGAATATGGATAACAAAATGCCAGAAAATGATTATTAAAAACATATCAACATGTAATCTGGAAAAATAAAAAAAATTAAAAGGACACTAAAAAACAAGGGTGGGAGTGGGACCTAATGCTGGATCATGGTGAAATAAATTAGAGAAGTCTCAAGGTAATGCATGTAGGTGAGAAATGAAATGTCAGAGCTGAGTTCTTTCCTTAAATGAGGTTTTGAGGTAGTAAAATTGTTAATGTTTCTCAGGAAATTGGGTTTGACTAGAATCTACTAAAGTAGGAAGTAGGATTCTTCAAGTAGGAAGGAAGTATATGCCTATGAAATAGGGATTTCATAATAGGTTTTCTAACAGTGGGTTGTGAATTAGGGAGAGTATTAGGTCACTACATGCAAATTTTGCCCTTTGAGAATTCCTTGGGGCAGTTTGCCTTCAAACATAAGACACATAGATCTATAAGGGAAATAGTGTAATTTTGGGGAGGAAACATATTTTAGTAACTTTGACCCCTTTAGAGACTCAAAGAGAATAAGGAATTTATCAGTCAATCACCACCATTTATTAAATACCGACTATGTGGCACTGTGCTAAGTGCTAGGGAGACAAAGAAAAATAGTGAAATATTTGTTTCCATCAAAGATTCTTATTGTAATAAGTAAGACAACATGCACATATGATTCAAGGTAATTCTGGGATAGAGTCCACTATCAATTACAATTTGAAGGAAGTAAACACTAAACTTGGAAGAAATCTGTGATTCTTAGATGGAATAGCCCCAAAACAAGAATAAGAAAATCAGAATAGATTGAAAAGGAAGGGAAGTAATGAAGAGAAAGGAAGGAGTGGGGAATGAGAAGACAAAAGAAGCAATGAAAAGACACTTTAAAATGAAATAAAGCAAAATAAATGAACAATTTAGGCAAAATTCAAGAACTAAAGAAAGGTAAACAAATGTGACAGAAAAGATTTATGGGAAAAGATTAGCATCAAAATAGTTTTGTTTGTTTTTTAAAATACAACACTGAACAAACCACTAACTTTTGTTAAAAAAAGGAATGAATCCCTGGCCCTTGATTATATCTTTATATATCTATCTCTATAGATCTTCCTCTCTAGATCTTGGAGGATGGATGGTATGTAGATCTTAGAGATAGTATAAATGGAGGAGGGATCAGGTGCCCACGGCCTAAGTCGGTTATAGTTGGTGAGGGAGGAAACACACTCCCTCACAATAGCTATGGATGTAATTTTTCCCTCTCCTCCCTGAGAGACTTATTTGATTAAGGCTGTCAGTTGCTTCCTTCTAACAGTTGCCCAGGTTAGGACCCTTGAGAGGTTAGGTAGATGGTTAACCTCACTAAGCCCAATCTGAGGTTGGATTAGTTGTTGATAGGCTATTGATTGGCTATTGAAAACATTGTTATCTGACTGCATATTGATTCTCCCCTTCCCATGGGCTTTGATAGAATAATTGCTCAGGAAAGGTACTTGTTGGTAAATCACTGTATTAATTATTAATGGGGAAAGGAAAAAAAAGGTAATAGGTTTGAGGATCTGGGAACCCTATTGCTATTGTTTGGTTACTAAGCCAAGATCAAGTCTGGAGATTGCTAAGCTGGTAGAAACTGGAGGTCCTCACCCTATCACTAACTCTGACTTGACCTGGCCACAGCCAAGCCAGAGATTAGGGAAGGCTATTGATGTTGAAGCTGATAGATGATCTATATACTCTCTCAGCTCTACTTTCAATGGTGTTGACTGATCACTAGCTCTCTCTCTGTCTGGTACAGGTTATAGGTTTCAGGCCTACCTTCTTCCAACCTTCACCTCTCTCTGTCCCAGTTCTTGCTCCAAGAGAAGTCTGCTCGAATCTCAGCTCTGAGTTCTGAGCCCCCAACTGTTGTTCCTAGGGAGTATTTATAGGGAGGGGACAACTGACTTTTTTTTTAACATTTATTAATATTCATTTTTAACATGGTTACATGATTCATGCTCCACCTTTCCCCTTCAACCCCCCCTCCTGCACCCCACCTACCCATGGCCAATGCGCACTTCCACTAGTTTTGTCATGTGTCCTTGATCAAGACCAATTTCCAAATTGTTGGTAGTTGCATTGGTGTGGTAGTTTCGAGTCCACACCCTCAATCATGTCCACCCCGACCCATGCGTTCAAGCAGTTGTTTTTCTTATATGTTTCCTCTCCTGCAATCCTTCCTCTGAATGTGGGTAGCTTTCTTTACCATAAATCCCTCAGAATTGTCCTGGGTCATTGTATTGCTGCTGGTACAGAGGTC